>NC_067249.2:118433279-118739737 GCF_019359855.2 Lolium perenne
CACGACAGGAAGAAGGGACAGGATCTTTTTTGCTGAGGGAGGAGATTTTTCGGACAAGCTTTTCTAAGTCCTTGACCTCTAAATCCACCGACAGTCGATCTACGTCCTTGTCACCAGCATACTTCCAGAGAGGGTATTTGCGAGCTTGAAGAGGTTGCACCCTGGTTCTAAGAAAATACGCTGTGATCTGAATACCTGACAGCTCCTTTCCGCGAGTATTTTGCAACTCATGGATACGAGCCATCAGGGCCTCTGTCGACGCTTTTTCTTCTTCGGTAGCCTCTGCGTCCCAGGAGCGGCGGCGAAGGATTTTCTCGGCACCATCGAAGGGAGGGATGTTGTCTTCAGCACATCCATGGTTTTCTTCCTGAATGTACAACAACTTCTTGCGCCACCCCTGAACTGAGTCAGGAAGTTTGACATCGAAGTAGTCGACTGTGGGGCGAACGGAAATAACAATGCCGCCTATATTATAGGCGACATTGGGAGAGCCATTACGGCGACAAAAGAAAATACGCTTCCATAGCGCCCAGTTAGGCTGGACGCCAAGGAAGGCCTCGCAGAGGGTGATGAAAATGGAGATGTGGAGGATAGAATTTGGCGTGAGGTGGTGAAGTTGCAGACCATAAACGAAAAGCAGTCCGCGGAGGAAAGGATGAATGGGGGCGGAGAGACCGCGGATGAGATGGTCGATGAAACTTACCCGGTACCCCATTGGAGGGGTTGGGTAGCTTTCTTCACTAGGGAAGCACAGCGCCTTCGGCTTCTTGCTGATCCCCAGCTTCTTCAAGAGATTGATGTCCTGGGTGGAAATTTTGGACCTTTCCCACTCCGCGCTTCCTAGATCTACGGGAGCCATTGACGACTCCGGTGTGCTGTGCCTGATCAATCGACGAGGTGGCATCAACAATGGCGCGGGAATGCGGATAGGAGAGGATGAGCTTTGAGAGTTGTGGGGCGCAGGAGGAAGTTTCGCAGATGAAAGCAGGGGAACGGCGCGAGCGGAAGTGCTCGAGGAAGAAGAAGGGGATCTTATATAGAGGTGCGGTGAAGCGGCAGACCGTTGGATGAAGAATGTGTGCGGCAGATGATGACCACGTGGAAATAGGGGTAAAAAAGTATTTTAACATTGAAGAAGTTACGGTACGTGCGCCAGGAAAAGTGGAGGACGTGTGTCCCCCACCTGCACGACGTGTCAAGATAATGGTTACTTTGGGCCCGCAAGGCAGCGGGAGAAAACTTCTCGCGATTTTTGGACTCGAAATCGTGGCTATCGTCAGCAATAACGTCACTTTTGCAAGGAAAAATTCGCCTCAACAGTTTCATAAAAAAGGCGACATGGAGAAATATTGGTGAGCCTTTGATCAAATACAAGTTTTTGATCAAATGCTCGGGGGCTACTTTTGAAAAATGAAAAGATAAAGAAAGACAAAATTGAAATGGCGAGAGCCTATGATCAAATACAAATATTTGCTCATAGCCTCGGGGGCTACTCCCATCGGGAGCGCTGTTCGCGCACCCGAGAAATTGTAAAACTTCGGGAGAGAAAGAAAATATAGCGGCATAAGGCGTGGAGCCTACAACCAAGCACAAGTCCTTGGCTGTAGCCTCGGGGGCTACTCCCATCAGGAACGTTGTTCGCGTGCCTGATGAAATTATAAAAAAAAAGAGAGAAAGAAAGAATGCAAAGAAGAAAGATAGAAGAGCAAAAAAAAGTATATTTCGAGTTATAAATAACTCTGCATATACTCCCATCAGGAGAGCAATATAAGTCATCTTTGACTCAATAAAATGTGCCATTCCAACAGCTGAATAAGCACTCGACAATATATTCTCAGAACGCCAAAGTTGCGATTAATTTCTGAATGCCGCAAATTTGCGAAGGTAAGACCCCAGATCCGTTCTGTGTGGCGTGGCGCCGTCTCTGACGTCGGTTTGCTACTTTTATCCGTATCAACAGATGCGAAGAAAAATCCTAACGGACGCGTTAGGTACCCGATAAATATGACTGGGACTCGACAGACTGGTAAGACCTTAAGCGGCACCTGTCGAAGTTTACACCAGTATCCCGAGATCATATCCAGGGACGTGATCTTGAAGTAGGTTTTTGCGGATTGCCACTAGAGCAGTTAACTAGTACCTGATCCGTGAGATGAACTAGCCCCAACTACCATTATCCCTGTACAATCTAGAAATTTATATGAAGAAATATAGAAAAGTGTTAAATTGTCGAGTAAAAATAAACAGTGGAGATTTTCCCTGACTCTACAATTCAAGAAAAATCTCGGGGGCTACTGACATAGGCATCCCAAATGGGCCTGCCGAAGATAGTACCCGGGGTTTACTGAAGGCCCACTACCCGAAGAATAAGAAGATTCGGAAGCCCAAGATATTGCTAAAGGAAAGTTAGAGTTGTAATAGGAAGCATTATTTGTAATCTTGCGGGATGAGTTAGAAACCTTCCCGGACTCTGTAACTTGTACAACACGAATCCTCGGCTCCGCCTCCTATATAAGGGGGAGTCGAGGGACAAAGAAAGCATTGAATCATTGTCTCTCAAACCCTAGTTTTCATAATCGTCGAGTACTTTTCGGCTGAAACCTTCGAGATCTACTTGCCCTCTACTTCCAACTAAACCCTATTCTACAACACGTAGGCATTGACAAGTTGATACCTTGTCACCATCCATCTTTGTTTGACCGTAAGCATCACTGTATCCCTGAACAAAAAACGGACGAGTGGTGCTTCGGTATATTGATTGACAAGTGGGGCCATGACGCTAACACAAGGGGCAATACACGGGTAGGATTAGATTTTTAAACGGAGCTCTACAGCGATGGCACTGAGGACGTGGCCTGCGGGGTGCCGAGATGAGATCGACGTCCACAAAGAACTACATGAGGCGAGATCAAACACATTAGATAGATATGAACTAGATGCGTTTAACCAAGAAAAGAAGAGAAGAAATGGTCGAAGACATCGACGACTACCTCAACAGTTTGACTGACGGTGTCGGAGACGAACGCGAGCAATGTAGAGATAACTAGTGTCTCTCCTTTCTGGCGTGTATATATGGGTGCTAGGGGAGTGTGGTGGAGAAGGGAAAGACCTCGCGATGGTCTGTGGCGTCCAACATAGCAGAGCGGTGTGGCCATGCCCACAGCGGCGTGCATGTTCGGCATTGGCATGAGCATGTATGTTCAGCAGTGGCCTCGGCGGTATCTCTGGTGTGTCAGTGATCGAATGAGGGGAAGGGATTGAGGGTGCATCCCGATGGTGACCTAGCAGTGGCGGCGAGCATAGCCATTCTGACCATGCCGATATCGGCATTGGTATCATTTGGAGGCTATGGTGCTTGAATCAAGGTGGGATTTGTTTCTTGTACACCAAAATGAATTTGAAAGAAGTTTCCTGTTGAAGGTTAGCTAAAATACGAAAGTTTGTAACTAAAAATTTACTGGCGCCATGGTGAGGTTTTTTTTGATAGAGCTATACGGTTCGGCAAAGTTTTTGACACCTTTTATATATTCCTTGTTGTTACACGTATGGCATCATGTATGGCAAATTTGGGTTCATTTGGAGATGTTCGAAGAAATCACTTTGCTTAAGCGCACGCCGTTTGGTCTCACTGAAACCAGCTTTTGTAACAAGTTAAGTTTTTTCGACCTTCTCTAAATGACCTCAATTTTCATACATATGATCTTCTATATGAAGATAGGTAGATTCTTTTGTTTTTACAATTTTTTGAACTTTTATTACCCTTTATAATACCTAGTTGATTGTTAGGTCAAAAGCTCGAAAGTTAACATAAGTAGATGGTGAACCCTCCCAAACTGGTATTGGTTTATCATTTTTAGCGTGAAACGTAATTGCTACAAGAAATCGGTGATGGTTTATATGGCTACAAGAAATCGGTGATGGTTTATTATTTTTAGCGTGAAAAGTAATGGCTACAAGAAAATCGGTGATGGTTTATCATTTTTTGCGTGAAAAGTAATGGCTACAACAAATCGGTGATGGTTTATCATTTTTTGCGTGAAAAGTAATGGCTACAACAAATCGGTGATGGTTTATAATTTTTTGTGTGAAAAGTAATGCCTACAACAAATTGGTGATGGTTTAGCATTTTTTGCGTGAAAAGTAATGGCTACAACAAATCGGTGATGGTTTATCATTTTTTGCGTGAAAAGTAATGGCTACTCCCTCCATACCGGTTTATAAGTACATTTCGTGATTTGAGAAGAACTTTGACCATTAATTTGGTCAACAAAATATGAAATATATATCACAAACATTATATCGTTGAAAACTTCTTTTGCATATGAATCCAATGGTATAATTTTTTAGGCATATAAATTATAGGGTTGGTTTGACCAAATTAATGATCATAGTTTTGCCTGAAAAGTTTATCAATTTTTGCGCGAAAAGTAATGGCTACAACAAATCGGTGATGGTTTATCATTTTTAGCGTGAAAAGTAATGGCTACAAGAAATCGGTGATGGTTTATTATTTTTAGCGTGAAAAGTAATGGCTACAAGAAATCGGTGATGGTTTATCATTTTTTGCGTGAAAAGTAATGGCTACAACAAATCGGTGATGGTTTATCATTTTTAGCGTGAAAAGTAATGGCTACAAGAAGTCGGTGATGGTTTATCAATTTTTGCGTGAAAAGTAATGCCTACAACAAATTGGTGATGGTTTATCATTTTTTGCGTGAAAAGTAATGGCTACAACAAATCGGTGATGGTTTATCATTTTTTGCGTGAAAAGTAATGGCTGCTCCCTCCATACCGGTTTATAAGTACATTTCGTGATTTGAGAAGAACTTTGACCATTAATTTGGTCAACAAAATATGAAATATATATCACAAACATTATATCGTTGGAAACTTCTTTTGCATATGAATCCAATGGTATAATTTTTTAGGCATATAAATTATAGGGTTGGTTTGACCAAATTAATGATCATAGTTTTGCCTGAAAAGTTTATCAATTTTTGCGCGAAAAGTAATGGCTACAACAAATCGGTGATGGTTTATCGTTTTTAGCGTGAAAAGTAATGGCTACAAGAAATTGGTGATGGTTTATCATTTTTGCATGAAAATTAATGCCTAAAAGAGTTTATAATGCCTAAATGCCGACAGAGAAAGAGAGGGTGGTGGGCTCCGATCAGAGAGAGAGAGAGAGGGGTTATCCTACCCATTAGATCATACAATGAAAACGGTCGGCGGGCACGATCCACGTGACAATGGCTAGACCAATCATGGAAAGGTTGGGCGTCTGAGAGAATTTGTGAAGGGAGAGGGCAAAACTGAGTAGTATCAAGAAACCAAGGGCACGTGAGTAGTAAACAGACTAAGAGATTCAAATATGAGATTTTAAAAATGGAAAATGTCTGTTTTGTACAATGAAACCCATCTTGGCCTACCTCAAACTATTTGCAATACAAATATACATGAGTGTGAAAATTGTGGCCTCATTCAGACAAAGTATACTTTGGGGAAAACTGTTTTGGGAAGGGCTTATTGTGGAAAGCCATGCACCTTCATAGCTACTAGGTGATTTGAGAAGTGGCAATTTGTGGTAAAACTTGATTTATCTATGATTGTTATGGTTCCCAACGTGGCAGGTCGCGTAAGAAGACTCCATGAGTAAGTGCCATTACGGTTTTATCTTTTTTTGGAACTTTTTGCAGATGAAATGACTCAATTAGATAGCTTAATCCCATTTGTTGACTCTTTGTTGACCAGCTACTTGAGGGTAAAACTGAGTATATTGCACTAGCCAGTATTAGTACTCGAGGGGAAAACTGAGTACATCTATTTTTCCAGTGTAAGACTCGAGGGTAGAACTGAGTACACGTAACCATGGACGCGTGTCGCGGAGTGCAACGGTTAGGCGGTGCGCGTGTTGAGACCAAGCGTGTAGTTTTTTGGAACTGTCGAGACCAACCGTCACCTTGCATGTCAGAACCCCTCTCTCCCTAATGCACGCAACCACGCCTCTCACGTCCCATCAACTTCTCCAAATCGAAAAAACCCCAACCACCCTACGTGTGCTCCCCTGCCGGCGATCGAGAAGAAGAATCCGCCGGCGGCCGTCGCCCCCGAGCCCGTGCCTCCGAGCTCGTCGCCGCCAAGCCCATCGTCTCCGAGGGTGGTGCATCCAAGCGCGGCGCCTCCGTGAACTGGGCCTCTCTCTCAGCTGATGGACCACTTTACAAGATCGGCGACTGCTTACTGGCGAAAGAAGAGTACGTGGAAACCTACTCTGTTTTGAGGCAAGTTTGTGCAAATTGGCGCTCAGGTTTACCTGAGCCCGATGTGCACCTACATGAATGGATCATGGTAGAACACGCCCTTCCACGCGCTGCTGAGTTCACCTTCCCCCACCTCCGCAAATCCCGCTACATCACCGTCGGTCTAACGGAAGTTCATGCAAGGTTCAAATCCTCCAGTTCTATAGAGTTAATCTGTTTTTATTTTCAATCGTAAACATCTTAGTGTTGAATGTTATCTTCATCAATATCTTTTAGATACTACTTCATCGTCTTTTGCCGTGGCGTAATCGTGCTTTCCCTGAAGAACCATCCGCACAAGATACGGCTTCTAAACCCACTCAAAAAGACATTGAACACTATGTTTGAGGCGCAGATGCCAACTGTTTTTCTGTACTCAGTCGCTGTAATGAAGTACCCTACTATGATCTTCATTTCCACACATTACCCGGAGGAAATTGCTTGGGTCAATGAGAGCACTCCAACTAAGGATATAGATGAAGATTGGGGAGAAGTAAGATTTTCGATCGAGCACCATACTCTGTGTTGCATTACCCCATTCAATGGTGAATTGTATGCAATAGTTGTAGACAATTTTGAGTTCAGAAAATTAGTGTGCACCAACAGTGTCTAGTTCGAGCAACACGCGAGCAATGTCAACATGGAGACACTATTTTCATTTCTAGAACTTGGAAATGACAAGTTCTACCTTGTGAACTCGGATGGTGATCTACTGCTTGTGTTGTTGGACAACATGCATTTGGAGGAAGGTCAAGCACCATTGGTGTACCGTGTGTACATTGCGAGCCGCTCTCTCCATGCCATCAGTAACATTGGTAGTCGTGCCTTCTTCATCAATCATATCCGGTGTATCTCCGTCGACACGAGAGTGCACCCGACACTTCGACCTGGCTGCATCTACTACACGGATTTGGGTTATATAAGAGAGTACTTTGATGATATAAAGGCTTGGGATGATTGGCCACGACGTGTGGATAGATTAGGAAACTACAGTCTAAGAGATGAACAAAGGCCATACCGTTTGGAGGATGTATTGGCTGCACACTGCATACGGAAGGAATTCAATGAATATTTCCATCAGATACAGGAATGGAGCGACAAAGAAATATATGAAGAATGAAGAACTGATTCATTCATCCTGGGCCTAGTCTTCATGTTGGCCATACATTGCTTCTTGTATTATTTTCAGCTTAGTTTGTCGTGAACATAAACATCGTTATTGACTGCTTTTAGCTGTTGTACGGAGTTTATGTATTATACTTAGTTTTCGTGATTTATTATGCCGCTGTGAATTTATCATAGCTTCTAGATTTGCTTCTAGATTTGTTACCATATTGGGCAAAAAACGAGGGCCAAAAGGCAACAATCATTGAAGAAAAAGACATAAATAGAAGCTTCTCTAGATTTGATACTAATTTGGTGAAAAGAGAGAGAACTGTTATAGAGAAAGAGGGGGAAAAGGTGCTCTTAAAAAGGGATATGCCAATTTGGTCAGAGAGAGACAGAACCCAGCTCCTGCTCATGTAGAACCAAACACGGTCTCGTCCTGTCCCACGCGGTCCCTTTCTACCAGCCCCACGCGACGCAGCCCCACACGACGCAGCCTCGCACGTCAGCACGGAACGGTCAACTAAACGGGAATCCTACCGTCCGACCTCCTTCTGCAGGTTTCAGACAAGGGGTTGGGGAAAACCGAGGAAAAACTAAGGAGCTAGGGAAAATTGAGTACAACTAAGGAACCGAGAGAACGAAAATAGAAATCCCTATTAGTAACCAGTATTTAGTACCAAAACAATGTGTACTTCCAATTTTTATAAATTACTAATGAGGATTTTCTATTCATGATATCAGATGTCAGGATTCGATCTGAATGCTTGTCCAACGGAAGATGATGACATTGCCATGAATCCTCCTTTTTGCACTCAAGCTCCACCATCAAAGATGGTTGAAGAATCTATAGACCCAATGGTTAGCGACCATGAACTTGGTGGTGGTTCAAATGATCACAGTGGTAGAGGCCCGCATAACAATTTAGCATCACACAATGTTGGAAACAACAACATCCCCACAACTACAATGCCTACAAAATCTACCACTTATCTAGATTTTGAAGAAGGTGGAAATGACAGAGCTGGCATGCATGAAGAAGTACTTTCCACCCCCCAAAAAATCATTTCTTGGGATGCGAATTTGATGAGGACATCCCATCTATTGATACAACCTATATACCTACAGCCACACAAATACAAGGACCGATCACTCGAGCTCGTGCCAAACAACTTAACTATCAGATATTTTCGTTTCTTGGAACTATTCCTCACATACATGAGAATATGATGCTGCCTAAATTAGATGTGTTTGTTACTCTTAGGAATGATGGACCTAGCATGGACAAGAGGGACAAGCTTTGGAGCATGATCATGCATGGAGATGGCATCAAACATGTGAGGATTGAAGATGACGCTTCGAGTGAAGATTTCAGAACTTTAAAGCCTCCATAATGATGAAAGAAGTGTTTGGACAAAATATTCAAGATGATACTTCATATTTTCGTCCTAAGTAATAAGTACGTTATGGTGTTGCATCACCTTTAGTATTGGGCCAGGCCCATGTAAAATTCGCAGGAATTAAGTTGGCTACTTTTTAGATTCCGTATTGAAGGAGAAAAGGCCATCTAGAGGTCGGTGCGGCCACTATACCTAGGGCTGGCCGAAACTGTCTCCTTTTCCTCCTTAAATACCTCCTTAGCCGTCACGTTTAGACTTGGATTTTGTTGGAGATATTTCCAAGAGGCAATAATAAAGTGGTTATTATATATCTTTGTGTTTATGATAAATGTTTGCACGCCATGCTATAATTGTATTAGCCGAAACATTGATACATGTGTGTTATGTAAACAACAAGGAGTCCGTAGTAAGCCTCTTGTATAACTAGCTTGTTGACTAATAGATGATCATGGTTTCGTGATCATGAACAATGGATGTTATTGATAACAAGGTTATGTCATTGGATGAATGATATAATGGACACACACCCAATTAAGCGTAGCATAATATCACATCATTAAGTTCAATTTGCTATTAGCTTCCGATACATAGTTACCTAGTCCTTCGACCATGAGATCATGTAAATCACTTATACCGGAAGGGTACTTTGATTACATCAAACGCCACTGCGTAAATGGGTGGTTATAAAGATGGGATTAAGTATTCGGAAAGTATGAGTTGAGGCATATGGATCGAGAGTGGGATTTGTCCATCCCGATGACGGATAGATATACTCTGGGCCCTCTCGGTGGAATGTCGTCTGATTAGCTTGCAAGCATGTGAATAGTTCACAAGAGATGATATACCATGGTACGAGTAAAGAGTACTTGTCGGTGACGAGGTTGAACAAGGTATGGAGATACCGATGATCAAACCTCAAACAAGTAAAATATCGCGTGACAAAGGGAATCGGTATCGTATGTAAATGGTTCAATCGATCACTAAGTTATCGTTGAATATGTGGGAGCCATTATGGATCTCCAGATCCCGCTATTGGTTATTGGTCGGAGAGGAGTCTCGACCATGTCTACATAGTTCACGAATCGTAGGGTGACACACTTAAGGTTTGATGTCGTTTTAAGTAGATATGGAATATGGAATGGAGTTCGAATTTTGTTCGGAGTCTTGGATGGGATCCAGGACATCACGAGGTGGTCCGGAATGGTCCGGAGAATAAGATTCATATATAGGAAGTCACTTTCCAAGTTTGGAAATGATCCAGTGCATTTATGGAAGGCGCTAGAATGTTCTAGAACTTTCCGGAAGAAATCACCATGGAAGGTGGAGTCCCGGAAGGATTCCACAAACCCTAACCAGCCAACCAAGTGGGAGGGTGGAGTCCATGGTGGACTCCACCTCCTTGGCCGTCCACTAAAGGGGAAAGGAAGAAGTCCTTGTCCCCCTAGGTTTCGTCCATATGGCAGTTTTTGAATTGGGGTCTTATTCAGATATTTGGGCAAACCCTTGGGTGTTCCACCTATATAAAGAGGAGGAGAGGGGGGCTGGCCGGCCACATCAAGGCTGCCCTTGGCCGCACCCCTCCCTCTCTCCCAAACCCTTGCACCACTCCCTCCTCCACCTCTCTCCCGTAGCGCTTAGGCGAAGCCCTCCCGGAGATCTCCACCACCACCGACACCACGCTATCGTGCTGTCGGGATTCCGAGGTAGATCTACTACTTCCGCTGCCCGCTGGAACGGGGAAAAGGATGTCGTCATCAACACCGAACGTGTGACCGAGTACGGAGGTGCTGCCCGACTGTGGCACCGTCAAGATCTTCTACGCGCTTTTGAAAGCGGCAAGTGATCGACTACAACAACAACGAGATCTAATCTCGTAGGCTTTGGAAATCTTCGAGGGTTAGTCTCATGATCTTCTCGTTGCCACCATCTTCTAGATTGGTTCTTGGCTTGTTATTTGTACTTGCAGTAGGATTTTTTGTTTTCTATGCTACGAATCCCAACAGATTTTATTTAGACTAAAATTTAGCCATTGATGCAACTCTTCGTGTACTTCTTTTGAGGCCAATGCCCATAACAAGACCAACTATTCAGAATCCCACCTTTTCAATAAAGCTTTCATCTATATCCGCAATAATCTGATTGCATTACTAGTTCTTACTTGTTCTCGATTTCAGGTAGGAATTAAGACCTTTTGGTCAGGCTGATCGTGCATCTGCAAGATCAGTAACTCCCGAAGATTGTCCTAGCGATTACATTGGTGCACGAGCTTTGCACGTGCAGTCGAATCATCAAGCACGAACTCCACCAAAAAAATAGAAGTTATCATCCTCACATTGAAAGATCGACCAACTTTTCCCTATTAAGTGGTATCAGATTTCAGGTTCCTCGGTGAGATTTACACTAGTGTAGATTTGTTTTTTCCCATAAACCACAAAAAGACAAAAATACAGTTAGGGTTTTAGATCATATCATCCCATAAACCACCCCGAGCCTTTGCATTGTCTTTTCAGTTTTGCATAGTTGAATTGTGTGTCTGCATCTTCATGTCGAGTTGATGGTCTTAGCGTCTAGTTCCTTTAGAGTTTCGAGTTCTGGTCATAGTAGTCACGCCACCGCACGCTCGCACCGCTCATAGATCACCACCGCCATATACACCCACCATATACTTCCGCCACTGCCATATACACCCACCATATACTTCCGCCACTGCCATATACACCCACCATATACTTTCGCCACTGCCATATACACACGTCATATACATCTTCCATATACCCTCTTTCCTACCGCAACAAGGATTCTTGCTATTTCTCTACCGCGACATAGTCTGAGTAGAATTAGGTTTTCTTGCTTTTCTTATTAGTTGTTGCCTTCTAATTTCGCCTGTGTTGTAGAATTTTTTTCCGGGAGATGATTTTCGGCCGCCGTAAAGATGCATGTTTGTGATTGGTACTTTGTCATTATTTGGTGGGGATATTATATATTTAGATTGTGTTGGAACCATTATGTCTCTGGTCCATATTGTGTTTTTCACTTGTGAGAAGTTCCTCACATTCCCGAGGGCATAGGATGATCTCGCAATGATTCTATATAATGTGCAATGAGTATTTGGTCAAGATTTCTATCTTTTATGTTGTTCTATGATGGTTTTATGCGAATGTTGACTGCATATTACTTCACTTATATGGGCTCAAAGGGCTGCACTTTAATGTAATGCATTAGTGTTGGAGGGGTCGGAATGACAGAAACCGTCTTCCAACACTATGAGTTGCATTAGAGGGGTTTATGTCGGGGACCCTAAATCTTATTGCTATGATGGATGTTTATGTCTTAATGATTCCTTTATGCACATGAAAATGGCTCTAGGACCCATCATAAGGGGTGTATTAGTGCATGCTTATGGCTGCACCTAATCAAGGCTCCGCCCCCTAATTGAATAAAGCTTGACAAGATATTTACCATGTTGTTTAGAACTCAGATGCTAGTGAATCCATGCCGCCCTCGGGAACCTTTATCTCATATAAGCACACACACTTTAGCTTGTCCTCTTGCTGTATAGAGGATTGGGCTTTTCTCTCATTGAGATCATTTACTTATTTGCCATTTACTTTACACACATTATTTTTATTGCAAACGATATACCCAAAACACAAAAAACCGTTACTTTACTATTACTGCTTTGTTGTTACTTTGCTAACCAATACCTTCAGCTCCTCGTGGGTTCTACAAACTTTATTTATTGAAAAGTACTATAATTGATCTCCTGTTGTCGAGGGTGCTCCTCGTCAATGCCCTCCGATAGGGGCTTAGGGTTGATGGAATCCTGCAAGCTGACACGAGACATCGGTTCACAGACAAGCGGGGAGAGCAATTTACCCAGGTTCGGGGCCCTCGATGAGGTAAAACCCTTACGTCCTGCCTGTCTGTTCTTGATTATGATGATAATGGGTTACAATGGGATGCCGAATAGTTCGGCTGAGATCTCGTCGAGATGGCTAATCGCTAAGGTGACCTAGCTCTAAGCTTTTGCTGGTTAAGATTGCTCAGATTGACCGTGTCCCTCGGCAGCCCCTCTCCTGGCCTTTATATAGGAGGCCAGGTCTCAAGAGGTCTAACCGAATACGACTAGGTTTACAGTAGTTTTAGATCCGATCTTTCCTTGTTCGACTGCTTTCTTGTCTTGCCCGTCAAGGAACCTTCTGGTGCACCGTCCTAGTGGCCCACCTTGCTTCTGAGTGTCTTCATGGGCCTCCAACTAGATGGTACAGGATAGGGCAACATCGGTTACCCGAAGGGTAGTGCCCACGTCAGTAGCCCCCGAGTGTCTAGCCGAAGATAGTTCGGGTAGAGACTAAAACACGTCTCCTCCTGATGTTCTTCTCCTTCATTGTCCTTGTTCATCTTGAATCTGCTTCACTTTCTTCTATGGGGTGCGCGTCAGCGCTCCCGATGGGAGTAGCCCCCGAGTCTAGGTACGGATGCTTGCAATCCGTGCGTAGACTCAAGTTGTACCACACAAATATTTCGTTCTGCCAAAGTTTTTTCTGCAAATCTTCATAGGTCATCCGATATATTTTCTTTATGCAAGGGATAATGAGTAACGTGCCCAACTTTTGTTGGTTAACTGCCGATGGCAAAACAACGTTACCCTACACAGAATCAAGTCCCCGGGCATGATCCTGGAGTGCAAAAAACTTCTATCGGGTGCGCGTCTTGCGCTCCCGATGGGAGTAGCCCCCGAGTCTGGTGCGAGTGCTTGTAACCGAGTGCAGACTCGAGCTATTCAAACAATTTTTCTTCAATCCCTTCTTCCTTCGACTGCTCATTCTGTCGGGTGCGTATCACGCACTCCCGATGGGAGTAGCCCCCGAGTCTAGGTACGGATGCTTGCAATCCGTGCGTAGACTCAAGTCCTTCATCCGATAACTTTTCATTTTTCCTTCAAATGCTGGCGATAATGATGTCACTGCTGTCGTGCAGCTGCGGTGGTTTGATTGACAAGACTTGTCCTGACGGGCCCACCCTAGTCCTGCGCGGGCAGTTTGTAGGATTTGACCAGTGCACGCGCGGCGACCAAGGCGTCCCCTCGATTTTCGCACAACGTGGGAATAATGGGCCGCTGGTTCCGTTCTCCATCAAGTGCCACGTGTATAACCAGATCCGCTCCACCTCCCATGATACCTGTGGAGTTATGGCCATGATCTCGCACAAATTTGTTGCAGCATAAATAGAGGGCCTCCATTTTTACTTCTCACGCTTTTTACTGTTCATCTTCTTCGCCCAAACCTTCTTGCTTCCTCTGCTTCTTCCTTCAAGCCTCGCACACCATGGGCAAAAGAAAAAGTGCCAGCACCTCGGACGCGGCTAAGGTCAGCCACAATTGGAGCGCCTCCGCCATTTCCAACCGCGACATCAACAGGCTGCGCGCCCTCGGCTTCATCTCCACATCTGAAGATGATATTCGTCTTCCAGGTGCGGTTTCTCGCCCAAAGCCCCCGAAGGGTTTCACTGTTATGTTCGTTGCCTTTCTCGCCTGCGGTCTCTCTCTTCCAGCCCATGAGTTCCTTTGCTCCCTTCTTTTCTTTTATGGGATCCAGCTCTGGCAGCTGACCCCAAACTCCATCCTCCATCTCTCTATTTTTATCACTCTTTGTGAGGCCTTCCTCGGCATTGACCCTCACTGGGGTCTTTGGAGGAAGATCTTCTACGTGAAGCGCCACAACGGCAACAATGGCCCCCCATCGTGGGTGGCGTTGGCTTTGTCGTTAGGAAGGAGGTCAACTACTTCGACTATCCAATGAAGGAGTCCGTCCAGGGCTGGCGCAACAAGTGGTTTTATCTACGCGACCCCATAGTGCCCGGGCGGCGCTCAAATCTTCCGCATTTTGATGATGTCCTGGTGGCTCAGAAGAAAAAGTCCTGGCAAAACGCTCTTTCTTCGGAAGAAAGGGCGACAACCGACAGACTGTTTGAGCGGGTCATCGCTCTGAAGAACGCGGGAGGCTTGACGATTTGTGGCACTGAAGTAGTTTCAGTGTTCCTACAACGTCGAGTGCAACCGCTGATGTCTCGACCCCACCAGTTATGGCTATACACCGGTAAGACCGACAAATCGAGGATCAGTTCTGCCGACCTGTCGGCAGATGAGCTGCGGGACGAGGTTCGTCGGCTGACATGCCTCAGTATGAAGGACGACATTATCCTGACATCGGCTCGTCCTCCTTATGACTCTGACCATCTTCCGACCGAGGTGGTCCCCTGTCTTTTTCCACTTGCTGTTATTACTTCTTTTTTTGTTGTGTCTCACAAGTTTCTCTCCTTCGACAGGCTCCCACCGTTGCCCAATGTTATCCTCCCTCACCTGAGAGCGGCGTGGTACTAGAGGATGATGATGATGATTCTGAGGGAACCGAGGACGCTCAGCATGTTCTTGAGGACAGCGATGTCCAAGAGGAGGAAGCTGCCGAAGATGACGCCTTCCTCAGGAGCAGACGTCGTAAGCAGGTACATGATGACTTTATCACATCGGCTGAATCAAGTACTAGCGGAGGAGATAATGATGCCGATGAAGCTGCTTCGCCTCCTCCTGTTAAGAAGAGTTCAACAAGTTTCTTCGCGGGCGAAGATGATCTGGACCTGTGAGCATCTATACTTTTTTTCTTGATTCATTTCTTGTCATCCTGCACGCTAAGTGTGCACTGTACTTAAGTAGCTCTGATGATGATGATGTTCCTCTTGCGAAGAGGGCCAAGTTAGTCTCTGAGAGAGCAGCATCGGCTAAGGAGTCAAATCCTTCTCCCACCAAGTCAACACCTCCCTCGCGAACGGGTGTGGAGAAGATTCCAATATCGAAAGTCATTCCTCCTGGTGATGCTCCCACTCCGTCGACTGGCCGCGATCATGTAAGTATTTAATCTATCTGGCTTTGTCGAGTTTCTGCCAACTGACTCCTCTTGATTTTTTTGGCTGCAGCCGATTTACGTTACGGTCGATGCTGTGGTGGATTTTGCCGAGCAATTCACTCGCCTCGAGGCTGAAAACTCCCAACTTTGGAAGGCCATCAAATCTTCGGCTGACCAGGTGCTTGAGGCCAACAGGCTTGCTACCGATGCCAAGAATGAGAACACCTTATTGAAGGAGGAAGTGAAGAGGCTGAAGCGGCAGATGAAGGATGAACAAGATGCCAGGCGTGCAGCGGCGGCTGCAGTCGATAAGAAGGAAGGCGTCCTCCGTGAATCCATCAAGGATTTATTAGGTAAAAACCCATGGTATTCCGCCATTTTCTTGGTGTTTCTTCATTGATTACTGATATGTCTTTCTTTCAGAGGCCGCCAATATAACCGTCAGCCGACGTCATCAGCTTCAGGAGGACTCCACAGCCGATGCCTTGTCACTTGCCGCTGAGTCTAATGTCCAGGTCCTTGGACTACTGCAAAAGACCAAGGGAGCATTGTCGAGGCTATACTCGATGATCTTCCCGAAGATGAAGCAGGACAGGATTCTCGACGAGATGGCGGATGCTTTCCTTGTTGATCCTTCCAAGCCCGTGGAGGTATTGAAACGCCGTAGCCGCTTGGTTGGGGCGGTTCTTACTTTTCAATTGCTTATGGGCCATGGGATGGGGTCAGAATTGGAGGAGTTTTCTAAGGTACTGCCTGTTGATGATGACAACCATCTGGTCAACCTTGAGCCTTTCAAAAGATCGGCAATAACTTGCGCCAACCAACTTCTGAAGCTGGTGGATGAAGCACAAGCCAAGCCTGTTCCTGAGTCTGCCCCTGGTTCATCGTCAGCGAACCCTTGAACTGTTATTTGACTTGTTGTAAATAAGATCATCCGTAACTCGACGTAGCTCAATTAAAGTTCAGCTCTGTTGCCAATTAAAACATCCTTTTGTCTGTATAATGTATGCTGAGCGCTCCCGATGGGAGTTTTTATGTTAATGCTTGGTCTGAACTGGGGATTGTACTGCAGATTCCTTCATCTTCTTCCCGTGCCGAGCTCTTTCCGAACCCTTCGAGTAATGACGAGTCAGGCCTTGTTCGTCGCTTACGTGATCAGGTGTCTTGTCTAAATAAAGACATCACTTCTCTTCGCGCGATGGCAGCCTTGGTGAAGAGAAAGGGAGAGATAGCGACTGCTGCCGAACAATACGCTCTCGATGGTCTTCATGTTGCTACCGAAAGTTTGGGCTGTAAGTATTAGCCCATCTTCTGATTTCTGGCATAGCTTGAATGTTCTTTTAACTGACATTCGTTCCTTTTCCAGTCGTAGCTTCGGATGCAGCTGAAGAGAACAAGAAGATTCATGAAGAGGTTGAGGCGATGACCGATGTTGCGCACCCGACGCATGGTTTATGGCTGCATCGTCCGAAGGCTGTCGTCATGGCGAAGTTTAAGTACCGGGTGATGAAGGCGCATTACTATTTTGATAAGTACTATGCTCATCTCACGATGGTTTGGAACACCTTGTTTCCTCTGGACCAAGCACCCGAAACCTTGTCTGGCCTGTTCACCCGATTCAAGTCTCCTGAGAGGATTCAACATTTGGTGCGGAAAGAGCTTCTGGCTGGTGCTGAGCTTGCCTTTGCTTCGATATTGGCGTGCCATCCATCTTTAGACTTGAGAGCCGTAGGAAATACTGAGAGGGATTTAGGCCAGTATTATGATGTTGCTAGAGGTCCTGCTTACACCGTTGTTTGTCGGATGGTGACAAGGTATCAACTTGTCAATACCTACGGATTGTAGGCTAGGGTTTAGTTGGAAGTAGAGGGTAAGTAGATCTCGAAGGTTTCAGCCGGAAAGTACTCGACGAATATGAAAACTAGGGTTTGCAGACAATGATTCGATTGATTCTTCGTCCCTCGACTCCCCCTTTATATAGGAGGTGGAGCCGAGGGATTCGTGCTATACAAGTTTACAGAGTCCGGGACGGTTTCTAACTCATCCCGCCAGATTACAAACAACACTTCCTATTACAACTCTATCTTTCCTTAGTAGATCTTGGGCTCCCGAATCTTCTTATTCTTCGGGTATTGGGCCTCCAGTAAACCCCGGGTACCATCTTCGGCAGGCCCATTTGGGATGCCTATGTCAGTAGCCCCCGAGATTTTGCTTGAATCGTAGAGTCAGGGAAAATCTCCACTGTTTACTTTTATTCGGAAGCTTTAACTTTTTTATACTTCTTCACATAAAATTATATATTGTACAGGGATAATGGTAATTGGGGCTAGTTCATCTGACGGATCAGGTACTAGTTAACTGCTCTAGTGGCAATCCGCAAAAACCTACTTCAAAATCACGTCCCTGGACATGATCTCGGGATACTGGTGTAAACTTCGACAGGTGCCGCTTAAGGTCTTACCATTCTGTCGAGTCCCAGTCGAATTTATCGGGTACCTAACGCGTCCGTTAGGATTTTTCTTCGTATCTGTTGATACGGATAAAAGTAGCAGAGCGCAGTCTTTGGCGATGCCACGCCCAGAACGGATCTGGGGTCTTACCTTCGCAAATTTGCGGCATTCAGAAATTGATCGCAACTTCGGCGTTCTGAGAATATATTGTCGAGTGCTTTTCCGGCTGTTGGAATGGCACATTTTATCGAGTCAAATATGACTTATACTGCTCTCCCGATGGGAGTATATGTAGAGTTAATTATAACTCGAAATATACTCTCTTGCTTTTCCACTTTTTCTTTGTTAATTTCATCGGGCACGCGAACAGCGTTCCCGATGGGAGTAGCCCCCGAGGCTACAACCAAGAACTTGTGCTTGGTTGTAGGCTCAACATTTTAATCCACCTTGTCGCTATATTTTCATTACTTCCCAATATGATCTCTTTCTTCTTCTCTCTCTCTTTTTTTTTTATCTCTCGGGTGCGCGAACAGCGCTCCCGATGGGAGTAGCCCCCGAGGCTACAGCCAAGAACTTGTGCTTGGTTGTAGGCTCCCGCAATTTCTATATTGCCATAGTCGAAATTTTACTTTTTGTCGAAGTAGCCCCCGAGCATTTGGGGAAAAACTTGTTTTTGATCAAAGGCTCCCGAAGTATTGAATAATTCTTCCTGTCGCCAATCTTTCTTAACTTTTCTTGTCGACATGCTTCCCTTAACCAAATTTACTTCATCCTTCTCGAATAGTCGTGATTTTTCTGCCCTGTGGGTCTATTGCTTCCACCATGTTGACACGTCGTACAAGTGGGGGACACACGTCCTCCGCTTTTTCTGGCGCACGTACAGTAACGCCTATCTCAGTAAAAATACCTTTTTACCCTTGTATCTAGAAGATCTATTCTCACCACACGATCTCTTCATCCAACGGCACACTGCTTCACCCGATTCTTATATAAACCTTTCTTCAACCTCCGTTCATCCCCTTGCTTGCGCCGCTCACCTGTTCCTCTTCGCAAAACCTCTCCTGCGCCCAATCTTTCTCTGATCTTCCGCACGCACACACATTACTTTGCCATTGCCGTTGATGCCACCGCGCACGCGTCTGACTCGCCACAGCACTCCGGAATCCAAGATGGCCGCCGAGGATCTTGAGTGGGAGAGATCCAAAATCTCCAACCAAGACACCAACATGCTGAAGAGGCTTGGCCTCATGAAGAAGGAGGACGCCATCCGCTTCCCTAGCGAAGAAAGCTACCCCAAGCCTCCAATGGAGTATCGGGTTAGTTTTGTTGATCATCTCATCCGCGGCCTCTCGACCCCAATCCACGATTTCCTCCGCGGTCTTCTTTTTGTTTATGGGATTCAATTGCACCAATTGACTCCCAATTCCATCCTTCACATTTCTATTTTCATCACACTTTGCGAATGCTTCCTCGGAATCCCTCCCAATTGGGCTCTGTGGAAACGCATCTTCTGCCTCCGCCGCAATGGCTCCCACAACGTCACTTATAACATAGGTGGCGTTGTTATCTGTGTTCGCACTGATGTCGACTATTTCGACGTCAAGTTCCCTGATTCTGTCCAAGGATGGCGCAAAAAGTGGCTCTACATTCACGAAGAAAGCGCCAACTCCGTTGAGCACAACATAGTTCCTTTCGACGGAAGTGCCAAAATCCAGCGCCGCCGCTCCTGGGATGCCGAAGCTTCCGAGGAAGAGAAAAAGGCGACAGAGGCGCTCATGTCTCGTATTCGCCAGCTTCAAAATACTCGAGGCAAAGAGCTTTCTGGTGTTCAAATTACTGCCTATTTCCTTAGGATTAGAGTGCAGCCTCTCCAGGCTCGCAAAAATCCCCTTTGGACATATTCTGGTAAAAATGACGCCAACAGAATCTCCGGTGATCTGTCTACCAAGGACTTGGAGAAGTTGATTCGAAGACTTTCTCGTCTGGGTAAAGACCCAATTCCTTCCTCTTGTCGCGTGGAACCGTACAGCGCCGCCAATCCACTCCCCGAGGTATTTTGTCTTGCCGAGTTTTTTACCTTATTTTGCACTTTCTCTGCACCTCATTATATTGTCATCTCTTTTAATTTTCCTTCTGGTCGCTATTTTTTACAGAACCATCCTATCATGACTTCCCTTCCTCCTCTTCCGGAGGGTGGAGAAGTCGAAGAACAAACCATCGTTGCCGAAGATACTCAAGCTTCTTCTATTCGTGAAAGTGAAGTCGCGGGTTCTCACAAATCTGCGGCTTCTCATGAAAAAGAAGTTGAGTCTGAAGCCAGTGAATCGACGCAATCCCTTCCTCCTGCTGTTTCTCCCAAGAACAAAAGGAAGAGGACTGATGTTGAAGATTCTGGCACCTCTAAGGCTAAAGAAGTTGTTCCTTCTCATCCGAAGGCAACTTACGATCTTTATGCTGAATCCCTCATCAGCTCGTAAGTCGTCTTTATTTCTCTCTATTTTTGTATTCGAAATATTTAGCTTGTCTTGCTTTTTATGCTGCCGATTTTTTGATTATTAGCGATGACGAGGAAGAAGTTCCAACTACTGACGTGGCTCCTCGGACAAGCACGTCACGTACTGTACTTGCCTCAGACACGCAAGTTGAAGGAGAAAAAACTTCGCCTCCTCAACAAAACATCGTCACCACTACTCCGCCATCCAGCCCCCTTGCTCCTTCACCAAAAAGGGCAAGGGTTGAAAAGATTGTCGAACCTGCCCCTCAGTTGGGCAGTTCGTCGACTCTGCTCCTAGATGATGTAAGCTTGTCGACATCTATATTTTCCTTATTTTGTTTTTTCACACCTTCTCTCTTTTTCATGCCGATGTTTTTCTTTCTGTGTTCACGTTGAACAGCCTATGATCAAGGATCTTCTCCGCATCGGTTCCCAATTTGTTGGGTACCGTGAATATGCTTATAGAGCCGAAGGTAACGACTTTTGTACTTGCTGTTTTTCCTTGATTTTTTACTCTTGGTGCTTGTCGCGATTTTTGATCTTGCTCCTCTCTTTTTTGTTCACATCCCGACAGAGAAACTTGCGGAGGCTAACGAACGCGCCGACGCACTTTCTCGAAAACTTGAGCAGAGTGAAGCGGCTCGCAAAAAAGCGGACCTCGCTGCTAGCAAAGCCAAGACCGAAGCTGATGAAGCCAGGGCGAAAGCTGCTGGTGTCGAGGAACTGCAGAAAAAGCTTAAGGATGCTACAACTGCTTTAGATGAGCACAAAGCTGCACAAGCTTCTCGTGAAGAAGGAATCCTCAAGCGCCTGAAGACTCAGAGTCGCCGTACTTTCGGTGATTTTACTGCTCCCTTCTATTTTTAGGAGAACCTTTGTTTCTTGCCTTTTCACTAATACTTTGTTTCCTTGACAGTCCAAACAAACCAGGATTTTGACCTGACGAATCCTGTCGATGATCCAGTCCTTGACGCACTTTCCTATCTAGAGCTTCATGGATCCGAGATTCGTGAAGGTGTATCGAACGCAAATGCAGTATTGTCGGCCTTGTTCCCCTACTTCTTCCCGAAGAAGGAGGAACCTGCGACTTTCCTCAACCTTGCCAAGATGTTCAATACACCGGAAGACCTTGGACTGAAGATGCGCCAAGAGAATATGAAGGTTGCCGTTGAAACCACTGTCGCCTTGGTTGCCGATGTCGACAAACTATCGATCGGATGAAAGTTGGCGACACCGAGCAAATAGAACAATCAAGGTGGAAGTCGCTGATCAAGGCGGCCAAGCCCAACACGAAGAAGATCTTGGCCTATCTCGGGATTAAGCCAGCGTCGACTCCTAGCTCGTCAAGGCCGGAGGTCTAGTTGCATGCCTCTGTTTTTCTTTGTTTCTTTTGCTTTTGTCGCCAAAGTAGTCGTTTAGCGACACGTATTTCCTTAGCTCCACTGTAATGCCCTTGTAATTATTCCAAGAGATTAATGAAAAATTCTATCTTTGCTTGTCGTTTGATTTTATCCTGTTTATATTTCAGTTGATATTTGATAACTATACTCCAACTTCCGCTCCTTCCAATGTGTCGCCTTCTTCTTCTCACGCGAGGAAGACTTTTGCCGATATCGCACTGTCGATGATACCTTGTCGCAAGAACTGGACGAACTTCGACGGCAGCCTTCGATATGCAAAAAAGCAAACACTTGTGATGATGGAACAATCTCGCAAGTCATCCGAAGCTGAAAAAGTTGCTCTCCGGCAAGCTCGCGAGGCCATGGCTGCCAAGGAATTTCTGCTTCCGAGGCTGAAAAGGCGACTACTCGAGAAAATTTCATGCTCGAATTAATGAATGAAGCCGTGCAGATATGTCGGGTATGCCTGTTTCATCCTCTGATATCTTTCATCTTCATGCTATTGTCTCTTAAAGGTTTCCACTTCTTTGTTTTGATAGGTGCCTTTACTGATGCTGCTGCCGAGGAAGAGAGAGTAAGTGCTAGGACAAACCTCCTTGTTAATCTTTCCCTGGATCATGGTTCTTTGTTTTGGGCTACCCCGGAGAGGACTCGCCAAATTGTCAGATTTCAAGATCGCACCTCTCAAACTCGCGATTTTCTTGACTACTGTACCAAGACCTTGTCCATGGTTTACAACTCCATGTTTCCTCGGAACGTCCAACCAAAAACTCTTCCTGAATTGATGGAAAGGTTTAAGGATGCTCGCAGTATCCATGATTTTGTCAAAGCCCAGCTAGTAGCTGGCGCCAGATTTGCTCTCATCATGCTCCAGATCTGCCACTCGAAACTTGACCTTGCCCAGGTTGTCGAGAAGGTTCACCAAAAGGTAAAACGTCGGAGAGTTGGTGTTGACAGGATTAACACGAAGGTTACGCCCATAGCCGAAGAAATGATCGAGGACCTGCTTCGAATGGATGCCGACTTTTTTGCCGATGGCCATTATGCCGATTTTCTTGGTGCTGCTCCTGAGGAAAACAGAGTTACTCTTGCTGACATACTGAATCAAGACTAGTTTTTTTCTTCTTGTAGATATTTCTTCTTTGTAATCCATGACTATATTGTAAAGCAACCATTATATTTCTCTGTTTGTCTAGCCCCCAAGTGTTTCGGTGACTCTTTACTATATTTGTATATTTGCGAGGTTTTAAACCAAGGCATATATATATTTAAGGTGAATATGAGCCCCCGAGCTTTTTACTGAGTACTATTTTGTATTTTTATTGACTTACGAGGTATTTGAATACCAAGGCAAGGTTTGATCATGTCGATAAAGAAGAAAAGTTATATTGTCACTATCTTTATTATATTGCAAAGACCGCGAGCCCGCCTCATTAAAAACCTTCTCCGGCCCCACTCGGTGCCCCGAAAAAGGAAAAGAGTGCGTCTGAAAACTCGCGGGCGTTTCAGTACATTGAAGTTTTACAAGGACTATATTTCGACTCTAGGCGTAGAACCGCCTAAGTTGCGCCACGTTCCAGGGGTTTGGCTCCTCCACCCCTGTCTTCTTGTCCTTTATCCTATATGCTCCTCCTCCGATTACTTCCGTGACGATGTAAGGGCCAAGCCATGGTGACTCGAGTTTTTCATGACTTTTTTGCGTGAGCCGAAGAACTAGGTCGCCCACCTGAAAAGATCTTGGCCGCAAACGTCGACTGTGGTAATTCTTCAAGTCCTGTTGATATTTGGTTACCCGAGAAAATACTTCATCTCGAGCTTCATCAAGTGCGTCGACGTCGTCCTCTAGCGCTCTTCTCGATGTTTCTTCATCATATTCAGCGACACGTGGAGAGTTGTGCTCTATCTCGATTGGTAGTACCTTCTGCTCCATGAACCAGAAAAACGGAGTTTCTGCGTTCTTGTGTTTGGTGTTGTTCGGATGCTCCACAACACGCTTGGTAGTTCTTCCGGCCAGGTATGTCGAGCTTTTTCCAAAGTGGTCCTAACAAGCGCTTCTTGATGCCATTGCAGATGATACCATTGGCTTTCTCGACTTGCCCATTGGTTTGAGGATGTGCAACTGACGCAAAGTTCAGCTTGATACCCACCTCTTCGCAATAATCTTTGAATTCGTGGGATGTGAAGTTACTGCCGTTGTCTGTGACGATGCTATGGGGCACTCCAAATCTGAAGACGAGGCCCTTTACGAATTTTACTGCGGATGCTCCATCTGGTGAATTTATCGGCTTCGCTTCTATCCATTTTGTAAACTTGTCGACGCCTACTAGCATGTACTCCTTTCCTCCTGGCCAGGATTTGTGTAACTTACCTACCATATCAAGTCCCCATTGAGCAAAGGGCCATGACAATGGTATTGGTGCTAGCTCTGCTGGAGAGTGAGGTTTTGCGGCAAACCTTTGACACGCGTCGCAAGTTCTTACTATGTCCTTGGCGTCCTCGATTGCTGTCAACCAGTAAAATCCTGCTCGAAAAACTTTGGCTGCGATAGCTCGACTACTTGCGTGGTGGCCACATATTCCCTCGTGTACATCCTTCGAATTATTCTTCCTTCCTCCGGTGTGACGCACCTTTGCAAGACGCCTGAAATACTTCGCTTATACAATTCTCCCTTGACCACCGTGAAAGCTTTGGAGCGTCGAATTACTCGCCTTGCCTCAACCGGATCGTCGGGTATTTCTTTCCTCAGGATGTATGATATGTACGGCTGCATCCACGGTATCTGTATCACCATGACCAGGTCCTGATCTTCTTCTTCGTCCTCTTGCTTTTCCTTGGTAGCCCCCGAGGGTTTCTTCTCCTTCTTTTTTGACTTTGTCGATTTAGTGGATCTCTCTCGTTATTTCTTCCCGAGAATACACACGGCGGGATCGCAAGGCATTGCGACCCGATGTTTGCAAGAACATCGGCTTCGTCGTTGCTCAATCTGCTAATATGGTTTACTTCGCATCCATCGAACAACTTCTCGAGTTCGTTGTATACCTCCTTGTATGCCATCATGCTATCATTGACCGCATCACATTGGTTCATAACTTGCTTTGTGCCACCAGTGTGAGTCGCCAAAGATTTTTAGTCGAGTTGCTCATGTGCTTTCGCCATCTTCATTCCATGTATGAGAGCCTCGTATTCTCGCTTCATTGTTAGATGCGTTAGGGAACGTCATCCGAAGGATGTACTTCAACTTGTCGCCTTCAGGTGATATGAGTACTACTCTGCGCCAGCTCCTTCGATCTTTTGGACCCGTCGAAGTTCATGGTCCAAGTTCTCGATAAATCTGGAGGTCCTGTATTTTGCAACTCCATCCACTCTGCGATGAAGTCCCAGTATTTGCGATTTTATTGCTTTTCTTTTTCATACGTGATGTCCCGAGGGAAAGTTCTATTCCCCAAAGGGAGACACGACCCGTAGCTTCGGGTTGTTCAAGATATTTGACAAGGGAGCTTCATTGACCACTATGATCGGATGTGCCGAAAAATAGTGGCGCAATTTTCGTCTTGTCGTGAATACTCCATATGCTATCTTTTGGTACTGCGGATACCTTTGTTTAGATGGTGATAGAACTTGGCGACGAAGTATGCGGCCTCTCGCACGCCGTGGAGTTTTCCTTCTTCTTCCCTTTCGACAACTAGCACCGTGCTCACCACTTGGGGTGTGGCTGCGATATATAGCAGGAGGGGTTCCCTTTCTTTTGGTGCCACCAGAATTGGCGGTGTCGAAATTGTGCGCTTCAAATCCTCGAAAGCTCTGTCGGCTTCTTCGTTCCACCGAAATTTATCTCCTTGTTTTATCAAAGCGTAGAACGGCAAGTGCCTTTTCTCCCAGCCTAGCGACGAATCTACTCAAAGCTGCGACTCGCCCCGTTAGCTGTTGTATCTCCTTCAACTTTGTTGGCTTCCTCATTGTTACGATAGCTTTGTATTTTGTCGGGATTTGCTTCAATCCCTCTTCTTGATACTAGAAACCCCAAAAGTTCTCCTGCTGGGACGCCAAAGGAACACTTCGTTGGGTTCAGTTTGAGGCAGAACTTATCAAGGTTGTCGAAAGTTTCCTTGAGATCTTCGATCAGCGTTGCCCCCTTTTTTGATGTTATGACGACATCATCAATGTATACTTGCACGTTCTTCCCAATCTGTGTCGCCAAACACTTCTGCATCATCCTTTGATATGTTGCTCCCGCATTTTTAGACCAAAGGGCATTGTTCTGTAGCAAAACACGCCGTAAGGTGTAATAAACGCGGTCTTTACTTCATCTTCTTCTTTCAATCTGATCTGGTTATAACCAGAATATGCATCCAGGAAGGAAAGACGTTCACATCCAGCCGTGGAGTCGATAATTTGATCGATCCTCGGAGGGGAAAGTGATCCTTTGGACAATGTTTATTGACACACGTAAAGTCGACGCACATGCGAAGGACCTTAGTGTTTTTCTTCGGCACCAAAGACAGGATTTGCTACCCATGTGGCTTACGTGAATATCTCTTTGATAAAACCAGCTTCTTGTAGTCGATTAATTTAAAAGACATGGCCTTGCGGTTTGGTTCCGAAAAACGTCGCAAAGGCTGTTTGATTGGTCTCGCTAGTGGATCCAAGTTTAGGTGGTGCTCGGCAAGTTCCCTGGGTACTCCTGGCATGTCAGCTGGACACCATGCGAAGATTTTCCAGTGCTCACGGAGGAACTCGACGAGCGCGCTTTCCTATGCGATATCCATGTCGTTTGCGATAGATGTCGTCTTTTTTGGGTCTGTCGGGTGAATCTGCACCTCTTTTGAATTTTTCTCGGTACTGAAAGTTGATTCTTTTGTTTGGCCTTCCAACGTACGGCAAGACGTCGTAATCGGTCATGCTTTTTGACGCCAAGTACTCAGCTTGCATCCCGAAGGTTTCTGACAACCGGTGGAAATCCTTGTCGCACTTATCGGCTAAGGCAAAGCTTCCTTTAACTGTGATTGGTCCCTTTGGTCCAGGCAACCTCCACAATAAGTATGTATAGTGTGGCACTGCCATAAATCTAGCATATGCTGGTCGTCCCAACAGAGCGTGATATTGCGACGGAAAATCCACGACTTCAAACTCGAGCCTCTCGATTCTATAATTTTCTCGGGTCCCAAACTGAACGTCGAGATTGATCTTTCCCAATGGGTAACTTGGTTTCTCCGGTGTGATGCCGTGGAACCTTGTGTCTGTTGGTTTCAAGTTTGCTAAGGATATGTTCATCTTCCTTAATGTATCTGCATACATAAGGTTTAAGCTGCTGCCGCCGTCTATGAACACTCGAGAGACATCAAATCCCGCGATAATCTTCTTTGTGAGAATAAGTCTTGGCCCCGGTCGAGGAACTTGCTGCGGATGATCTGCTATTGTGAAGCCGATATCTTGTCCCGACCAATTAAGGTACTCAAGCTGTTGGTGGAGGCATTTTCTCGCCATAAACACCTGTCGTGAGATTACTTTACGAGCTCTATTGGACGGCCTTCCCTTCGAATCATCAACACCGCTCCATTGGAGTTAGGATCAACATAAGGTGGTGGTGCAGGTGCTGCCGCTATTCTGAGCTGATGTCGATTGTCATCTGTAATCGCGGGAGGAGGCGGTAAGTGAATCTCGCTTCTGGGTTCTCGAGGATTTCTCTGTGCTGCCCGCGCATTAGCGTTCTCTGCATACCGCAACATTGCTTGAAAATTTCGACAATCCTTCTGCAAGTGCCCTGACTGTCTTTTTCCGTTGCTGTCGAGGAAAAAATGCATCTGGCATGGTCCGTTCATCATCTCTTCAGGGGACACGAAAGGTCTTGGGAACCTAGGCCCGCTATTTTGCCTGTTGCGTGAATCATCCCTGTTATCACCTCGCTGTTCGCTGCTTCTCTGATAATCATCTCTGTTGCTTCCTCCTGTGTTTGTCCGAAAACCTGCCGAAATTTGTCCTGGAGCGTCGTAGTTCTGGTACGTCCGAGGAAATCTTCGCCTCGGTTGATAGTTTCGACCGCGGTCCTCCTCTGGCGACCTGTGTCGTTTGTTGTGGACGGTGTCTTCTCCGTCTGCCCATTTATTTGCTATCTCCATTAACGCGGATACTGTCTTTGGATTGGTCCTTCCCAAGTCTTCGACGAAATCTCCACGCCTGACTCCTGCGACAAACGCATCTATTGCTCTCTCGTCAGATATATTTTCTGCCGAGTTTTTAATGATATTCCACCTCTGGATGTACTTCCTCATTGGCTCATCTGGCTTCTGTCGACACGCTCTCAACTCCTCTAACGACGCGGGTTTTTTGCACGTGGATCTAAAGTTCTTGACGAACACATCCTCGAAACTTTCCCAGCTGTCGATGGATCCTGGAGCGAGTTTCTTTATCCAAGATCGTGCGGCTCCACTCAAATGCACCTGGATACTTTGCATGGCTGTTGCCTTGGTTCCTCCTGTGAGCTTCACCGTCTCCAGATAGTCGACTAGCCAATCCTCTGGATCTTGAAGGCCGTCGAACTTCTTGAAATTATCGGGTAACTTGAATCCTGAGGGGACTCGAGTTTTTCGGACTCTCCTCGTAAAGCATGGCAAGCCACACATATCTTCGTCGGTCAATTCAGGAGATTGCCGATGATCCCTTCTGCTTTGCCGCGCTCTGTCGACTCTTGCTGTCTTCTTTGTGTCTCTTGCTCCACTTGGCCCTTCGAGTCTTTGCCGCTGTTCTTGCTGCGGGTCGTGGACTATTTTGCCTTGCCACTCCTTCGGGAGGCGTTGACACAAACGCTGTCCCCATAGCTCCAACTCCTGCTACCGCCCTATTGTCCACTGTTTCCGGTGGATCCCATGGAGGTGGTTTAGACGCACGGATTAAAGCATGTGTCGCCATATACACAGCCTCTGGTGTCTTAGGGATGATGTTTCCTCTTGTATCTCTCGACATGAAGGACATGTCGAGGTTCTGGACCAAGTGCTCTCTTTACGCCGGGTATGTGTTGCAGCCTTGATCTTGCTCTGTTCCGCGCCTCCCGATGGCTATCACCCGTAGTTCTAGATTGTCGACTTAAATCTGCCCTTCTCTGCTGGATGCGAAGCTGCCTCCTTTCTCTGTTCAACTCGGTATCGTTTTTCTAATTCCCTGGCAGCTCGTGCGAGCCTATATTGATATGCTTGCAGTTCTTACGGTGTGGCCGTGGTAGCCATTGGTTCTGTGCCGTTCATAGCTCTCGCGGCTCTGTCCCACGCTGCTTGTGAAAGTTGAACTCTATCTCGCGGCTCGGCCCGACGTATTTGTTGCCCGGGCCTTGTCGCAGATTGGAGGGATCGACGTATGGATTTCCCAAAGCGTCGAAAGCCTCGGATGTCTCCTCTTGATCTTCAATGGCGTAAATCTGATGATACTTTGTACTCAGATCTACGTTGGGTTTGGCGACATCATCGTTGAGATTGATGAAGACCTTGCCTTGTGAGAGATTTGTCGATGAAGTCGTAGCTGTCGACATCGCTTGAGCCATCGCTTATATATGAGTGCAGATGACTCAAACGACATGTCGTTGAAGATCTTGGCGAGTTTCTCTCTTGCTCGGTGTGCCGACGTAGCGGGTCGCCGAGGTTTCTTCTTCTCCTGACTCGGTTGACGATGCATAGTTTGAAAAATCGGAATCGACCACCGACGATCCCGACGAAATCGGAATCTCGACACGATACGATCCTTCCTTCTCGACGCGAAAGTGAAACCTTCCGAACGTCATCTCCATGGGCTCCGCCAGATACGCATATGCATCCAAACGGGAGGGTGGGTGAGGAACAAAATCGACAAGACCAGCAGCGATCTGTTTACCTCGATCCATTGTGTTGCTTGCGGTTGACGATGTCGAAGATCTTGAGCGTGCCATCGAGATCAGCTCCTTACGCCTCTAGTTCCCACAGACGGCGCCAATTGACAAGGTATCAACTTGTCAATACCTACGGATTGTAGGCTAGGGTTTAGTTGGAAGTAGAGGGTAAGTAGATCTCGAAGGTTTCAGCCGGAAAGTACTCGACGAATATGAAAACTAGGGTTTGCAGACAATGATTCGATTGATTCTTCGTCCCTCGACTCCCCCTTTATATAGGAGGTGGAGCCGAGGGATTCGTGCTATACAAGTTTACAGAGTCCGGGACGGTTTCTAACTCATCCCGCCAGATTACAAACAACACTTCCTATTACAACTCTATCTTTCCTTAGTAGATCTTGGGCTCCCGAATCTTCTTATTCTTCGGGTATTGGGCCTCCAGTAAACCCCGGGTACCATCTTCGGCAGGCCCATTTGGGATGCCTATGTCAGATGGAGTCATGCCTTGAAAAGGAACTGAAGGCCCACTGGGACCGGGGAACCCGATCATGAATGTAATAACCTTGTATCTGCATAAGATTGTTTACTGCGTGCGCTGCACGCTATGTTAGTTTGATTGATATTTTATTGTCGAGTGCGGCTGAGTGATCAGTTCAACCTTCTTTCTCGACGACTTCGTTGAATTTTACGCAATGTTATTGCGCAGTCGATATGTAATTTTTGCAAGAGCTTGGCTTCGTCACGCGGTGCACCGGTTTGAGCCTTATTTTGTGATAATGTAACCATCGACTGCAGCACTCGTGTATTTTCTCGAGCCTTGGATTGGTTGTTTTTGTGTGTCATTAATCTTAGCTCTCGCTGAGAGTATTTAATTAATGACACTATGTGAGCACATTTCTTTTGGGCCAACGCTCTCGATGGGAGTTAGAGCCGATGGTAGGGGCCCCAAATGTTATGTTCGGGTGCCAAAGCCTGGAGCAGGGAAAAAAAGGTAGAAAATCTGATTAGATCTTTATTCATAATGTAAAAGCAACCTTATAGGCTGTTGAATGATTAAAAACAATCGTGTCCTATGTATAGAATCATCGCAACTGCGCGATGTTCCATGGATTCTCGACGTCTTTTCCTGAAGCTGGATTTTTGAGCCGATATGCTCCTCCTTGTATCACTTCAGTGATGATGTATGGTCCTTCCCATGGGGATTCTAGCTTCAAGGATCTTTTTTGCTTCAGCCGAAGTACCATATCCCCAACATTGAAACTTCGACTGCGTATTCGTCGGCTGTGGTAGTTTCTCAGCGCTTGTTGGTATACCGTTGTTCTTGCCAAGGCAATATCTCGTGCTTCGTCAAGGAGATCGACAGCATCTTGTAGCGCGATGTTGGAGGAGGACTCTGTGTATGCTGTCACTCGAGGAGCTTGAAATCGGGCGTCGGCCGGTAGAACTGCTTCGGCTCCGTGCACCAAGAAGAATGGAGTATATTGAGTCGACCTGTTGGGTGTGGTACGCAAACTCCAGAGTACAGATGGTAACTCTTCGACCCAGAGCTCATTGCGCTTTGTAAGGCGTTTCTTGAGGCTATCTCCTATTAGACCATTGATCCTTTCCACCTGGCCGTTGGTCTGGGGGTGAGAGACTGATGCGAATTTTAATTTGATTCCTCCATCATCACAAAATTTCCTGAACTCCTCGGAATCAAAGTTGGAGCCGTTGTCTGTGACGATGCTGTGGGGCATACCAAATCGACAAGTTATTCCCTTGAAGAATTGAACCGCTGTTTCAGATTTTTGGTTTCGCACAGGTACTGCCTCGATCCACTTAGTGAATTTGTCTACTGCAACCAATAAGTACGTGTGTCCTCCGGGTGATGATCTTGGCAGCGGTCCAACTTGATCGAGTCCCCATTGAGCGAAGGGCCATGCCAAGGGTATTGTCATTAGGTCCGTTGCAGGAGCGTGTGGTTTTGGTGAAAAACATTGGCAGGGATCGCACTTCATGACTAGATCTCTAGCATCCGATGCTGCCGTTGGCCAGTAAAATCCTGCCCTAAAGGCTTTTGCCACAAGGGCCCTGCTCCCTGCGTGATGCCCGCAGGTTCCCTCGTGTTTCTCGCGCAACAGTGCTTTTCCATCGTCAATGGCGATGCACCTTTGGAAGATCCCTGAGATGCTACACTTGTAAAGCTCACCATTTACCACGGCGAAGGCCTTTGAACGTCTGACGATTCGCCTTGCTTGCGCAGAGTCCTCTGGCAGCTCTTGCTTTGTCAGATACGCTAGGAACGGCTTGGTCCATAGTGGCTCGAGGAGGAGGAGGACTTGTTCGGCAGGAGGAGTTGGAGATTCTTCAGCTGGAGGAGTTTGCTGCGAGCTTGCCTCTAATCCACCAGCCGATGGTTTTGGAGGTGCCGACGTCTTTTCTTTTATTGATCGTTGAGTGATCACTTCGTAAAACACTCCGTCTGGGATGGGGGAGCACGTAGACCCGATGTTTGCCGAAGTGTCGGCTTCCTCCTTACTGGCTCTGCCGATATGTTTGAGCTCGCATCCTTCGAATTTAGCTTCCATATTCTGATACAGCTGCCGGTAGGCGATCATGTTGTCGCTGACTGCGTCGCACAGGTTCATCGACTGCTGCACCACCAAGTTTGAGTCTCCATAGATTTCTAGACGAGTAGCACCACACGCCTTTGCCATTTTCATTCCGTGCAACAGCGCTTCGTATTCTGCTTCGTTGTTCGTCGGCAGAGAGAAATTCATACGCAGTATATACTTCATCTTATCTCCCTGCGGTGATATCAGCACCACTCCTGCTCCTGCACCTGTACTCCGTTTTGACCCATCGAAGTACATTATCCATGACCCCGACATGTCGGGTGCTGCTGGCGTCTGTGATTGGATCCAATCTGCCACGAAATCTGGGAGGATTTTGGATTTTATCGCCGTTCGATTAACGTAAGTTATGTCATGTGGCACTATTTCGATAGCCCATTGAGACACTCGACCTGTGGCTTCCGGATTGGTCATTATGCTCTTCAGGGGTGCTTCACTTACAATGATAATCGGGTGCTCCGTGAAGTAGTGCCGCAACTTGCGGGCTGGCCTCCATACTGCGTACGCCAGCTTCTGATGATGGGGATACCTCTACCTTGCAGGAGTGAGCACTTCACTGAGGTAGTAAATGGGCCTCTGCACACCATGAACTCTCCCTGCTTCCTCTCGTTCGACGACTAAAACGCTGCTGAAGACTTGTGCTGTTGCGGCTATGTACATGAGCAACGTCTCCTTCTCGCGCGGAGTCACAAGCACTGGGGAGGTCGATAAGATTTTTTTCAAGTTGTCGAAGGATTCCTGTGCCTCCTTTGTCCACTCGAACTTTTCCGACTTTTTCATCAAGTTGTAGAAGGGCAAAGCTTTCTCCTCTAGCTTTGCAATGAACCTACTGAGCGCTGCTAGTCGGCCTGCCAACTGCTGCACTTGGTGTAGATTCTTTGGCGGCTCCATATCAAGAATAGCTTTGATCTTCAAGGGATTGGCTTCGATTCCTCTGGCTGATATGAAGTACCCGAGTACTTGTCCTCCTGGCACTCCGAAGAAGCATTTTTTGGGATTCAACTTGATTTTGTATCTGTCCAGATTGTCTAAAGTTTCCCGCAAATCATCGATGAGCGTGGCTGCGTGCTTTGTTTTCACCATGATGTCGTCGATGTAAACTTCAATGTTTCTTCCAATCTGTTCCCCAAGGCAGGCTTGCATGCAGCGTTGGTAAGTTGCTCCTGCATTTTTCAACCCGAAGGTCATGACGTTGTAACAGAAAACGCCGTGTGGAGTGATGAACGCGGTTAGCTCCTGGTTTTCTTTCTTTAGTTTAATCTGATTGTACCCGGAGTATGCATCGAGGAAAGAGAGACGGTCGCATCCGGCCGTGGAGTCGACTATTTGGTCTATTCGAGGCAGCGGGAAATGATCTTTCGGGCAGTGCTTGTTAAGGCTGGTGTAATCGATGCACATGCGGAGGGCGGTCGTGTCCTTCTTCGGCACCATGACGGGATTGGCCACCCACTCAGATTCCTTAAGGTCTCGAATAAATCCCGCCTTGCATAGTCGATTAACTTCTTCGCTGATTGCTCTTCTCTTTGGTTCAAAAAATCGTCGCATTGATTGCTGTACTGGTTTGGCCGTCGGGTCAACATTTAGGGCGTGCTCAGCGAGTTCCCTGGGGATACCTGGCATGTCGGATGGTTCCCATGCAAATATCTCCCAGCGCTCACGGAGGAACTCGATGAGCGCGCTTTCCTATGCGTCAGTGAGGTCAGCCGAAGTATTGACCGTCTTCTTCGGGTCAGTAGGGTGCACCTGCAGCTTCTTAGCTTCCTTTGCAGTGTCGAACTCATCGGATCTTACGTTTCGATTGTCGGCTGGTGGTTCTGTGTGGTCTGTAACGGTATCGATCGCGTTGAGTTCTTCCTTGGCTCCAAACTTCGAGGCGATCTTCTGGAACTCCCTGTCGCAGTTGTCTGATCGAGCAAAGCTGCCATGAACGGTTATTGGGGTCCCGTTGTTGCCTGTCATCTTCAGTTTCAGGTATGCATAATGAGGCACGGCCATGAATTTAGCAAACGCAGGCCTGCCGAGGATGGCGTGGTACTGAGATTCCCAATCGACTACTTCGAACTCGATCTTTTCTTTCCTGAAATTACTGGGCGTGCCGAAGACTACGTCCAATGATGTTTTGCCGAGCGAGTAAGCGGGTCGAGTCGGTATAATGCCGTGGAACCCTGTGTCAGATTCTCTTAGCATGTCGACTGTTAAACCCATTGCTCTCATTGTGCTGGCGAAGAGCAGGTTCAAGCCGCTTCCTCCATCCATGAATACTTTGCCCATATTGTACCCTCCAATCTGTGCTTCAAGGACAAGGGCCGCGTGGCCGGGCCTTGGGACAGCTTTCGGGTGATCCGCCCTGCTGAAGGAGATGCTTTGTTCTGACCAGTCGATGAAATCAGGCGTATCAACTATGGCGACTTCCGCATATTTTACTTCTCGGGAGAACTTCTTGATTTCTCTCTTTGAAAAGCTGGTTTTATGGATCATGTTGACTTGTCCGCGTAGCTCTGGGAATACTTCGGCTGGTACATATTCGTCTTTTTCCATTGGTTCGTATGGTTCTGGTACATACGGTTCTGGTGGATGGTCGTAGGACCTTGCCCTCTTCTCCATCATGTGAACTCTTGATATAGCTTCGGCTCTAAGATCATCACAGAATTGCCGAATCTCTAGGAAGTGTCGACAGTTCCTCAACAAATGACTGGACTTCTCCCGACCATCTTTTGGATCAATGTAGGAGTGGAGGTAACATGGCGCTTCGAGTTGCTATGTAGCCGAAAGGTACGGAGAACGGGTGCGGCCCCTGATTGATGATGTGTCGTGGCATCCTTGCTCGAACTGTCGAGGGTGAACTGCTATTCTGCCTTCCTCCTCACGGTGTGAGCCTCTTTGTCTCTTCCTTTGTCCAGTCGTGGTGTCGAGACCCCCTCGGTTGCTCTCTTGTATGCTCCTGGGCGGAATTTTTAGGGTTGTCGCTGAAGGGTCACCCTCCGGAGGTATGGCTTTTGAGTCGGACGCGCCGGCCCTAGGGAGGCGAAGGAAACCTCCGGAGTCGATGACGAAGTGGACGCCACCGAAAACAACCTCCGTGTCATAAGATGGTGCCATAGAGTTTGGGTGAAGTGCTTCGCGGCGCGGCACGAACTCGAAGGACCCGCAGCGGATCGGATCTCTTGACTCTGCCGGCGTCGGTGATTCGAGTAAGAACGCCGCGGACGTGACTGGTACTGCCGATGACTTGCCTTGTGCCGACAGGTTTCCCACAGACGGCGCCAATTGTCGAGGGTGCTCCTCGTCAATGCCCTCCGATAGGGGCTTAGGGTTAATGGAATCCTGCAAGCTGACACGAGACATCGGTTCACAGACAAGCGGGGAGAGCAATTTACCCAGGTTCGGGGCCCTCGATGAGGTAAAACCCTTACGTCCTGCCTGTCTGTTCTTGATTATGATGATAATGGGTTACAATGGGGTGCCGAATAGTTCGGCTGAGATCTCGTCGAGATGGCTAATCGCTAAGGTGACCTAGCTCTAAGCTTTTGCTGGTTAAGATTGCTCAGATTGATCGTGTCCCTCGGCAGCCCCTCTCCTGGTCTTTATATAGGAGGCCAGGTCTCAAGAGGTCTAACCGAATACGACTAGGTTTACAGTAGTTTTAGATCTGATCTTTCCTTGTTCGACTGCTTTCTTGTCTTGCCCGTCAAGGAACCTTCTGGTGCACCGTCCTAGTGGCCCGCCTTGCTTCCGAGTGTCTTCATGGGCCTCCAACTAGATGGTACAGGATAGGGCAACATCGGTTACCCGAAGGGTAGTGCCCACGTCACATGTACTTGGGAGCCATCAATGGAGCACAACCATTATCTACTGCCGAAGTGCAGATGTGGGTCGTCGGTGAAGCGCAAGGCCAACAAAGACCGAGATCGAGTGAGTGGACACACTGGCCTTTTGCGAGACTATTTCCAGCATACCAATCCGGTGTACGATGTGAATACATTCCATCGCGAGTATCGGATGTCCGAAATGTTGTTTCTGGGTATTCTTCATGGCGTGAGAACATATGATGACTCATTCGATGCCAAGGTCGATGCTACCAGTAAGGTTGGATTTTCCTCGTACCAAATATATTATGCTGTCGGTTGCCAGCTTGCGTACGGAGTACCTGGTGATCTTGTTGATGAGTACTTGCGCATGAGCGAGTCCACTTGCATTGATGCCATGTACAAGTTTTGCAATGCTGTTATTGTGGTGTTTGGCCAGGTTTATCTAAGAGAGCCGACCACCGAAGACACTCCCTGCCTCTTGTGCATCAACAAAAAGAGGGGGTTTCCTGGTATGTTGGTAAGCATAGATTGCATGCATTAGCAGTGGAAGAACCGTCCTTTTGGTTGGAAAGGGATGTTCAAAAAGCATACGGAGGGGTGCACCTAAACCTTCATTAGCTATTTGTAAACCTAAAACAACTGGAGGATTGGGGGTGGTGAATTTCCAGAAACAAAATGCAGGTCTTCTCATTAAACACCTTGACAAGTTCTATAACCATGTAAATGTGCCATGGGTGAATCTTATATGGAATGCACATTATGTGAATAAGATACCACATGCTGAAAATGTGGTTGAGTCTTTCTGATGGAAAGATATCATTAAATTGGTGGATAATTTCAGGGGGTTGCTAGAGTCAAGCTAGGGAAAGGAAACACCTTTTTTATTCTGGCAGGATAATTGGCAAATAAATGGAGATCACCTACCTCTTCAGCATAGATTTCCCAGCCTTTTTTCATTTGCAATTAATCCTCATATTTCAGCTGAACAAGTCTATGAGAGTGATGACATTGTTACTCGTTTTCACCTACCTTTGTCTCCGAGAGATTTTGAGGAGCTAGGGGAGATTCAGAGTTTACTTCAGGAAAATCCTGTGAGTCTACAGGAGGCTGTTTGGTTATACTGTTGGGGGGACAAATATGAATCAACAAAATTCTATCAACATATTTATAAACATTTGTCTGTGCCACCAGTCTTTAAATGGATATGGAAGTCTAGTTGCATTATGAAAACTAAGACATTTGCTTGGTTAATCTTATCTGATCGGTTGAATACAAGGGATCTGTTACAGAGAAGGCATTGACATATTTCAGATGATACTCATTGTGTGTTATGCCTCCTCAAGTGTTATGAAGACATGATACATATGTTTTTTCAGTGCAATTTCAGCTGTCTCGATTTGGAATTATTTACAGATTAATTGGAATGGAAATGGAGATTCTGATCTACATGAGGTTATTGCTGATGCTAGAAGGAGTTTTGGGCATTCTTTTTTCATGGAAGTGTTGATTACAACATGCTGGCATATCTCGCTCATTAGAAATGCAGATGTTTTTAGCAATGAAAGTCCCCTTTTCAGAAGATGGAAGGCTGGATTTACTCATGATATTTTCTTACTGCAACATAGAATAAAAAAGAAGTATAGAGATAGTTTGCTAACTTGGCTTGCTGCTCTTCCTTAGTTTTGTATATATTTAGGTAGGTTTTAGGTGGTAGCTTGCCACCTTATTTTTTATCTTTAGTCTGTTAGACTTTTGTTGTGGAGTTTTAATTTTAATAAAATGCTGGGGGGCTTCTTTGCCCCACAGTCTTCTCTTCAAAAAAAGGAGGGGTGCACGGTAATATTGGAGGCAGTTGCATCACAAGATCTCTGGATTTGGCACTCCTTTTTTGGCATAGCAGGATCCAACAATGATAGCAACATCCTTCAACGCTCCCCGGTGTTTGCTAGGCTTGCAGAAGGCAATGCTCCTTGGGCTTCCTATGAGATCAATGGTCATTCGTATGACAAGGGTTATTATCTAGCAGATGTCATATACCCTTCGTGGGTAACCTTGGTGAAAAAAATCTGTAACCCTGAAGATGAAAAATGCAAGAGGTTCGCAAAAGAGCAAGAGGCAGCTGAAAAGGATGTAGAGCGGGCATTTGGCATGCTGCAATCACGTTGGGAAATTGTTCCGCACCCTGCCAGAACATGGAGGGCCGAGAGAATGTGGGAGGTCATGACAACATGTGTCATCATGCACGACATGATTATTGAGGATGAGCGAGATGACATCATCTATAATGGGGACTGGGAATTTCAGGGTGAGTTGGTTGAGCCACAGGCTGGGGCAACTTCTTTGGAATACTTCTTCACATGCATAATACATTGCGGATCAGACCACACATAACCGCCTTCATTCCTATTTGATTGAGAACATGTGAACTCATATGGGAAACCAACCTAGCTAGTCAATTTCAATATTCAATTTGAGTTGACTTATTTGTAAAACTATGTGGTGTGTGATCGTGAACTATTTTTGTTTGAACAATATTTACTTTCCTACAATTTAAATTGTCTTGTTCGTTAAATTAATATTTGGAAGGCAATGGCCAGCTGGCCAAGCCTAGCTAGAGCCAGCATAGACCAAATTAGCGCTGTCCTAGCATACCGAACAAGCATCACCAAACTGTCTGCCGGCCGACTCAAACGGACATACATGTACTATTTAGGCCATCTCCAGCAGGGAGACCTAAAAATCTGTCCGTTTTTGTCGATTTGGTCCATTTGGGTCGCGCATCGGATGATTTGAGGCAGCTTGTCCGGCCTGTGCAGACATATGCCATGGTGGAAGGACCTAATTTCTCCTCCCACAACAGCCATGTGGCCATGTGAACATGGGCCACCAAAGTCAAAAAGGTGGTGATGCTGGCAAATGAGAGCATTTAAACATGGGGGACCATGGCCCAGGCTGCCAAGCATGGGAGGAAGAGCATATTGGACACCAACGCTGTCCGGCTCGACCCATCCATAACCCTAGTTTAGTGAACAGATGGGTCGAGCATGGACAGTCGGTCCGTTTGAATCTTTCCACTGGAGGCTGTTTTTTATCTGCATGTCCGCGCGGACTATTCCGAGCTATTACACGCGACAAAATGGGTAACCCGCTGGAGATGTCTTTAGAGCATCTATAGCAGAGCCCGTAAAAGGCCCAAAACCGAAAATAGCCGCCAGTTTACGGGTCCGGGCTGAAAAATGGCGCCAATCAGTGACCGTAAATGAGGCAAAACTGAAAATATTTTTTCAGGCCGAGACCGAAACCCATACTCGGCCTGTATTTGTAGGGCCGACAGAGCGAACCGAACGCAGCCCGAACAAAATCCCTAGTTTGCGCGGGAGGGAAGTTTTAGCTCCTCCCAACTGTTGCCGCTGATCTGCGTGCTCTCACCTTCCTCTGCGTCATCGTCCGATTTCTCCACGATGAGTCTCGAATCGACCTAGCCGGCCGCCGTTGCTAACTCGCAGGCGCCGCCACCCTCTCCCGCGGTTCCGGGATCTTCCGTCGCTCCACCAACCACCCCGGCGACCCCTGCGACCCCCGCGGAGGTAGCAACCACGGTCTCGTCGACGAGCGTGGTGAAGCAGCGACGCGCGGAAAAGCATGTGGTCTCGCAATCCAGTGCCGCTTGGCCACCGGTGATGTCCCGGCGGTGGCAACGAAGCCGAAGGCATCCCGTGTCAGACCGAAGAATTCGGCGCCCAAAAGGACGAAAGTGAAGGTGTCGACAAGCCGTGGCGCCCCGCCTCCGTTCCCCTCCCCGCCAACACCGCCGCCACCGGAAGCCACCGCGAACGTCGTCCAGGACGTGCTCGACGACGGGTCAACAAGGTACACATCAACTCTTCCTCGGTTTTTCATTGCGAGTAGATATTGAGGCCGCGTACTGTTAGGAACGAGAACACCTCGTACATGGAGATGTTGGACGAGGTGAACATTAACCCACTCCCTCCGTTCGACGCTGGGATGGGCGGAGATGATGACGACGGTGGAGACGAAGGGGAAGAAGATGAAGCGGACGAGGGTGTGATCGAGGTGGAGGCCAATGGAAATAGGAAGAAGAGGCGGGCCAACAACTACACATAAATTGAAGACGTCACCTTGTGCCGAGCTTGGGCCGCCGTGGAGAGGAGATGGTGAACCATGAACTATTTGCTTTGATTGTGTTATTTGATGTCTGTACTATGAACTATGCATGAATTATTTGCATTTAATTGTGTTGTTTGTTTGATCATATGCAAAGTTTTTTGATAAACCCTGTTTTTGCGGATTCGGAAGCCGCTAGCGCAGAACAGAGCCTGTAAAACAGAATATTCTGAACTGAACTCCACATTTTACCACCCGAATACACGAGTTTGTAAACTGGATTTCACTTTTTAAGTTCACGTTTTTACGGCAGTTTTGGGTCGGGCCCCTTACTCCTTACTGTATGAAAACTAGAAGGAAGAGAAGAAGGGGAAGAGAGAGCGGCACCGCTCTCGCTCCCGGACCCAGCTTTGAGAGTCGTCCACGCTTCTCCGGGGCCTCTCCTCTTCTCCTTCGGCGGCTCTGCCGGCCGGGGTGGGGATGGGGGAGGCTGCCGGCATGTACATAGTAGGGATAGGAATCTCGGCTCTATGTCGGTAGTTGGGAGTAGAGCAACCACATATTCTGGTCAGATCTGGTGCGTGCTGCTGCGGTTCTACATCTCCACCATGCTCCGATGGCTGGAGCTTGTGAAGGGATGGGCCAAAGCACAGGTCTCCGTCAATAAGACCACGGTTTGTGTCAGCTGCCTCTTCTTTTGCGTTGCAGTTTGGCTGCTTTTTCTTCTTCCGGCCGGCCGTGGAGGCGAGGGGGAGGAGAAGGGTAGCATGGCTGCACGTTGATCTGGAGGTGGCCGGGGATTTGATACTGCTCTGGTGTGGGTGCGCGGCACCAGGCAGTGGTCAACGAGAAGCTCTGTGTTGCTTCCATGGTGGAAGGAGATGGAGCTGTCTTTGGGGGCCGATCCCCTTATCAAGCGCTGCTGTGCTGCATTCAAAGCACATCTTCCTGTTCTCTGGTCGGCCATGGTGGCGGGAGGAGAAGGAGAGGTGCAGAGAGATGCGGCTCAGGTTCGGTGGTACTTCGTCGACGAGCTCAAACACGTAGGCGGCATCCTCGTCTCCGCGATTTTTGGCCTGCATGGCGGCCTCTGTTCAACCTCCGACGTGGAGGCCTTTCACCGCTTCTGCTGCTGGAGCTCGGTGCTTCTTCGCCGCCAAGTGGTTTGTCCCCGGTGGCTTGGAGGTGCCCAGTGGCGGCGGTTCTTCGCCGAAAGAGGGCACTCGAGCAACCTTCCCTTGTTCCTCGGCGGCGACGCCTTGAGGACGCCGGCGACCTATGGCGGAGGCACTCGAGGACTCGATTGCTTTTTTATCTTCAGTTCTAGGGTGTTTTATGTAAATGAGCAGGATTTATCTTCAAACATTAAGTTCTTAGCGAGTGTTGTTAGGGGCCTGCTTGCAATTTGTACATGCCACATGACATGTTCTCTGAATGAAGTTCCTCCGGGGTCTCCTCCTTTGTTCAAAAAAAAAAAAGAGAAGAAGGGGAAAGACGCGTATTAGCTGGGCGGCTGCCGCGAGAGACCGCGAGAGGGAGAGTCCACCCCCTCTTCGCTGCCTTGTGCTTCCTTCGCTCCTCACTTCCAAAAACCCAATAAAAAAGCGCACCTTCCCTCCGCTTTCCCCCACCTCCCTCGATCCCCTCGCCGGAAGATCCGATCCAGAGCAAGCTGCGTATCCACCCTGATCGCTCTCCGCTCTGGTGGCACTCTATGCTTGAAAAAATATCGTCCGGCAGAGGGAGGAAAGGGAAGGAAATGATATCCCTTTATTGATGCGACGGGTTCTTGGCTGGGGTGGTGAGGTGCCGCTGGACATGGGCTGCTTTTCTTGCTTCGACTCTCCTGCAGATGAGCAGCTGAACCCCAAGGCAGGTGGTGGTAGGTATGGAGGCTCTTCCGTGGCGGCAGCCGCTTATGGTGGTGGCGTTGGCGTCGGCGTCGGCGGCAGCCGGCAGGGAGAGAGGGGCTACCCGGAGCTGCAGCACCCCATGTCGGCGCCGCGCATCGAGAAGCTCTCCGCAGGTGCGTTCACTAGATCCCATAGTGGTTGGTAGAATCGGATCCGTAGAGAGGTACATGGATTTGGACCATTTTGTTCTTGCTGATCTGTACGCGATGAATCAGATAACTGTAGAATAAAACAAAGGGGAAGATGGACTATTTTTGTTCGGTTGGATACGCAGGTGTAATTGGATTCTGCTTTGCTTCAGATTACTGTGAGATCAGAAATAAAGGAGATAAACTTTTAAGATTACTAGCAAAAGTGCCTGTGCGTTGCACCGGGAGAAACTAATAGTCAAACACCCCGCAAATCATCCTCCTGCATGCCCATCAGATTTATTTTGTATGCAATATTTAAAAAAATTAATATGTTGACAGGCTCATGGGACATATTTGGGCAGGTCCCCCGACTCATTATGAAATTCAACGGAAAGTGCAGCAACACTTGATGGTTGCCCACTTGCCCTAACAGTTTCCATATGCAAATGCAGTTTATCTTTATGTCTTGCGTTTTGCCCAAGCTCCGCAACCCGGTGATTGATCCACTTTAACAAAGATACCATCTTAATGCCATTAGCTAGCAGTTTGATTTTAGAGACAACATGACTGGTGGAGAATTGGTCTTGGGTTGATTGCCGAGGGCAACATTGTCCGTATCCCAATTCTCTCATGTTGTTCATCTTCTTCACACCACATAAAGATCTATGTTTAATTATGTATTTGCATCTTGGTTTCAAGCAAACCACCTATACAACATTGAGAAAAATATATTATCAATTAAGTAACAAGGCAACCGGGCCGCCTGGTTCAGACGTAGGATCTCGGGGGTGTGCATGGTGTGTAGTTTGGTGGCTCGCCACGGCGGATGACCAGAATTCCCGGCTGAAGGGTGACGTGTGCTGGGCGATCCACGGCTCGATGCCGGCCTGGCGCTGGAGCTGGGCCGCCTGGTTCAGACGTAGGATCTCTGGGGTGTGCATGGTGTGGAGTTTGCCCCGCCTTGCCACGGCGGACGACCAGAAAGCCCTTATGAAACGCGACGTGCGATGGGCGATGGGTGCTCTCCGCGGCTCGATGCCGGCCTGGCTCTGGAGCCGGGTGAAGGGGCCGGTAGTGCATTGTTGCTGCTGTCGCCGCGCTTGTCTTACATGAACAACGCCGGGTGCGCATTGGGAGCATCACAGTCATGGTTGCCACACTTCCGCGGGATTTGATCTTGTAGCAGGAGCATTCTCTTGGATCACGCCATTAGCGTCGTCACCGGTCAGACCGCGTCGAGCTTCATCGGCAATAACGTCTTCATCCTCCACGATGGTGTCAATTAATTTGTTGTTGCTGCTGCAGCTTTATGTTGAGCATGTCCTCTTGTACTTGTCGCTCCACCTGTGCGACATCGTCCACGTGACCTTCATGGTAGGCGGCAGCAGATGAGGCATCAACTCATGCGGCTTGGCTTTGGTCGGTGCAGAACCCACCTTGTGGTCGTGGTTCCTTCCTGCGCGTCTTGTGGGTGGCGGCGGTCTCCGATGCTGTCTTGCCTACGTTGCCACGTCGGGGCCATGGATGAGGCCAAACTCGGCGAGCGCGGTGGTGTAGAAGCCCTACTCGTTTGACGGATTGGTTCCATGGGTTTCGATCAGATTTCGTGAGGATACGGTGTTGTCTGGTTCGTTCCCACGCTATATGGGTGGGAGGAAGGAAGCATCTGCGGTGCGCTGAATTTGTTCTGATCTCTTCGTGTGGGCCATGTGTTTAAAAATGAAACCAACTTGGATTGTACCTATAGCACCATTGAGGGCCCGCGATGGAGTTCCGGAGGGATTCGGTATGGGCACGTACTCTGGCCCAAGCGAACCTATGACAGACGCTCCACGCTGGACGTGCGCGTTTAGGCCAGCGTAATAGGGATCATCCAAGCCAGATTGTATTTGGAACGGATTCTAGGCCGACGGACGAAAAAAATTTAGCCATCAAACGCGACGGACGACGGACGAAAACGGACCAAACCACGGAAACACTTCGTACTTTATTATTAGGTATAGATATGGGGAGACAGTACTATGTCACTCCATTTGATTGCAATCACAGTTCTCGTATTTAGGTGATCCTACTTGTAACGTTTGTTCAACATCTGCAGGGAATACCAGGGTGAAAAATAATGCTGTAGCAAGGGAGGCTTCTGTGCCAAAAGATGCTAATGGGAATGCCATCTCGGCACAGACTTTCACCTTCCGAGAGCTGGCAACGGCGACAAGGAATTTCAGGCAGGAGTGCTTTCTAGGAGAAGGGGGATTTGGACGTGTTTACAAGGGCCATCTGGAGAGCACAGGCCAGGTAACTGTTTTTTTTTTCTTTTTAAAATTACATATTGTTCTTTCCTTATCATCTACTGTGTGGAGGTTGGAGATGGCAGTTACCTTCACTAGTATTGTTCAGAATATGTGAACTGAAAATTGTAAGAATTGTTGGATACCAACATCAAGTTAGTCTATGCTGTAATAGTAGGTGTTCAAAGTGATGGGGACTTTTGGCTCTCATCCACGCCACCACCCCATATCTGCACGTCCATTAGTTGCTTTGTGATCCGTGGACAAGGTAACATTAATATATCAAAAAAGCAGAAATAAATGATGATACGTCCGTGTAGAGTATGAATACTCAGCTGCTACGCATTTAATGGGACTCTGATGGCGTCATTGTTACAGCTCGGTACAGATTCGTGGCTTGGGTAGTTAATATGACTTGCATCATTCAATAAATCAATTAGAACCGGAAAATTGGTAGAGAAATTCAATGTATATTTCTGCTCTTTCTCATCTCATGCCACAACATATTTTTGTTTATATGATCCAGAAATTTATATTTGATATTGACGGATTCCTCATATGAACTACTAATTAATTTTTGATATTATCACAGAATCTTATATGAACTACAAAGAACCATAGCACAAGTTTTTGGGGATCAAAGATCCATGAACAGGACGGTGATAAAAACAGGAAATAACAGAATCCATTAACGATTGCACAGAACAGGACACTTGAGGGAAGAAAATAAAATTTCGTAGGTGCAATCTCAACAAATCAAACATCATAGACCAATTTCTGCCACCACGAACCAAGCAAGATCATTATATATGATATGAATAGCGAAATATCCAATGAGGTGAGAGAGAACAGAAAAACTTGTGTTGCTCGTGTAGCAGTCAGATCAACCAAAGCACCACATAATTTTTTTAGCTGGCCACAGATTCGTTCGAGGAAACCGCAGACTTGGCAGCGTAGGCGCGGCACGGGGAAGCCGGAGCTGTCCACAGCTTCACCGGTGGTCCACTTCCCTGTGGTGGTGTCGGGATGGAAGCTGCGGCCGATGATGTCGGAGGGGAAGAAGACGACCGCGTGCTCAGTTTACTTCACACCAGCAGAACGTGGATCTGGCCGCCATGGCGCCATAGGGTTTCGGACAAGAAGATTAATGTTTCATTTGTTGCGGTGATGAACAGACGAATTGGGGATGGGGAAGGAGAGATGTGACCGGCCCAACTTGCCTTTGCGGTGAGTAAATGCGGACCAGATCCTTCTCTGTGACATCAGATTGTGGGGTCCCTGTATTTCAAAATATAATTTGATACAGCTGCAATACAAGTACTTCCGTATAATACAACATCATAACTGCATCGCTGGTACTAATAACGAACGGTTCTGGATGGTGAGTCGAGGGTGGGATTTGGGGTGGGTGCGGCCGCAGGTTCACCAACGGATTTTCGGTGTTCAAAGCAGCTAATTTTCCTAGTTTGTACATCTCCTGTACTTTTCTGTTGCTACTTCGTTGAAAGACTTTATCAAGTAATTGTTGAGCTGTTGTTTGCATGAAATGCGATAGTGGAAATTCATAGAAATGAGATGATTTCAAAACTTATTAGTAAGGTGCTGGGTTATTGCTGCAGGTTGTTGCTATAAAGCAGCTTAATAGGGATGGGCTTCAAGGGAATAGAGAATTTCTAGTGGAGGTTCTCATGCTTAGTTTGCTGCACCACCAAAACCTTGTCAGTTTGATTGGTTATTGTGCGGATGGAGATCAGCGCCTTCTTGTTTATGAATATATGGCATTCGGATCATTGGAAGATCATTTGCATGGTAAGATGCTCCTTTTCTTTCCTGTATCAAAGCTGTTTGCATAGGATCACCATCTGTCAATTCTTTCTGCTTGTGTTTTTGTCTCAATCCATTTTAGTATCTCAATACATATCCTAATGTTTTTTGTTCTGTCACGTGTTAGCATATGTATGGATTGTAAATCTGCGTTCTGTCTGACTGGCTATGTTTGCTTATCTGTGTACTCTTTAGTTGGCTGCGTACTGTCCATGATACTTTCGTTCCATACTTCAAAATGTTTATAGTTACAATGTAAAGTTTTGTCTCCTTCTGTAGCCCATAAAATATTACCATCGACATTCCCCTTTTACCCTACCAAATTTTGGTTATTTGAAAGCCTTTCCATGATGCATGACAGCATACTGTTCAGTCTCAACCATGTAATAGTGATGCTTGTAGCCATCTTTCTTGAAAAAAAAATGCAGTGGTGTCAAGAGTTAGTGTCATTTAATCATATCCTTCTAAGTTGACCGATGACTTTGCAACTGTTATCAGTTTTTGAACCAGCTTAGTTCATATTACCATTTTAATTGGTGTAGTTTATGAGGTTGGTATGTTTGTATCACAATTGTGTAAACGTACAGTCCTTTCTACCTTTTTTTTACACAATTATACTTCTTTATTCATTGGATATAACAATTGCATAGGAAACCAAAAAAGGTTTGTAACTATTATGCCTCTGCATCGAGTGATGCTCATAGCCATGTTTCTTTAAAAAGTGCAATGAAACAAGAGTTCGTCATTTAATTATATTTTCTAAGTTAACCCATGACTTTGCAACTGTTATCAGTTTTTTGAACTATGTCCCAAATTATTGAACCTATTAGTTCATATTACAATTTTAATTGGTGTAGTTTTTAAGGTTGGATGAGTGTACCGTAGCTCTTGTGGATGTGATAGCTTGACGTGCCTTAATTTTTTTCCTTGAAGGGGAATATGTGTGATAGTGATGTGAACACTGAATTGTGGAGTTATTGTTTGACCTGGGTTTTATACACGATGTAGATCTACCTCTTGACAAGGATGCATTGGATTGGAGCTCAAGGATGAAAATTGCAGCGGGTGCTGCCAAAGGACTAGAGTACCTCCATGACAAAGCTAACCCACCAGTTATTTATAGAGATTTCAAGTCATCAAACATCCTCTTAGATGAGAGTTTCCATCCAAAGCTGTCTGACTTTGGTCTTGCCAAGTTGGGCCCTGTTGGTGACAAATCACATGTCTCTACGCGTGTCATGGGAACATATGGCTATTGTGCTCCTGAATATGCTATGACCGGACAATTGACAGTTAAATCCGATGTTTATAGCTTTGGAGTCGTCTTGCTCGAGTTGATTACTGGGCGCAGGGCCATTGATAGCACCCGTCCGCACGGAGAACAAAATCTTGTATCATGGGTAAGCTGCAGTTTTCATTGTTTTGGCGTGCACCTTACATATTTGTTTTTTTATAGAAGCTAGAAGAATTTGTTTACAAGAGATCGAGACATCACCTTACATATTTATTGATATGCCCTCTTCTGATAGAGGCTTTTAGGTATTGATATGTCAATAAAGATTGGTTGCTAATTTAACAGTTTTTGCTGCGCATTTGATCAGAAACAATGCTAACCTTTTGTGTTAAATTTATCGCTTCTATAAATAACCAGATGGGTGTTTGGCTAATGGGTTATGGAACTGGTGATACTGTAAAAATTATATCCGTCATCTTCTGGTAGTCCCTTAAAAAAAATACGTAGCTTGAAGAAATTATTATGAGCCATATATTATTCTCCATTGCGTATTCTCTCTTGTTTGATAGGATTGTGTTAGAACTTAGAAGAGAGTGTTTATGGTAAAGCAGAATGAGTATAATCCTGAGCTCATGATGCCTTTTTATTTGCAGGCACGGCCTCTTTTCAACGACAGAAGAAAACTCCCTAAAATGGCTGACCCAAGACTGGAAGGCCGATACCCCATGCGTGGTCTTTACCAAGCGCTTGCAGTGGCTTCCATGTGCATTCAGTCAGAGGCTGCATCTCGTCCGCTTATTGCGGATGTTGTGACTGCTCTTTCCTATTTGGCTTCTCAATCATATGACCCTAATGCTGCACATGCTTCAAGAAAGCCTGGTGGCGTTCAGCGAATAAAGGTTGGTGAAAATGGGAGGGCAGTCTCCAGGAGCGACGAAGCTGGCAGCTCTGGCCACAGATCACCAGGCAAGGATAGGGACGACCCCCCTAAAGAGCTTCCTGGTATCTTGAATAACAAAGACCGCGATAGGGAGCGTATGGTGGCGGAGGCGAAGATGTGGGGTGACCGGGAGCGGATGGTGGCCGAGGCTAAGATGTGGGGCGACAGAGAACGGATGGTGGCCGAGGCTAAGATGTGGGGCGAGAATTGGCGGGAGAAGAAGCGTGATGGATCGAACCTGCAGGGCAGCCCGGACTCTCCAACTGAAGACGGGTAGGGCAGTCAAGGCATTATAGACCCGTGAATGTGCCGTTCATTTCTTACTTCATCTGCTTTCCGGTGGGACAGTGGGGAGGGTTAGATGTACATTGTAGAGAGAGAAAGGGTGGAAACGGAGGGTCTATACTCTGATATAGTGAATGCATGAGGTTGTATTTGTAAATTCTAAGAAATTTTGTGAGAATGAGAAAGGACACTTTTAAGTTTCAGTCTACCTTGCTAGCTGCGTGCTTGTTATGTTCTTTCAGTCTACAAATGCCCGTGCGTTGTTACGGGACGATAATACATATAAACAAACCATAAATAGTTAAAATACAAATATAATGTCCGTTGACCTATGTATTGTTTTTAACCATACATGCTCATGCCATGACAAAGAAAGGAGTAGTAGGTGAATTTACGCTTGAAAGAGGTGAAACTCTCATGCGCATGCGCAAGTGAGGCGGGTGTATATGCAACGTCGTTTTCTATTACCTTTACCTTCGAGCGTCATACTGAAGAGTGGAAGACATACTACAATAAGAAAACGGAGCCAAGTAATGAAGAGAAGAAGTGCTGGTTTCCTCCACCCGTGGATCTTATCAAAATTAATATTGATGGTGCTTTCCGAGAGGATGATCAGTCAGGAGGTTGGGGTGCAATTGCCAGAGACTCTGTTGGCCATCCTATTTTTGTTGCAGCGGGCAAACTAAATGCGAGGGCCGAGGCTTTACAATCTGAACTAATGGCACTCGTCAATGTCATTCCAATCGCAGAGCATCAAGGTATGGGGCGTATTATTTTGTCGACAGACTGTCTTGTCCTAAAGCAGGCAATGGAGACGAGCTCTCATGATCTTTCAAGACGGGACCTATGCTGCTACATGCTAAATTCCTTTTAAGAACCTCTTTTCTTAGCTACAAGATTGAGTATGTCCCGAGAAGTTGTAACAAACCAGCCCATGTTCTGGCTGCATTAGGTGCTAGAGGCGTGAGTGAATTTAATGAATTGTGGTTTGGGGAACTCCCACCTGATGTATCTGTTCTTGTTGCCAACGATCTCGTTGTGCACTAATGGAATACATGTGTTCCAGTTCAAAAAAAAAAAAGTTCAGATGTTTAATCTATTTCTTGACACGGGCAACAACAAATAAATAAACATGGTTAAAATCTAAATATACATTGTCGATCTATGTGAGTGTTTATTCAACATTGACTTCTGGCGGAGCGGACTTGCGGTGGCATCAGTAGTATAAGCAGGGACTGTTTACTCATTTGCAGCTTTCAATGAGCCCAAGTCTCTGGATACAACCTGTTAAGCATACATCTACAATTTTTGAAATAGAAAAATTGTAGATGCATTAGAGAAAATTAGTTGTATGGTTAAAAAAATGGGCTTAAATGTGGCCAAACAACAAAACTGGGTCAGTGCCTCATCCCACAACGTATATCCAATTTTCCCTAAACTATAGTACTTTCTTCATTTATTTGTAACAAAAAATCGAGATTGTAAAATAAGTTGCAACATGGAGAACCCAATTTTTTTTTTGACGATTCAAAGTATAGCCACCTCACTGGATAGAAAGCATTGATGCCTATTTATGCAATAGCAAAAACACGTAAGGTGCATAAAAAACTGAAGCCATTCTTATTATCTACCTTATGACCAATAAAACAAATCCCAGGCCCTATTAAAAAAGTACCATCATCTAATGAAAATTTCAAGAAACTGCTAATCTAGATCTTCAGCATCCTGCGCACAGCTTGACAGCTGCTAAATGTTGGTCCAATTGATCGCCCTGGAGCAGAATACATATTCACACTCCCATGGAAACGAGAAAATCATGTACTTTCTATTTTAAAAAGGAGAGAATAAAGCACTCTAAAATTTTAGCAAGGTCAAAGTGTCAAAACAAAGAAACCCTCTCAAAGGAGCGAGAATAAAGCACTCTAAACAAAGAAGCCCCGAAGAAATAAATCAGTATGCATCCTTCCTTCATATAAGAAAAAATCCGCTTTAGCACCATGCTGTTATAAAGCATCAAGGATAGCTTCAATGCATTTTTCGATTGAGTCAGTTCATACCAATATCCAGAGTACAGGTAAAACCTCATGAGGGAGCACAGTTATAAAATCCAATGATGCAATTGCTTCACTTTGATCCACCTTTCAGAAGACGACATTGCACACTTGTCCCATGTAAATTCAGCATTCAACTCATAGTAGTTTAATAAGCCAAATTCAAGGATATCCGGATATATTAACTAAAATTAATGGTTAGTATAAAAAAAGGAAACCTTTTGCAAGTTTTGTTCATGAAAAAACATAGTGTATGTAAAAACCCTTGGTTGTACCTGGTATCTACAGAATAGAACTTCACCATAGTATCCTATACATGTGTGGGAGCAGTTATTGAACGGGATAAAATATTTGATGCATGAACCAAATTAAACATGGCATAATTCAGAATCACAATAACAACTGAAAGGGTCATGTAAAAGGGAACCTTGCTGCGAAATGACAGTTCAATTCCATGGCACTGGGGTAACATAAGTTCGAAAAAAATGGAACTATAAACAATATCACCAGTATGCAGATCATATAAGTGGAAGCATCTATAACAAGTATTTGTGATAGAGTCAACCATTGGCCACCTAGTCTGTAACTTGACAATACTAAATGTTAATTAAGACCCTGCAACTCCACAATTGTTTCAAACTACCCATTTTTGGTGATTCTGTAACTTGATTTTGCTTTGACCTGAGCACAATAATAAGCCATATGATCTGATGCTCATATTGTACACTTGCAGAAGCGCTACAACTTGCAACCAAAAAGTATGGTGGACCATGTTAGCTATCTAGCAGCCACCATAATTTACTGCCTGAACCAAGCATGATTGAGGCTTCAAATGCAATCTATTTTTCTCGGGAGTGTAACTGCAGGCCATGTCAGCTGTCTTGACCTATCACATAAACGCACGGCCAACATCAAGGCATCAACCAGTTTTGCATTGCTCTCAGACTGACCGCTGGTTGTTAATTATATGACTAACAGATGCCTACAGTTATTTTTTCTGCAGCAAATCTGCAACCCTAAGTGAAAATAGGAGAAAGAATATTCCCTGCTCTCAGCTCTCTTGATTCCCCCCACATCCCTATCTCTTCCACCTCCATCTACCAGCTCTTTCAATCCTTCTCGATCCTCTGAATCTCTCATCCTCATCTGCACGACCTCGTCGCTGCTGATAACCCACAAGTATAGGGGATCGCAACAGTCTTCGAGGGAAGTAAAATCCAAATTTATTTATTCGACACAAGGGGAGGTAAAGAATACTTATAAGCCTTAACAACTGAGTTGTCAATTCAGCTGCACCTGGAAAAGCACTACTAACATGGGTGATGTGAAAGCAGCAGTAATATCAGAGCAATAGTAACAGTAACACAACAGCATTAACAGTAACACAGAGGCAATGGCACCAGAAAATAGTTGATACTACTTCCAATGTCATATAGGAACGAGTGTATGATGATGAGAGATGGACCGGGGTTCCCAGCTATCTACACTAGTGGTAACTCTCCAATAACAAGTGACAAGTGTTGGGTGAACAAATTACAGTTGGGCAATTGATAGGATTGAAAGAGCATTAAGACAGAACATCAAGATTATTAATTATGTAGGCATATTTTCCATATATAGTTATACGTGCTCGCAATGAGAAACTTGCATAACATCTTTTGTCCTACTAGCCAGTGGCAGCCGGGCCTCAAGGGAATCTACTGGCAATTAAGGTACTCCTTTTAATAGAGCACCGGAGCAAAGCATTAACACTTGGTGAAAACATGTGATCCTCATATCACAGCCTTCCCCTCCGGTTGTCCCAATTTCTGTCACTTTGGGGCTTCGGGTTCCGGACAGCAATATGTGCAAACAACTTGTAGATACAATCTAAGCAATAAGTATAGAGCTTAAATCTAAGATCATGCCACTCATGCACTAGTGACAAGCATTAAACACAACAAGATTGCAGCAACAATAACTTCACAAACTTTATAGATAGACTAATCATAATGTAACAATCCATCGGATCCCAACAAACACAACACCGATTACATCAGATGAATCTCAATCATGTAAGGCAGCTCATGAGATCATTGTATTGAAGTACATGGGAGAGAGAGTACCAACTAGCTACAACTAGAACCCGTAGTCCATGGGGGAACTACTCACGGAGCATGATGGAGGCGGTGGCGTCGATGGAGATGGCTTCCGGGGGCACTTCCCCGTCCCGGCGGCGTGCCGGTACAGAGATTTTGTCCCCCGAATTGGAGTTTCGCGATGGCGGCGGCGCCCCTGGAGTCTTTCTGGAGTTTCGTCAATTCGTATCGCGTTTTTAGGTCAAAAGGGCTTATATAGGCGAAGAGGCGGCGCATGAGGGCGTCTGGGGGTCCCACACCATAGGGTGGCGCGCCCCCCTTCCAGGCCGCGCCGGCCTATGGTCTGGGGGCCCAGGCCTCCCCTCTGACTCCCCTTCGGTGTTCTGGTCCGTCTCGGTGAATTATGATGTTTGGTCTTCGTTTCGTCGAATTCCGAGAATATTGCCCGAACAGCCTTTCTGGAACCAAAAACAGCAGAAAACAGGAACTGGCACTTCGGCATCTTGTTAATAGGTTAGTTCCGTAAAATGCATGAAATCATTATAAAGTGTGAGCAAAACATGTAGGTATTGTCATAAAACAAGCATGGAACATCAGAAATTATAGATACGTTGGAGACGTATCAGCATCCCCAAGCTTAGTTCCTGCTCGCCCTCGAGTAGGTAAACGATAAAAAGAATAATTTCTGTAGTGACATGCTACTTACATAACCTTGATCATACTATTGTAAAGCATATGAGATGAATGAAGTGACTCAAGGCAACGATCTATATTTGCTAACAAATAGATAACATATAGCAAAACTTTTCATGAATAGTACTTTCAAGACAAGCATCAAAAGTCTTGCATAAGAGTTAACTCATAAAGCAATAAATTCAAAGTAAAGGCATTGAAGCAACACAAAGGAAGATATAAGTTTCAGCAGTTGCTTTCAACTTTCAACATGTATATCTCATAGATAATTGTCAACACAAAGTAATATGATGAATGCAAATAAGCAAATATGTAAGAATCAATGCACAGTTGACACAAGTGTTTGCTTCTAAGATGGAAGGAAGTAGGTAAACTGACTCAACATAAAGTAAAAGAAAGGCCCTTCGCAGAGTGAAGCATGGATTAAATCATGTGCTAGAGCTTTTTAAGTTTTGAAATCATATAGAGAGCATAAAAGTAAAGTTTTGAGAGGTATTTGTTGTTGTCAACGAATGGTAGTGGGCACTCTAACCCCCTCGCCAAACAGACTTTCAAAGAGCGGCTCCCATGAAGGACGTTCTCTCTACCAGCAAGGTAGATCATCCCTCTTCTCTTTTGTTTACACATGTACTTTAGTTTAGTTTTTATTTCTTTATTTATGGATGACACTCCTTCCAACCTTTTGCTTTCACAAGCCATGGCTAACCGAATCCTCGGGTGCCTTCCAACATTCACATACCATGAAAGAGTGTCTATTTATTTTAGTTTTATTTAGAGATGACACTCCTCCCAACCTTTGCTTTCTCAAGCCATGGCTAACCGAATCCTCGGGTGCCTTCCAACATTTCACATACCATGGAGGAGTGTCTATTGCAAAATTAAGTTGCTTACTGATGAATCAGGGCAAAACATGTGAAGAGAATTATTAATGAAAGATAATTAATTGGGGCTGGGAACCCCGTTGCCAGCTCTTTTTGCAAAATTATTGGATAAGCGGATGAAGCCACTAGTCCATTGGTGAAAATCTGCCCAACAAGATTGAAAGATAAAACACCACATACTTCCTCATGAGCTATAAAACATTGACACAAATTGAGAAGCATTTTGAATTGTTTAAAGGTAGCACATGAAGTATTTACTTGGAATGGCAGGAAATACCACATAGTAGGTAGGTATGGTGGACACAAATGGCATAGGTTTTGGCTCAAGGTTTTGGATGCACGAGAAGCATTCCCTCTCAGTACAAGGCTTTGGCTAGCAAGGTTGTTTGAAGCAAACACAAGTATGAACCGGTACAGCAAAACTTACATAAGAACATATTGCAAGCATTATAAGACTCTACACTGTCTTCCTTGTTGCTCAAACACTTTTACCAGAAAATATCTAGATCTTAGAGAGATCAATCATGCAAACCAATTTCAACAAGCTCTACGGTAGTTCTCCACTAATAGGTTTAAACTACATGATGCATGAGTAAACATGATCTACTTGAGAGCTCAAAACAATTGCCATCAAATTATTCAAGACAATATGAGGCATTTTCTGTTTCCAACCAAATAGCAATAAGTGCAATAGCTTCCAACTTTTGTCATTGAACATTAAAAGTAAAATGCAGAACACAAGTGTTCATATGAAAAAACGGAGCGTGTCTCTCTCCCAAACAAGGATTGCTAGGATCCGAATTTATTCAAACAAAAAAAAAAACACACAGACGCTCCAAGTAAAGCACATAAGATGTGACCGAATAAAAATATAGTTTCAATAAAAGAAACCTTATAAATTGTTGATGAAGAAGGGGATGCCTTGGGCATCCCCAAGCTTAGACACTTGAGTCTTCTTGAAATATGCAGGGATGAACCACGGGGGCATCCCCAAGCTTAGAATTTTCACTCTTCTTGATCATATATCATCCTCCTCTCTTGACCCTTGAAAACTTCCTTCACACCAAACTTCTCATAAACTTCATTAGAGGGGTTAGTACTCAAAAAAAACTTTAATCCACTTTAGTCCTGTAGTGACACATTGCAAGAACTCAATAAAACATTAGCTACAGCTCTCCACGTCTAGAAAGCCTTGCTTAAAGTCCACAAGAGACAATGCAAAAAACAGAGACATAATCTGCCAAAACAGAACAACCAGTAAAGACGAATTTTTAAGAGGTACTTCCGTTGCTCAAATCAGAAAACTCAAAACTAATGAAAGTTGCGTACATATCTGAGGAACACACATGTAAATTGGCAGATTTTTCTGAGTTACCTACAGAGAATCATATCCAAATTCATGACAGCAAGAAATCTGTTTCTGCGCAGAAATCCAAATCTAGTATCAACCTTCTATTAGAGACTTTACTTGGCACAACAATGCAATAAAATAAAGATAAGGAGAGGTTGCTACAGTAGTAACAACTTCCAAGACACAACAAAACAGTAGCAAAATAAACACATGGGTTATCTCCCAAGAAGTGCTTTCTTTATAGCCATTAAGATGGGCTCAACAATTTTAATGATGCACTCGCAAGAAATAAGAGTTGAAGCAAAAGAGAGCATCAAGAAGCAAATTCAAAACATATTTAAGTCTAACCCACTTCCTATGCATATGAATCTTGTACACAAATAAATTCATGAAGAACAAAGTGGCAAGCATAGGAAGATAAAATAAGAGTAACTTCAACAATTTAAGCATATAGAGAGGTGTTTTAGTACCATGCAAATTTCTACAACCATATTTTCCTCCCTCATAATAATTTTCAGTAGCTTCATGAACAAACTCAACCATATAACTATCACATGCAGCATGCTTTTCATGATCCACAAACACATAATTTTTATCAAGCTCAAAAATAGTGGGATTAAAACTTTCAAACCCACTTTTATCAATAATATAACATGATGATTGATCAATCTCAAGAGATATGGGACTCCTACATAAAGTCAAGAACTCTCCAATCCCATTTTCATTAATAGTACAATTAATATTATCAAGTAACATAGGACCATCATCTAGAGCTTTATCATAAACATTTGCTATGCAAAACTCTTTAGTACCATGCATTTCGACATCAGGCACAAATAAAGCATTATCATAAGATTTATCAAAATAGCATGGATTATCATAGATAACAGTAGCATAATTATTCTCACAAGTTTTACTCATAGGTAATATTTCAAGAGAATCCACAGGAACATAACATTCTTCCTCCTTTGGTAAGCATGGAGGACAATCAAATAGTGTAAGAGATAAAGAGTTACTCTCATTAGAAGGTTGGCATGGGTAGCTAATCCATTCTTCCTCCTTTTTTTCATCACTCTCCTCTTCTTTTTCATCCAATGAGCTTTCAGGTTCATCAATTTCTTCTTCCACAGGTTCCTACAAATTGTGAGTGCATTCTTGTGCATTAATGAGTCTCTCTTTATAATCAATGATATAAGGATTATCACTGTAACTTTCTATGCAAAAATTAAGGATAGAAGAGACATAATCTTTAAGGTCCTTACAAGCAACACAAGTTTCATAATTTTTAGCCATGAAGAATTCTATCTCACAGGCACCCATAAATAAAACAAATTGTTCTACTTCTTCGAACCCAAGATGAATATAGTTATTCCAATTGTAGTTCATAATTAAAACTTCTTCACTAAAGCCACATTGAAATTTAAGATGTTTAGTATCCTGTTGAGAGCAGCAGTTTATATCATGGCGTTTAAGCAAGATTTTAGCAATTGTATTCAATTTTTCTATCACAGCACTCATGACTTTACCCGTTCTTGATTCTCTATAATTATTATATATTTCAATAAGCTCCAAATAGGTTGTGGGTTCTCCCATAACAACAGTTTTTAATTTTTCGGTTTTTCAAATTTTTATGGATTTTTGGGTATATAAGAAAAATAAAACAAGACAAAAAGAAACTAAGAAAAATAATACTAGACAGAAATAAACTAAGCACAAATAAACTAGACAAAAGTAAACTAAGCAAAACAAAATAAAATAAAATAAAATAGAGAGAGAGGTAGAGTGTACTCCCCAGGTGAACTTATGAGTAGAGCTATGCCTCCCCGGCAACGGCGCCAGAAAATAGTCTTCATAACCCATAAGTATAGGGGATCGCAACAGTCTTCGAGGGAAGTAAAACCCAAATTTATTGATTCGACACAAGGGGTGTAAAGAATACTTATAAGCCTTAACAACTGAGTTGTCAATTCAAATTGCACTGAAAAGCACTAGTAACATGGGTGATGTGAAAGCAGCAGTAATATGAGAGCAATAGTAACAAAGAATACAAAGAAAGAAGAATAATAACATAGAGGCAATGGCACCAGAAAATAGTTGATACTACTTCCAATGTCATATAGGAATGAGTGTATGATGATGAGAGATGGACCGGGGTTCCCAGCTATCTACACTAGTGGTAACTCTCCAATAACAAGTGACAAGTGTTGGGTGAACAAATTACAGTTGTGCAATTGATAGGATTGAAATAGCATTAAGACAGAACATCAAGATTATTAATTATGTAGGCATATTTTCCATATATAGTTATACGTACTCGCAATGAGAATTGGCATAACATCTTTTGTCCTACCGGCCGGTGGCAGCCGGGCCTCAAGAGAATCTACTGGCAATTAAGGTACTCCTTTTAATAGTGCACCGGAGCAAAGCATTAACACTTGGTGAAAACATGTGATCCTCATATCACAGCCTTCTCCTCCGATTGTCCCAATTTCTGTCACTTTGGGGCCTCAGGTTCCGGACAGCAATATGTGCAAACAACTTGTAGATACAATCTAAGCAATAATTATAGAGCTTAAATCTAAGATCATGCCACTCGTGCACTAGTGACAAGCATTAAACACAACAAGATTGCAGCAACAATAACTTCACAAACTTTATAGATAGACTAATCATAATGTAACAATCCATCGGATCCCAGCAAACACAACACCGATTACATCAGATGAATCTCAATCATGTAAGGCAGCTCATGAGATCATTGTATTGAAGTACATGGGAGAGAGAGTACCAACTAGCTACAACTAGAACCCGTAGTCCATGGGGGAACTACTCACGGAGCATGATGGAGGCGGTGGCGTCGATGGATTCATAGAGCATGATGGAGATGGCTTTCGGGGGCACTTCCCAGTCCCTGCGGCGTGCCGGAACAGAGATTCTGTCCCCCGAATTGGAGTTTCGCGATTGCGGCAGCGTCCTTGGAGTCTTTCTGGAGTTTCGTCAATTCGTATCGCGTTTTTAGGTCGAAAGGGCTTATATAGGCGAAGAGGCGACGCAGGAGGGCGTCTGGGGGTCCCACCCCATAGGGCGGCGCGTCCCCCTTCCAGGCCGCGCCAGCCTATGGTCTGGGGGCTCAGGCCCCCCCTCTGACTCCCCTTCGGTGTCCTGGTCCGTCTCGGTGAATTATGATGTTTGATCTTCGTTTCGTCGAATTCCGAGAATATTGCCCGAACAGCCTTTCTGGAACCAAAAACAGCAGAAAACAGGAACTGACACTTACGCATCTTGTTAATATGTTAGTTCCGAAAAATGCATAAAATCATTATAAAGTGTGCGCAAAACATGTAGGTATTGTCATAAAACAAGCATTCAACATCAGAAATTATAGATGCGTTGGAGACGTATCAGCTGCCTCCTGCGACACTCGTCCTCTCCACCTCAGCTGTAGCCCCTGGAGTTCTCGCCTACTCTGCTCCTCATCCTCACTTGCAACACTTTGTTGAAGATAAGAATTCCCATCAAAGTAGCTGACCTTAGAATCAAACCAACATATAGATGGGGTAATACCAAAGAGTGTGTTTCATACTCAATTATTTAGGGAACATTAAATCCATTAACTATAGAAATAGAACAAATCGTCTCCTTCTGAAAAATAAGCATTCTCAAACAGTCAATAGTTAATTACTACAAAACTTGCAATACCAGGATTATTTACTTCATGCCATGCATCATGGTAAGCTGTTTCTAGCATGTCGTACCTCGACTCATCATAGGCACTCCAGTCCATCGAGCACATGACGTATGCGGTACACATCAATTTAGCATTTGAAGTATTGAACTCACTTGTCTTCCCTAGAATGAACATATATGCTGATCAGTTTTAGGAAAACTAAATCAGATCACATACACTGAGAATGGATAAAAGTGGCGAATATTAAATTTATTGCAAACAATATTACACCAGGTATGCAAACCCAGAGCGCCAAAATAGATACAAATTCTGCAAACCAGAACTATTTTTTTGTGCATCGACCGATATAACTCAATTTATATACACTGGAAACAATTACATGTAGTAAAAAAGGACTCTTGTTACACAACAGCAGGCATCCTATCAACGAGCCCTCACTTGCTAACATGTCCAAAAGGAGTGAGATGTCAACAATAAAAGAACCGCTTTCAAGAAATAAAGCAACAGAAAGAAAGAGCTGCTTTTCAGCAGCCCAGCAATCATAATCAGAGAATTGGAGCTAATTGGAACTAAACACTAAAATAATTTAGAGCAGCTATATATTATTCATTCATTAGATAATGGCAAGAAAATATACCTGAAAATTGTTCATCGTTCACAACTACCAAAGTGCCCTTCACCTGCTTTTCAACAGACCTCCAATCATAATCAAAGAATCCCATCAGGCACAAGCATCAATGCTTGTTGGAACTCAAGAGGCTCAGAGCTACTACTAATTTATGAAATTTGAAGATGCCATCTTCATATATCCCATGCTCTGATATAGTAGTCTACATTTAGGCATGAAAAGGCATGGACGTAACAGGCTGTTACTTTTCAAGGCAGACAAAAGCAAATCAGGAGGATGAAATTGAACAAGCTCCACCAAATGCACACAAGAATTGAAAATTTAACAAACAGGAGGATGCAAATCTTCACCACATAAAGAACATGGCAGTTATGCCTGATCATATGCCGCCGCTAGACACCGTGCGAAGACAACAATACGTGCATATTTGCCAGTTACACTAACAGAGCCATGTAGCAGTTTGAAACCTCGTCAGTTACACTAACAGAGCCATCAAACATAGTTAGTTTGGTCTAATGAAGGTGGCAATAAACATTCTTAGTTGCATTAAGAAGGAACCTCATCGGTGGAGACAATCTGGGTCCTGAGCTACATGCGCAGGCCTGCATAGCTGACGAGGGAGAAGTTGTCTAGTCACTCCGCGAGCATCATGCCTTTCCGGTTCTTGTCAAATGCCTAGACATAGATAAACAAAAGACTGTCACGGGAGGCTGACCCAAGGGGAATCCCATCGCGCAGTCAGCTGCCATTGCCCTTAGCACCACAGGCTACTCAGCACTCTGTGATGCCATTGCTGGTGCTATTCATGTGGTGCCACCACGTGCTACTGCTAGTCATTCCACCGCACTGGTCATGCAACTCATTTTCTTCAGAAAATTGCTAAAGCATGCATCCTCAAGAAATTTTATGTGGAATGCTTTCCAGATTCTATGTCCAAAATTTCTATCTCGTGTTTCATAATTTAATAGCCTAGTGCTGTTTTTATCCAGAACAAAGCGTGCAATCTGCATGATTGTCTATGTTGTTTTCGAACTTCTTCCACCAGTATTCTTGTAGAACTGCCTAAGCAAAGGAAACATGTCCACAATAGGACTATGATACTCGCTGGCACACTAAAATTAGCATAAACAAATTGCTGGTAGCATTTCATACAGCTAGGCATATGGCACTGAACATTATAATTTCCATTGGACATGATCAGCATGATAAATATCAGCAATCACTTTATGCTGGTTACTACAACCAATTTATGCTGGTTACTTGACCTAGCAATAGCAAAGCAGAAATTTACCTTAACAAAACCACGGATATAAACGTTATGTTTGCTTCCTACATTGTTGTTATCCACGGATGTAAATAAGCCACAAAAGGATCATAAGGGCATCATTCAACCAATCTACAATAGTTTCAGCACGAGAATCGCAGTGAGTAACCACACCAATCAAACACAAGATATCTAATGTATATGAAATTAACATGATGAAAGAATTCAACAAAGTAATTCAACAAAGTAAGGGGTACCATCAAGAAGAGACTATGTACTCGATGGAGATTGTAGTGTCTATGTGATACTGGTAGTAGAGGTCGATGTGGTCGACGCCAAGACGGCGCAGGCTGGCCTCGCACGCACTCGGGCCAGCTGCACATGGGCGTCCCACTGGATCCCGAACCTGGTGCTGCGGTGTCAAGTATAGCTGCAGTCAGCCTATGACTTAATGAATAGTGATCATACCATAGCTACCATTACCAAGAATCTCAATGGGTAATTTTACTTCACCAATAAATTCAGAATGGATAATTTTACTTCACCCAAGATACTAATTATCGTAAATCTTAAAAGATATATGTACATTTGCTATGAGTACTACGAAATGAGAATAGCGCTCCAAAAGAACAGTTTTTGTAGCGAATCGCACTTTGCATACCATCTCAAATCACAAACTCTTCTGCACTTTGCAATCGATACCAGACAGCTAATAGAGGCCCAGATTACCAATGCGATGGAAGCTTCCCATCAACGGTACTTCTGAGCCTCCCCAAACTATGCAACGAAAGTAACAACTACTGACAGTGCCACCTAAATCATCCTAATCCTAGACACCTACACAATGGGGAAGAAATTAATTGGAAGCGATCTGCCAAGCTTGATGTTGCACAAGGAAAAAAGAAAGGATCAAACAAAACTTGATCGGACCAAATTTGCATATCTTGTTCGGCTAATTGATAGCTCGAACTAATAAATCTCTCTCGTAAGTTCAAAGCAGAAACTTACAGGCGTCCTGGTGACGATCCTCTCCTCGACATCACCGCCGATCGCGCTGCCCTGGACGTTGCTGCCGTGGAGGCGGAGGACACTGAGGGGAGACCGGCGGTAGTCGCCGAGGACGGAGAAGGGTGGCCGCCACGTCTTGATAGAATGTGCTGCTGCACGGACTGCACGATCTGCTACGCTGCCTGCGGCCGGCCATCTCCCGACACGAGGGATCCACGGGAGAACCGCGGCACCACCGAATCTGGCGATCACCTTGTGCGAGGAAAGAAACATAAGGTCTTGATCGGCTCCCCAGAGGCATCCAAGGTGGCCTCCAGCGCTAGGGTTCCGGCTAGGTCGGCGGCGAGGTGAGGGATCGGAGGGCACAGAGCCTCCCGTCGGGCATGTGGGAATGGCTCGGGCGTTCTCAGACACGGCGGTCCTGTTCCACCGGCCGGATGAGGTGGCCGGAGATCGATGCAGTGGCAGATGGAGAGGCTGAGGCGTGATGTAGCGCCGCCAAGGTCATGATGTTACGGGGAGCGAGCGATTTTTTGGGGAGAGATTTGGAAAGCCAGAGAAAGTTTGGACAGAAGAAGGGCAGGTTTAATTGGGCCTGGCCCATGTGGACGACATACCAGGAAGCACGACGACGAAAGGAACGACGCAGTGCCGCACGGACCAAGAAGGGGTCCTCCTCCCCGGCGCCCGCGCGCCAGGTTATGCTCGTTTCGCTGAAGCATCGCGAGTTGGGCAGCGTAGATGGTCAGGCCCATTAACAGTTTGGTGGATCTGTGCCGTTGTAGAGTTGGTTGATACAGCACGCAAACCCTGCGCGTTCACACTACTTGATTCGATCGATGCTAGTTTGGAGAGGAGCCGGTATTTAAGTTGGTTCATTTTTTCCTAGATTTTCGAGGTGGGACTAAAAATGAAACTAACGTGAACACCGGTGCGAGCGCTGCCACGCTGGCTACACACGCTTGAACCCCGCGTATGGACGAGTCAAAGGCTCAAAGCCCGGTGCGACACCATCAGTCATGCTCCAATGTTGTTAGGTGGCCCACGCATGTGCATTCTTTTTTTTTTTGAGGGAACGCATGTGCATTCATTTTCGTATTGTTTACTACTAGTGCTAGCCAGGTGCATGCATTTTCGTACCTCTATACAGCAATGATACCTGCATGTAGCTCTAGTTTTATTAGGAGCCATGCATGCATTTGGCAAGTTATATTTTAATGGATTTTGGGTGCGATTGGCATGTTAGTTTCCTGCCTACATTTGCTCCACGGGCACGCGATAGACCTGAAGCAGCTGGGGAAGTTCCACGTACGTACGTACACATATCAAATCTGTTGTCATGTACGTATGCGCGTCCGTGTCGCACGGAGGTTGGATGCGTATATTCTCCATGGCTCATTCAAGTACTGATTACATGGATCGATGGATAGCTAGCTAGCAGGCGAGTGACGACTATGCATGTCATCTATCAAAAGGGGAGCAATTAATTAGGCTCATCTTAATAGATTTTTTAAACGTATCTTAACAGAATAACAGGACGAAAATGCACAGTACAAAAAGAGAGGGATCAACATAAAATAATAAAGCTAGAAGTCCCGATATACAGTGCAAAACAACATGCTAGGTAGAGGAGAACAAGAGCCTAAACAGTGCAGAACAACATCCTAGACGGAGGGGACCAAGAGCTTAGACGAGAGGAACAATAACCTCGATGAAGCGGAACAACAACCTCGACGAAGGGGAACACCAGTCTAGACGGTAGGGAACAACACCCTAGACGGAGAGGAACAACATTGTGGTGACCCTGCATACCACTGCATGTTGTAGTATGCCAGTCGTTGATATAACATTCGCGAAGTACCATTCCGCAAATATTACATCCCTCAGAGTAGTACAACAGAACATAGCAAGGTCCATAACTCATTCACATATTATTACAATCATCATACACAAGTCGTCTTGGAGTTCCTCTTGGGTCCTAAGAGGATAACTCCTGGGTTCGAGGCGAACCCAACTTATCTTACAATACCATTGTCTCATTAAACTAAACATTTATTTAATCGAGCAGCTCTGTAGTAAGAGTTGGTGCTGCTCAGCTACTACTCCTCCTGATATCCTTAGGCTTGTTCTCCTCCGGAAGCCTCCCCGGATCCGTAGACTATGATGTAGTCTACGCCTTCAACACCTCCTGAGAGGTCTGGTTCCTCGTAGCCGATGATCTCGGCTCCATCATTGCTGTCGTAGTCCTCCTCCTCCAGACGGTTCAGACAATCTAAGCATGGGGTTTAAGAGTGGTATGAGTACGAGCGTACTCAACAAGTTCATTATAGATAAGAGGTGTTTAATGCACTAGCTACGATATTAGACCAGAAAGTCTAATACCAATGCAAGTTTTGATAAACATTTCTTCAAGAGATTGCTTTTATTTCAAAGAGCTATGTCCGTCAGCCTTCACCGGTTTACTAGAACTTCATGGAGCTCCTTTCCGGCCGCTGTCAGCGATTCCTCAATCCCGAACAGGGAGTGACAGTCACGATTCTTTACACTCTGCAGAGGTGTGTTGCTTTACCCATAAGAGATCTTAACCTTGGTGCCAACCGGCAGCTTTCCGTCCACACTTCCTTAGGTGTGAGGCCCGGTATAAGGTCTAGCCAATCATGTTCCTCCGCTACCTCGAACACCCACCCTTTGTTGCATACCCCGACCCTGGGTCCTCGTCGGTCCTCTTATACCACTTAAGGATGGACCCCGACCACGACAACAGTTTGGGACTCGTTAACCAAACTCCTTCGCCGGTAGCTGCAACCTATCATAGACCGCAATACCGTGGGGACTTTAGGCTTCCCCAGCCCACCGCTTGCACTTCGAGCGACAAGTGTCTACGGACTATACCGTGGGGACTTTAGGCTTCCCCAGCCCACCGCTTGCCCTGACAGATACAAGTGTCTACGGTAAAGCGCATCCGTTGATAAACGAGAGGTGGAAACACTTTTGACTACTCCGTCCCACTCCGGATCTTATGGTTAACACGGATATTACGGCACAAGAATCACTGGCGACATTTGTTGTTTAATCCTAGATGAATATAAGCCCGCGCAATGGAACCTCCATCATATCAACACAATCCATGGTTCCATTGCCCACCACATAGTCATATTCATAGTTATGAAAGTAGTGGTTTTGATTTTTATGCAATAGTGATAACCATAATACTTTGCAAGTAATTTGATAGAAATACACAAATGACATGAGCAAGTGATGAACTTGCCTGAACACTGCAAAGTTCTGCAGTTGGAAGGTATGGACTGACCCTTGTCCTCTTGTTCTGAAAAATAGCATCATTGTCCGTTAAGGGCAATGGTTAAAGAAGCAATTATGCATGGTTCCATTTTTAGGGTTTGTTCCCCCCTTCCGATATCGTTATTATTTCATGTAAGAGGTTAATACTAAGAATAATTTGGAGATACTCTATTTATGATAAATACAACCTTGAAATATTGTCAAGGTGTTTTTAAAGTCCAATTGCATTAATGGACTTATTTTTATTGTTAAAAATATTATGGGTGATTTAAATCATTATTTAAATCTTCAAATTAAGACTTATTCTTAATTGTCTTCAAAAATTCTCTTTGATATATTTTTTAGATAGAGAATTTTATGCTGATTAATTTTCATATTTTTAATTATTTTTTTAGAGCTCTTATCAATTTTCTATTAAATTTCCAAGTTTTCTTGTTTTAAATGAAATTGTGAAATGTCTATATTGCCCCTGGGCCCACTCGGTGGAGCCCAGAGGTTTGGGCTAGACCAGCTCGGGTCCAACCGACCCGAGCGGTCGGTCGCTCACTTCCTCTCCCCGCGCCGCTCGACCTAACCCTAATCCCCTTCGCCTCTCTGGCGATTTCCTCGTCGCCGCCCCCTTCTCGGAATTTCTCCGCCAACTCAGCCGCCGCCACCGGCGAGATCAGGTGGATCTGATCCGCCTTTCGACGGCGGACACGGTGGTCCGCGTCGATCCGGATTTCATCCACGCTACCATGCGGCCCCAACTCGCCCGCAACCCCGGCCGCATGGATTCATGGCGATGCGCGCCCGCCGGCGCCCCGATCTTGCGGTGTTGCCGTGCCAGGCCGTGGTGCTATGGTGCTGCCATGGCCTGGCTTGGCCCGGCGCCACCGCGCTCCGGCGTGTGCCGCCGTGGCCGCCATGGTCGCGCCGTTGTTCTCCTCGTCTCCGGTAAGTGCGCCTCCTTTCCCGCTTCCCTCCCGTGCCCGACCTTCTTCCACCTCTAAAGCTGCCGTGGTGTGCTTGCCTACGCAAGCCCCGCTCGTGTTCATCCGCAGCCGCCATGTTTGCCTGCTCCCGTTATGCGATGTCGCTGCGCTATGCGTGTGCTACCGCGCAAGATTGCTAAGCCGTATGCCCGTGAAAGCTTGCTTTACTTGCTAGAGTTCTTCCCCGTGCCTTTGCTCTTGGTTCTATGCTTGCACGACATCAAATGTGTTCATATATACTACTCTGGCTTGATTACAGTGTGCAACTCTTGCAAATTTGCAAGAACCAGTGCACCTGGGTGCTCTTCAGTGTGCTATAATTCATAGACATGCTCCATTGAGCATGCTTTTGGTCTAGACAATACCCTCTCTTGATGATAAGCTACTGCATACAATTATTTGTCATATTTTTGATTGTCTGCTATGCCATTGTTCCTATTCTGTGGCCATTTAATTTATATGGTTAAAGTGTTGATGCTAGGCTTGGTTCTAGCATGCTTGATCAAGTCCTGATGATCTTATGATCATCAGTTGCCTGGTGAATGGCTGCTGTTTCATTCTGGGGTCTAGCTGATGCTCTCCTGATGTCAGTGTAAGTGGCTTGTGTTTGTACTCCTTGGTATTTGCTCAAGCCCCTGCTACTATCTGCAATGATCCATTGGATCATCTGCATGGCCTGATGCATAGCTTACTTCTCTGTTTCATTTATCTGTGTAGCTTTGATTCATTAAGTAGATAAATGATGTGAACTGCTCCGGCAGTTGATGATCATATGAATGAATTTAATTAAGCTAGAGGGATGCCAATCATATATTGGGAACCCTAGCTTCACTTGAACCCTTCTGGGTAATGATATATGTGCTGGTTTGATGGTTTGATTGCTTAAGTGGTAGAGGTTGCCTCAACAGCCATTTTTGACTGTTCAGGAAGCTCCCACATCTTGTTGGCTTGCTGTGATTACTGGATGCTTACTGGTTGATCCAGATTTGGACTCCCAGTGGCTCTTTGCTGTTGACAAACTTAAATAGACATATATTGTCTATCAGTCTGATGGAATCAATAGCTATAGGTGTTGAGTATGTGGCCAGGCTAGCTGTGTCTTCATCTGCTGCTGGATTCCTTGATTATGCATTAATTTACATGGCTGTTGTTCCCTTTAGATGCTTAACCAGTGGCCTCTCTACTCTTGCTTGCACCATATGGCTTAGTAGCCAGATGATGACACAAACAGGGTACTCACACCCTTTTGCTTCTGTGTGTTTGATGCATATGCTTATTTATGAACAAACCATCTGGTTTGTTCATGTTGAGTGGTATACCTCACTCCAGCTCCTAGAAATAGAGTGTTGGTGTAGAGGATTTTCTTCAGTGTTGATCTGATGGTTGAGTTGCTTGCCCTGCTCCTCCTGGTGAGCTTGTGAAGCTTGGTTTATTTTCTGGTGATTGGGAATAGATGAAACAGCTCTAGCTGTTCATCTATTCTTGGTGTTCTTGGCTGTTCTTGGTGTTCTTACCACTGCTGTTGTCGATGGATGAGCAAATGGCTAGGGTTTGAGCACTGAAAATGTTATATATGGTACTGCTGTACTCTCCCTGGTCGACAGCTTGTGTCTGGTCACTTTGGTGACTCTCCCCTAGTCTGTGTGTGCTGTGAGGCATGCAGCTATCCCTGTGAGCTGCCTGTGTGCTTCATAGGTTGGGACTTGGTCCTTTGGCTTGACACCCCGGCAGTGTTTGAGTTATCCTCTCAATTTGATCATATTTGCTAACCTGCCAAGTGGTTTTACCACTTGGCATAATCCTTATTTTTTTTGTCTTTGTTGTCTTCCTATGCAGGTTTAAGGAAATGATCAAGAAGTTCAATCAAGTGATGTCCAAGAAAATCATGAAGATTTTCTTATCTAGTTTAGCCATTTACAATATCTTTGTAATTTTCATTTACTATTTTCTATTTATTCAATTCTTGTAATGTGTTGTATTATTCTTTTATTTCACTTATGAATATTGTAATGACATTGTAATGTGTGTGATGATCAATAAAGCTCAAATTTTCCTTAATGAGCTTTCCTAAATAAATGTAATGTTTATATTCTTGATTATTAATATTTGTTTAATGAATTACCTCAATTTTGAATTATGAGATATTCATATGATGTTTAAATTTGAAATTCAAATTCAACCTTGGTTTGAATTCAACCATGTCATATCATTTGGAATTCAATCAAGTAAACCCTCCTCTCTCATCTCAAAACCCTAAACTAGTGGAGTAAGAAACAAGTTTGTCGCACTCTCGAAACCCTAACCCTGTAAGGTGTCGAGAGAGAAACTTGTCCCCCTTCAATGCAATTTTTGTTGAAAAGCGCGAAATTTCCCCAGAATTTACTATGCAATGCACATCCCTTTCTAAAATCTACCCCTCGATCGTCTCTAAACCTGGGACATTACAGCCTTTCCCCCTTAAAGAAAACTTCGTCCCGAAGTTGTGGTTGGAATACCTGAACAGCTCGGGGTATGTTTTCCGCAGGTCTTCCTCTTTTTCCTGTGTGGCTTCCCTCTCAGGGTGGTGCTTCCATTGTATCTTGCAATACTTGATCGCCTTATTTCTGAGTTGCTTCCAGCTCTCTTCGAGAATCTTAGCTGGCTTCTCAATGTACGTCAGGTCTGGTTGTAACTCAAGCTCCTCATGTGATATTGGTTCATCTGGGGTCTTCAAACATTTCCGAAGTTGTGACACATGGAATACATTATGAACTTGAGCTAACCTTCCCGGTAAATCCAACTCAAAGGCTAAACCTCGATTCTGACTCAGTATCTTGAAAGGTCCTATATATCTAGGACTGAGTTTCCCTTTTACTCCAAACCTCTGGAGTCCTTTCATCGGGCTTACCTTAAGATAAACCATGTCTCCAACTTGTGGCTCCCATGTCCTTCTCTTCTGATCAGCATAACTCTTTTGCCGACTACGGGCTATCTTGAGCTTTGTCTCTGATAATGTCAATGATTTGTTGTTTTTCCTTGACATAATCAGGGTTGAACTCTTTGCTTGCTCCGGCTTCATACCAACATATTGGTGATCTGCATTTCCTTCCATACAGAGCTTCAAATGGTGCCATCTTGATGCTGCTTTGATAACTATTGTTGTATGAAAACTCTGCTAAAGGTAGATGCTCCTCCCATGATCCTCCGAAGTCTAGGGCACAAGCCCTAAGCATATCTTCTAAGATCTGATTGGTTCTCTCGGTTTGTCCGCTTTGTTTGTGGGTGATACGCGGTACTATAATCTAACTTGGATCCTAAAGCTTCGTGAAGCTGCTTCCAGAATGCTGATGTGAACACGGATCCTCGATCCGACACTATCTTCTTAGGCACTCCATGCTTACTCACGATCTCTTTAATGTAAAGATCAATGAGTTTCTCTCCTTTATCCTGTTGGTTTACCGCTAAGAAGTGTGCACTTTTCGTCAACCGGTCCACGATTACCCATATCATGTCCTTCTTTTTATTGGTCATGGGTAGTCCGGTGATGAAATCCATCCCTATCTCTTCCCATTTCCACTCTGGAATAGGTAAAGGTTGTAACTTCCCTGCGGGACTCGATGTTCAACCTTCACTCGTGGCGTGTATGGCATTCTGCCACATATTGCGCTATCTCCCTCTTCATGTTATTCCACCGTAATAGTTCCTTTAGATCCATGTACATCTTTGTACTTCCCGGATGTATTGAATATGGTGTCTGATGAGCTTCCCGGAGTATTACTTCCTTAATTTCAGCAATATTCGGAACGCAAATCCTCTTCTGGAACCACAAAGATCCAGATTCTCCCCGGTGAAATTCTGATGGTCTTCCCTCATCTATTCTCCTCATCTCTTCTACAATGAATGGATCGTCCAACTGACCCATCATTATCTCATTCTTCAGATTGACATTCAGCTCATCGGCTACTTGCAACGCCGATAATCCTTCATGGGCTTCCTTCTCCCAAAGTTGTATTTGGGCTTGACTTATTTCCTTCCTCAACTCCGGTGATATTTCTTGTTCCACTCCTCCGGTACTCTTCCTACTCAGGGCATCTGCTACAACATTAGCCTTCCCTGGTGTATAGTTGATCGTCAGATCATAATCCTTGATCAATTCTAGCCATCTTTTCTGCCTCATGTTGAGTTCCTTCTGAGTGAAGAAATATTTGAGGCTTTTATGGTCTGTATAGAGCTCACACTTAGCTCCATAGAGAAAATGTCTCCATGTTTTAAGTGCGAATACGACCGCTGCTAATTCTAAGTCATGTGTTGGATAGTTCACTTCATGAGGTCTGAGTTGCCTCGATCCATAGGATATCACTTTCCGATCTTGCATGAGTACGCAACCCAATCCGTGTTTGGATGCGTCACAGTACACGATGTAATCCTTGCCAACTTCAGGAACCGCTAACACCGGTGCCGTGGTAAGTTTCTCCTTCAGAGTTTGAAAACTCTTCTCACACTCCTCGGACCACACGAATGGTGTATTCTTCCTTAGCAACTTTGTCATAGGTCCTGCTATCTTAGAGAATCCTTCAATGAATCTCCGATAGTAGCCTGCCATTCCAAGGAATCCTCGGATCTCCTTGACAGCCTTGGGTGCTTCCCATTCTAAAACCTTGCTACCTTGCTCGGGTTGACAGCGATTCCATCTTTACTAATGACATGACCAAGAAATTCCACTTGATCTAGCCAAAATTCACACTTACTGAGTTTGGCATAAAGTTGGTGTTCCCTTAGTGTTTGCAACACTAACCTCAAATGTTCGGCATGTTCCGCCTTGTTCTTGGAATATATCAAGATATCATCGATGAATACGATGACAAACTTGTCAAGATATGGCATGAAGATCTTATTCATGAGATTCATGAATATTGCTGGGGCATTGGTTAATCCAAAAGGTACTACAAGGTATTCATGATGACCATACCTTGAGACAAAGGCAGTTTTCGGAACGTCCTCCTTCTTGATCTTTATCTGGTGATAACCCGATCTTAGATCAATCTTGGAAAAGACTCCCGCTCCTCTAACCTGATCAAATAGATCTTGTATCCTTGGAAGTGGGTACTTGTTCTTGATTGTGACGTTGTTTAGATTCCTGTAGTCTCCGCACATCCTTCTTCCTCCATCCCTTTTATCTACGAAGATCACAGGTGATCCCCATGGTGAAACACTCTCCTGAATGAATCCCTTTTGTTCCAAGTCATCCAATTGCTCCTTAAGTTCCTTCAGTTCCTTAGGCCCCATTTTATATGGTGCTTTAGCAATCGGAGCTGTTCCTGGGATTAGGTCGATAGTGAATTCTATCTCCCTATCTGGTGGCATACTGTAATTCCGCAGGAAACACATCCTGGAATTCATTTACTACAGGTATATCTTCTAACTTCACCTCCTTCATGCTATTCAGCTGTAGCTCCACTTCAATCTGAGTATGTTTGTCGCCTTGGTAGATCATTCTACTTCCATCGGGACTTTTTAATGACACCGTCTTGCTTACACAGTCGATCAATGCTCCATTAGCTTCTAACCAGTTCATACCAAGAATGACATCAATGTCCTTCATCGGTAAAATGAACAGGTCCGCGTCAAACGCGCACTTATTGATCATAATAACTTGTTTTTGTTTGGCATGGGTTACTACTATCGTTCCCCCCGCAGAAAGTATGGTTATGGGTGTATCTAACTTAGTGCAACTAATCCCATGTTTGATGATGAATTGTTGAGAAATGAATGATGTAGTTGCACCCGTATCAAAAAGTACTTTGCCAGGGTGAGTGAGTATCTGAAGCGTACCTATCACCGCCTGGTCAGAGTTGATCACCTCCTCCAGACTGGTACAGTTCAGCTTGCCGAAGGGCTTCTTGTTCTTCCAATTCCCTCCGGTGTTTCCTCGATTTCCTCCTCCTCCACTATTCTTCTTGGGGCAGTCCTTCAGCATGTGCCCCTCCTGGCGACAACCAAAGCATATGATCCTTGGTTTCTTGCAATCCTTCATGACATGTCCTTTTAAACCACAGGAATGGCATATTATCTGATTTGCAGATTGATATCCTTGGTTCCTCCTCTGATTGCTGTTGTTGTTGTTGTTGTTGTTGTTGTTGTTGTTGTTATACCGTGGCTTGAAACTCAAGCTGGTATTGGGCTTGTTACTAACAAACCTCTTAGGCTCATACTTGGCCTTCTTCCTCTTTTCTTCTTGCAGTTGTTTAAAGTCATCTTCAAGAGTGATGGCTGCATCCACCAACTCTTGGAATTCCGTTGCTCTCATCATCCGTAGCTGCACCTTAAACTGGGGACTTAACCCCCTCAGAAATCTCTTCTTCTTCTTGTCCTCGGTATTGACTTCCTCAACAGCATACCGGGACAGCTTTGAAAACTCCCTGACATAAGTCAGGATTGCCTTATCCTTCTGCTCGAGACTCTCAAACTCTCGACGCTTCAGTTCCACAATACTTTCAGGGACATTGGATTCCCTGAACTTCCTTGCAAACTCCTCCCAGGTAAATACCTTTCCTGCCGGATACACGGCTACAATGTTGTCCCACCATGATGCGGCTGGTCCACATAGCAGATGGGTAGCATATCGGACCTTCTCTTGGTCATTGCATCCAACAGTGTTGAGCTTGCGCTCAGTATCCATCAACCAATCTTCCGCGTCCATCGGCTCGGGCGCGTATGCGAAAGATATCGGCTTGGTGTTTTGGAAGTCTGCTAATGTGACTCCCTGGTTCTCAGGTCTCTCCACCCTATTCTCGTCGCATCGATCCTGAAGGAATTTGTTCTGCAGCTCCAATGTTACACGCTGCCTCTCTTCCGCCAGTTGCATGTACTGGATAAAGTTTTGCTGCGTCATGGGTGGTGGTGGTGGTGGAAACTGATCTCTGGCTGCACCCTCAGCCTCTTCCCTCTCTTTTGCTTCGCGCTCCATACGCTGTGCTTCCGTCTCGTTTCCTAACGTTCCCGACATAATCCCCTAGTTCTGCAACACAAGATGATACTCATAATTACTCCATGCGCAAGTTTTCTGAGCTCAACTTTGTGCACAGAACTAGTCACGCAATGGAAATCAAGAAGCAAATCCAAATCATACAAAACATATACCCTGTATATACATACATAAGTGGTCTTATTACAATACTCAAGTCGATGTGAGTATGCAAACTCACTTATTAAAGTATATTTACAAATTCATACAAATACTACAAACTATAATACACGTGGTACATGTGTATTATAGCCACGCCTCCCTTGGTGGACTTCTATTCGGTCTTCACTCCCGATACATTCCAGGCTTCCATCCGGTCGAACGTGTCGTCCTCCTGATAGACCCTGGAACATAAGGTCTCCCCGTTGGCTTGTAGTCCGAATCCGATGATGACCCTAAGGAGAAATCGGTGTTCACAAACCGATCGTTGAGTGCATCATAGTCCACCCATCGGGTGTATTCTCCTGTAGCCCCACCATAAGGGTTACCAAAACCCATACCCGACTCAACTTTGTGTCGGATATCCACCATCCACTCCTTCATTACTAGGATAGCCTGCGGTTCCGGGTTGTTGCATCATCGTTCATCTCTCCATCATAATACTCAGTAGTACTATGGGTTCCAGTATCACTACCCCAACGCCAACCCCTAGAATTCTCGATCGGAGTCTCGGAACGCTGGTTGTTTCCGGATTCCGCTCCGCCTTCGTATCCCCCATAGGAACTATTCGGGTAGTTCCTGTGTAGCAGTGTAGGTTCACGTGCAAGTGGATCAAAGCTGATGTAGTCACCACTGAATAAACTGGTGTGTGCACTACATTCTCCATAGGTTCTTTCCCCCTACTCTCCTCCTTGGGTTCGGTAAATTCCTCTAGCATCGTATCAATAGCTCCTATCAGATGATGATTCAGCTGAAAGAGTAATGATATGAAGTTACGGCTATTATCCATATATTTTGCCGCTGCTATGGGTTTGCGTTTGGCGTATTTGTAGTGGTTGAGCAAGGGATCTTCCTCCTCCTGATTATGAGGAATATGGGAGAACTCGGAATCCATAAGCTCTTTTGTCTTATGTTCCCGTATGTCGGTTATGGCTCTCATAACAGCTATATGATAGGCTGTGTTGGTTGTCCTAGCTTCTCCAGCTGGCATGACTATGCTCATTCCCAAAGATTCGGGAAGTCGCAGTCCTACTCTGCACTTGGCTAACACCGGTCCATCATAGAACATGTACTTCTTTACTGGAATCTGGGGATCACACCCAAATTCCAGCAACATGGCTCGTAGGATATCAGCAAGTCCTCCTTTGTACTCGTTCAGTGTGGAATCCATAACTTTCACGTTTCTTCCCGGTCGTGCACTTGCCATGTTGGCTGTAGAAATAGAAATATTATAAGATTAGTAATAATGCATCATAATAGAGATAATAAAGAATTATCGCACTAAAAGATATGATTGTTGTATTCTCAATTGAATATACACCATATTTTTAGAGAATTCTTTACTAATCCTATTTGACTCCTAACGTTTAGTCCCATTTACTAGGTTCCAACCTAAGGTCAAAGCTTTGGCTCTGATACCAACTGTGGTGACCCTGCATACCACTGCATGTTGTAGTATGCCAGTCGTTGATATAACATTCGCGAAGTACCATTCCGCAAATATTACATCCCTCAGAGTAGTACAACAGAACATAGCAAGGTCCATAACTCATTCACATATTATTACAATCATCATACACAAGTCGTCTTGGAGTTCCTCTTGGGTCCTAAGAGGATAACTCCTGGGTTCGAGGCGAACCCAACTTATCTTACAATACCATTGTCTCATTAAACTAAACATTTATTTAATCGAGCAGCTCTGTAGTAAGAGTTGGTGCTGCTCAGCTACTACTCCTCCTGATATCCTTAGGCTTGTTCTCCTCCGGAAGCCTCCCCGGATCCGTAGACTATGATGTAGTCTACGCCTTCAACACCTCCTGAGAGGTCTGGTTCCTCGTAGCCGATGATCTCGGCTCCATCATTGCTGTCGTAGTCCTCCTCCTCCAGACGGTTCAGACAATCTAAGCATGGGGTTTAAGAGTGGTATGAGTACGAGCGTACTCAACAAGTTCATTATAGATAAGAGGTGTTTAATGCACTAGCTACGATATTAGACCAGAAAGTCTAATACCAATGCAAGTTTTGATAAACATTTCTTCAAGAGATTGCTTTTATTTCAAAGAGCTATGTCCGTCAGCCTTCACCGGTTTACTAGAACTTCATGGAGCTCCTTTCCGGCCGCGTTCGCAGTTCCTCAATCCCGGAACAGGGAGTGACAGGTCACAGTTCTTTACACTCTGCAGAGGTGTGTTGCTTTACCCATAAGAGATCTTAACCTTGGTGCCAACCGGGCAGCTTTCCCGTCCACACTTCCTTAGGTGTGAGGCCCGGTATAAGGTCTAGCCAATCATGTTCCTCCGCTACCTCGAACACCCACCCTTTGTTGCATACCCCGACCCTGGGTCCTCGTCGGTCCTCTTATACCACTTAAGGATGGACCCCGACCACGACAACAGTTTGGGACTCGTTAACCAAACTCCTTCGCCGGTAGCTGCAACCCATCATAGACCGCAATACCGTGGGGACTTTAGGCTTCCCCAGCCCACCGCTTGCACTTCGAGCGACAAGTGTCTACGGACTATGCCGTGGGGACTTTAGGCTTCCCCAGCCCACCGCTTGCCCTGACAGATACAAGTGTCTACGGTAAAGCGCATCCGTTGATAAACGAGAGGTGGAAACACTTTTGACTACTCCGTCCCACTCCGGATCTTATGGTTAACACGGATATTACGGCACAAGAATCACTGGCGACATTTGTTGTTTAATCCTAGATGAATATAAGCCCGCGCAATGGAACCTCCACCATATCAACACAATCCATGGTTCCATTGCCCACCACATAGTCATATTCATAGTTATGAAAGTAGTGGTTTTGATTTTTATGCAATAGTGATAACCATAATACTTTGCAAGTAATTTGATAGAAATACACAAATGACATGAGCAAGTGATGAACTTGCCTGAACACTGCAAAGTTCTGCAGTTGGAAGGTATGGACTGACCCTTGTCCTCTTGTTCTGAAAAATAGCATCATTGTCCGTTAAGGGCAATGGTTAAAGAAGCAATTATGCATGGTTCCATTTTTAGGGTTTGTTCCCCCCTTCCGATATCGTTATTATTTCATGTAAGAGGTTAATACTAAGAATAATTTGGAGATACTCTATTTATGATAAATACAACCTTGAAATATTGTCAAGGTGTTTTTAAAGTCCAATTGCATTAATGGACTTATTTTTATTGTTAAAAATATTATGGGTGATTTAAATCATTATTTAAATCTTCAAATTAAGACTTATTCTTAATTGTCTTCAAAAATTCTCTTTGATATATTTTTTAGATAGAGAATTTTATGCTGATTAATTTTCATATTTTTAATTATTTTTTTAGAGCTCTTATCAATTTTCTATTAAATTTCCAAGTTTTCTTGTTTTAAATGAAATTGTGAAATGTCTATATTGCCCACAGGGCCCACCCGTCGGTGGAGCCCAGAGGTTTGGGCTAGACCAGCTCGGGTCCAACCGACCCGAGCGGTCGGTCGCTCACTTCCTCTCCCCGCGCCGCTCGACCTAACCCTAATCCCCTTCGCCTCTCTGGCGATTTCCTCGTCGCCGCCCCCTTCTCGGAATTTCTCCGGCCAACTCAGGCCGCCGCCACCGGCGAGATCAGGTGGATCTGATCCGCCTTTCGACGGCGGACACGGTGGTCCGCGTCGATCTGGATTTCATCCACGCTACCATGCGGCCCCAACTCGCCCGCAACCACGGCCGCATGGATTCATGGCGATGCGCGCGCCGCCGGCGCCCCGATCTTGCGGTGTTCTTTGTGCCAGGGCCGTGGTGCTATGGTGCCGCCATGGCTCGGCTTGGCCTGGCGCCACCGCGCTCCGGCGTGTGCCGCCGTGGCCGCCATGGCTGCGCTGTTCTCCTCGTCTCCGGGTAAGTGCGCCTCCTTTCCTGCTTCCCTCCTGTGCCTGACCTTCTTCCACCTCTAAAACTGCTGCTGTGGTGTGCTTGCCTACGCAAGCCCTGCTGTGTTCATCTGCAGCGCCATGTTTGCCTGCTCCTGTTATGCGATGCTGCTGCGCTATGCGTGTGCTACTGCGCAAGATTGCTAAGCTGTATGCCTGTGAAAGCTTGCTTTACTTGCTAGAGTTCTTCCCTCGTGCCTTTGCTCTTGGTTCTATGCTTGCCGACATCAAATGTGTTCATATATACTACTACGGCTTGATTACGGTGTGCAACTCTTGCAAATTTGCAAGAACCGGTGCACCTGGGTGCTCTTCGATGTGCTATAATTCATAGACATGCTCCATTGAGCATGCTTTTGGTCTAGACAATACCCTCTCTTGATGATAAGCTACCGCATACAATTATTTGTCATATTTTTGATTGTCTGCTATGCCATTGTTCCTATTCTGTGGCCATTTAATTTATATGGTTAAAGTGTTGATGCTAGGCTTGGTTCTAGCATGCTTGATCAAGTCCTGATGATCTTATGATCATCAGTTGCCTGGTGAATGGCTGCTGTTTCATTCTGGGGTCTAGCTGATGCTCTCCTGATGTCAGTGTAAGTGGCTTGTGTTTGTACTCCTTGGTATTTGCTCAAGCCCCTGCTACTATCTGCAATGATCCATTGGATCATCTGCATGGCCTGATGCATAGCTTACTTCTCTGTTTCATTTATACGTGTAGCTTTGATTCATTAAGTAGATAAATGATGTGAACTGCTACTGCGGTGATGATCATATGAATGAATTTAATTAAGCTAGAGGGATGCCAATCATATATTGGGAACCCTAGCTTCACTTGAACCCTTCTGGGTAATGATATAGGTGCTGGTTGGATGGTTTGATTGCTTAAGTGGTAGAGGTTGCCTCAACAGCCATTTTTGACTGTTCAGGAAGCTCCCACATCTTGTTGGCTTGCTGTGATTACTGGATGCTTCTTGGTTGATCCAGATTTGGACTCCAGGTGGCTCTTTGCTGTTGACAAACTTAAATAGACATATATTGTCTATCGGTCCGATGGAATCAATAGCTATAGGTGTTGAGTATGTGGCCAGGGCTATTTGTGTCTTCATCTGTTCTTTGGATTCCTTCGATTATGCATTAATTTACATGGCTGTTGTTCCCTTTAGATGCTTAACCGGTGGCCTCTCTACTCTTGCTTGCACCATATGGCTTAGTAGCGGATGATGACACAAACAGGTACTCACACCCTTTTTGCTTCGTGTGTTTGATGCATATGCTTATTTATGAACAAACCATCTGGTTTGTTCATGTTGAGTGGTATACCTCACTCCGGCTCCTAGAAATAGAGTGTTGGTGTAGAGGATTTTCTTCGTGTTGATCTCGATGGTTGAGTTGCTTGCCCTGCTCCTCCTGGTGAGCTTGTGAAGCTTGGTTTATTTTCTCAGTGATTGGGAATAGATGAAACGACTCTAGCTGTTCATCCGTTCTTGGTGTTCTTGGCTGTTCTTGGTGTTCTTACCACTTCTGCTTTGTCGATGGATGAGCAAATGGCTAGGGTTTGAGCACCGAAAATGTTATATATGGTGCTGCTTTGTACTCTCCCGGTCGACTGACTTGTGTCCGGTCACTTTGGTGACTCTCCCCCGGTCTGTGTGTCTTTGTGAGGCATGCGGCTATCCCCGTGAGCTGCCCGTGTGCTTCATAGGTTGGGACTTGGTCCTTTGGCTTGACACCCGGCAGTTGTTTGAGTTATCCTCTCAATTTGATCATATTTGCTAACCTCGCCAAGTGGTTTTACCACTTGGCATAATCCTTATTTTTTTGTCTTTGTTGTCTTCCTATGCAGGTGTAAGGAAATGATCAAGAAGTTCAATCAAGTGATGTCCAAGAAAATCATGAAGATTTTCTTATCTAGTTTAGCCATTTACAATATCTTTGTAATTTTCATTTACTATTTTCTATTTATTCAATTCTTGTAATGTGTTGTATTATTCTTTTATTTCACTTATGAATATTGTAATGACATTGTAATGTGTGTGATGATCAATAAAGCTCAAATTTTCCTTAATGAGCTTTCCTAAATAAATGTAATGTTTATATTCTTGATTATTAATATTTGTTTAATGAATTACCTCAATTTTGAATTATGAGATATTCATATGATGTTTAAATTTGAAATTCAAATTCAACCTTGGTTTGAATTCAACCATGTCATATCATTTGGAATTCAATCAAGTAAACCCTCCTCTCTCATCTCAAAACCCTAAACTAGTGGAGTAAGAAACAAGTTTGTCGCACTCTCGAAACCCTAACCCTGTAAGGTGTCGAGAGAGAAACTTGTCCCCCTTCAATGCAATTTTTGTTGAAAAGCGCGAAATTTCCCCAGAATTTACTATGCAATGCACATCCCTTTCTAAAATCTACCCCTCGATCGTCTCTAAACCTGGGACATTACAAACATCTAGACAGTAGGGAACAACAACCTCAACGAAGCGGAACAACAACTAGATAGTAAGGAACAACAGCCTAGACGGAGAGGAACAACGACCTACACGGAGGGGAACAATGACATAGACGGCGGGGAACAACGACCTACAAGGAGGGGAACAACGGCCTAGAATGGCGGGGAACAACGACTTACACGAAGGGGAACAACGACATAGACCGAGAGGAACAACGACCTACACGGAGGGGAACAATATCCTAGACAGCGGGGAACAACGACCTACACGGAGGGGAACAACGGCATAGATGGCGGGGAACAACGACCAACACGGAGGGGAACAACGACCTACACGGAGGGGAACAACAACCTACACGGAGGAGAACAACAGCCTAGACAGCGGGGAACAATGACCAACACGGAGGGGAACAACTTTGTGAAATTTATTTTGCAGACTTAAGAGGAACAAAACTTTCTGAACGAAGGAACAAATACACATACACTAGGGAACAACTCAATATTCATCGGGGAACAACTAATTATGCACCCGGAACAAAATATTTAGTGGATATAATTCTATAGAGTTAAAGAAATAAAATTTCTAAACGAAGGAATAAATCATTAGTCACTAGGGAACAACTAATTATACACCGAGGAAAAAAAATTAATGGAAATAATTTTGCAAAGTTAAGAGGAATAACACTTTTTGGGCGGAACAAATACATATATTATAGGGAACAACTAATTATATCGAGTGAAACAAAGATTAGGTCAAAAATAAAACTAAGAAACATATACAGTAAACACGTCCGCACTAGAAAGAATTTATACAAAATGAAATAAAAAAGAAAATGATAAAAAAATGTAGACTTAGTTTCTAAAAAAAAAAATAAGAAAAAATGATGCGAAAACATACAAAAAAAAAGAACGGAACCAATGAAACGTTTATAGGGACAAGTTACAGCCGGAATGAAGAAACAAAGAAATTCTAGGTAAGCGAAACGCACCAAACAGACTTCAATCTCACGCCATAAAGATAATAAGGACAGTGTCGAAACAGCTACTAGCGCAGCGGTGCGGCATGCCTCCACTTTTTCATTCTCGATTCCAACAACTGGGCCGGTCCAATACTGAACGTCCTTCAGCGCTACGGTGCTCGCTCGCGCGCGCGCCAGCGAGCAATTTCCCCAAGAAGTAGTTGACGCAGGGGAGAATACTAGAATAGGGATTATGTTCGGGGAAATGCAATTTGGATCCCGGGTCCACATGCTCCTGCAGCCTAGACCAATGAGTATTAGCCAGATCGATGCCGGTGGTTGTATTTCTCCCAGGTATTTTAACGTTTATGTCTTTTATGCACAGTATTAGTGGCCCATGTCTGCGGAGCAATTAATGAGAAGGCCGTTTATTTCTTGGCGGTACAGCCGTAGTGCTAGTTTCCTGTACTGCCAAGAAACTAGCACATCCCTGACTCCCCACGATCTTTTGATTTTCCAATTGCTATTTTTCGAGCACCGGCGCCTCTGATAGCGGTTTTGATAGTGCTTTAGGGGTCGACAGCGAAAATAAGCTTACACCGTGCGTCCAAACGGTGTCGGCGCTTTTCCGAGCCAAATAGAAACACCGGCAACCCCGTGCCGGCTCCTTGCCGAAGGGCGTGAATCAGGCGCGCTGGCGTCTCGCGGAACGACGGTTTTCGCGGGCGGGGACGCCTTGTTAGCGAAGGGACGCGGCGGTTCGCATCGGAAACGACGCGGGGAGGTTGGTCGTCGGCGTTAATGGCCTCCCGCGCGGAAACCCAAGCGGCGAGGGTGGCGACTGGACACGCGCCGTCCACCTACCTTATTCAGGCGCCTTCAATGCTCGTCCACCGCCTCCCTTAAAACCCCAGCATTTCTCTCTGTTCCCCGCCTTCCAACCCTAGCCGCTGCCATCCTACCGCGGCGCAAACCTCCCACGCACCCCGCCGACGATGGCGCGCAACGACGAGGCCGGCGATAGCGGCTGTAGCGTGCTCCGCTCGTTGCAGCTCAACCTCGATAAGGCCTACTGGCACCGCATCCCCGTGCCAGTACAGTACAAACTGCCGCACGGCTGACACGTCTCCAACGGCGGCTTCGCCGTGCCACCATCGCCACCGCCAGGACCACAGACGCGGGCCCTCGCTAGGAAATGACGGAGCCTGATGACGCAAGAGGAGAGGAACTTGCCGGACAACGCGGTGACAGTCCGGCCTGGGCACGACGTTTTAAAGACAAGCGTCGTCAAGCTCGCGCGGACGACCGACCGCTCGTGCGGCCGCTTCAACACCGTCGACCGCCGTGCCTGGTGGTAAGGCCGCGACGTCGACATAACCCTTCGCCGGTACGGCTTCCGCCAGCGCGTCCGCGGCGATAGGCAATGGGACCCGCTGTACTTCCCGCAGCCGGCGTGCATGGCGCCGGCGGCGTCGACTCTGCAGAGGGCGCCGAAAAGGACCGCAAGCTCGCGCACCGGATCGTCATCTCAGTCGCTCGCATGCGCTCGGCCGCGCCCGCTCCTCCTTCCGGAGGCGTCGTCATCCGTGATGAGGCGAGGCACACGTCCTCTGCTCCGGCCCGTCGGACGACGGGGTCGGTCCGGCGCCCCCGCGTCAAGGAGGAGGGCGCCGCGGCCTCGCCTCCACTTCCGCCGGTGAAGAAGAAATGATGGGAGAAGGAGGCGGAGGCGCAGGCAACCCTCCGTGGTGACGACGAGGAGGAGGAATTCCCCAGCCTAAAGTTCATAGATCATGGCGGTCGGTTGTGTTAGGAATTAATTAGCGTTAGTTTAAGGCTAATGAGGTAGTTATTAGATTCCCTAGCATATTCCTCTTAGCAGTTAGAGTATTTACATTTTGTCCAATCGCTGTGCAAAGCGAACAGATGTGTCATTTCCTAAGAAACACGAACATGTAATAACCGACATTGTAAGCGACGGTTCGGATTGTATATATACCTGACCAAAGTAACAATAAAGGCAATCATTCACACGAAAATATGGCGGTGAACCTGGGTACCAGTGCACCTGATTTCAAAAAATATATGAAAAAACGTTATTTAAATATTTCAAAAAAGTTGAAATAATTCCCTCACGTAAATCTCATCTTGACACTTACCTGTAAAAAAATTCAGAAGAAAATACGGCCGTATGTGATCCACACAAAAAAAGTGAAAATGAAAGGTTGTTATACTGTGAATAGTATACGCACTATAAACAGTACGGTTTATTATTTTTCTGTAGCCTAATACTTTTATATTTTAAGTTGAGACTTGACATGCACATGCCTTACATAACTACTCCACACACATGATTTATGCCATAATTTTAAATTAATTTTAGTATTGTTTTCGATTTTATTGCTGAAACCAGGTGTTGGCGCACCCAGGAGCCAAAAATTCGCGTCCATCATTCACATCCATTCGTTTCCTCTCAATATCTGTCTCTCTTCACGTTATCACCACGCGCTCACCCTAGCGAATAGGCCAAGGAGAAAGTACACACAGAAAAGGTGAGAGAAAGATGGATCTGTCATCATTGGCTTTTGCTTTTGCTCGTTTTGTGGCACGAGAGAACCGCTTCCATTGCCGCCGGACTTTCGGATTTTCTCCTCGTCGCCGGACCTTCGGTCTTGCTGCTCGTCGCCGGAACTTCGGTCGGAACTTCGGCCGCCGCCAACACCATCGCCAGAACATGAACGGTGGCCTCCACCACCGCAGGGTAGTGCTTGGTGCCCCTCGCCGTCGCCACAACCATCGCCAACACTACCACCATGTTCACTATCGTGTGCAGCACAACCACTTCGCTGGAACATCAGGAGCAACTAACATGGCAGGTATGCCCCGGGAAGAGATTCCAGCCTTACCGGAGGTCACTGTCGCGACACTGAAGGTCGCTGCCGCGGTGCCGGCGATCGTTGCCGTCGAGCCGGAAGTTGCTGCAGAGTTCGAGAATGACGCCTCAGCCTCGTCCATCACCGCGGACGACGAACTTCTACCTCCTCCGCCGGCATTCACTGTCCCGCCCATGGACTGGCTACTAGGCGGGCCTAGTGCCGGATGGCTCGTGGACGACCCCGACCTTGCATACGTTGCAGTTTTCCTTTGTTCTTTTCTCTTTTTTTTTTAATATTTCTCTTTCCGGGCAATGGAGATTTTATGGGGTATAATGGGAGGGGTCTCCGCTTTAAACACTACGGTTGTTGTAATTTATACATAGCAGTTCATATGTTTGTATGCACCGGTAGTTTGTTCGTTTGTATGTTTGTATGCACTGGCAGTTCATATGTTTGTATTGTTCCGACTTTGCACCGTGCGGTCTAATACAATGCATATAGTCCTAATGGGGTAGTACGGGAGGGCATGATAAGATGCACGACATTTCGTATCATATGGTGCATACACTGTAGTTGGGGCGGTGCCTTACCATATGTCTTCGTTGATGTCGGGTTTGCACTGTGCGATCCGAGGAGGTGCATCGAGAGGGTCGGGCAGTACAGTAGGACTTGGTAGACCAGTGACAATGGGTCTTTTGGTTGTTCCAGTGGGGTTTTTCGGGCGCGCAACGCGCGTCAAATGCACCGGTGGATTTTATCGGGGACACATGATACGTCTCAAACGTATCTATAATTTCTTATGTTCCATGCTAGTTTTATGATAATACCTACATGTTTTGTTCATACTTTATATCATTTTTATGCATTTTCCGGTACTAACCTATTAACAAGATGCCGAAGCGCCAGTTCCTGTTTTCTGCTGTTTTTGGTTTTAGAAATCTTACACAGGAAATATTCCCGGAATTGGACGAAACAAAAGCCCACGGCTCTATTTTCTACGGAGGATTCCAGAACATCGAAGAAGAGTCGGAGAAGGCCAGCAGGGGGGCCACCCCATAGGGCGGCACGGCCTGGCCCCCTGCCGCGCCCAGGTATGGGGAGCCCACCCCCTGGCTCCCCCGACGCTGCCTATTCGCCTATATATTCCTTCGTATCGGAAAACACTAGTACCGAGAGCCAAAATACGAGAAAAGTTACTGAGACGCCACCACCGTCAATCTCATCTCGGGGGATTCTGAAGATCTCCTCCGGCACCCTGCCGGAGAGGGGAATCATCACCGGAGGGCTCTACATCACCATGCTCGCCTCCGGACTGATGCGTGAGTAGTTCATCCTTGGACTATGGGTCCATAGCAGTAGCTAGATGGTTGTCTTATCCTATTATGCCATTATGTTTAGATCTTGTGAGCTGCCTATCATGATCAAGATCATCTTATTGTAATGCTACATGTTTTGTTTGTTGGGATCCGATGAATATGGAATACTATGTCAAGTTGATTATAAATCTATCATATATGTGTTGTTTATGATCTTGCACATTCTCCGTTACTAGTAGAGGCTCTGGCCAAGTTGATACTTGTAACTCCAAGAGGGGGTGTTTATGCTAGATAGTGGGTTCATGCCTCCATTGAATCTGGGACAGTGACAGAAAGTTCTAAGGTTGTGGATGTGCTGTTGCCACTAGGGATAAAACATCAATGCTTTGTCTAAGGATATTTGTATTGTTTACATTACGCATAGTACTTAATGCAATTGTCTGTTGTTTTCAACTTAATACTGGAAGGGGTGCGGATGCTAACCCGAAGGTGGACTTTTTAGGCATAGATGCATGCTGGATAGCGGTCTATGTTCTTTGTCGTAATGCCCTAAGTAAATCTCATAGTAGTCATCATGATATGTATGTGCATTGTTATGCCCTCTCTATTTATCAATTGCCCAACTGTAATTTGTTCACTTAACATGTTATTTATCTTATTGGAGAGACACCACTAGTGAACTGTGGACCCCGGTCCATTCTTTTACATCTGAAATACAACCTACTGCAATCACTGTTCTTTGTTGTTTTCTTTGCAAGCAAACATCATTCTCCACACCATACGTTTAATCCTTTGTTTACAGCAAGCCGGTGAGATTGACAACCTCACTGTTAAGTTGGGGCAAAGTATCTTGATTGTGTTGTGCAGGTTCCACGTTGGCGCCGGAATCCCTGGTGTTGTGCCGCACTACACACCGTCACCAACAACCTTCATGTGGCCTTCATCTCCTACTGGTTCGATAAACCTTGATTTCTTACTGAGGGAAAACTTGCTGCTATACGCATCACACCTTCATCTTGGGGTTCCCAACGGACGTGTGCTTTACCGTCACAAGAAGCAAGTTTCTGGCACCGTTGCAAGCCCTGTCACGCGCCAGCAGCTACTTTTCTGGCGCCGTTGCCGGGGAGATCGAGACACGCTGCAAGGGGAGTCTCTCACACCCAATCTCTTTACTTTGTTTATTGTCTTGCTTTATTTATTTTCCGTCTTGTTTGCTTTCTTTATATCAAAAACACAAAAATTAGTTACTTGTTTTACTTTATTTGGTTTTGCTTTATTTATTTTTATTATTGCTAAAATGAGTAATCCTGAAGTTGAAGTTCGTTCGTTTAAGCAACAAGGGGGAGAAAGTTTTAAAGATGCTTGCTATAGAATTAGTGATGCTCATCATAGGTGCACTAAGAAACACTCCACTATTATCCTCCTTAGGAACTTTTATGTTGGTATCCCTAGCTGGAATAGGTATGGTCTTGATACTCTTGCAGGGGTAATTTCCTAGGTACTCCTGCTTTAGAAGCTAGTTGCATTATTGAGAGTCTAGTCGGAATACCACCTATTAATGAAGCTAAAATTGAAATCTCTCTTGAGGATGTCATGAAAAAGTTGGAGACCATAGAGAAAAATCTTCCAAGTGTTGAGACTAAATTGGGAATATTACTTGATAATACTGATAAACTTGATAAATCCCTAGGAGGAATTAATGAAAGAATTACTGTCTTAGAAACTTGTGCTATCCATGATAATCAAACCCATAGGATTGGTGAACTTGAAGATGCTATGGGAACCTTGGGTTCAACTTTTTTTTCTCTTAAGTTTAAGGAGAAAGCTTATGTGGGTAAGGAGCAAAAGTTCATGTATGTCTCTAAGATGCCTAAGCCAAATAATCATTATGAGCTTAAAATTGATAAAACCTTTAGTACCACTATGGGAAATTTAGATAATGGAGCATCTAAGATACCTGTTGCGACAAGTTGTGTTTTTAAGGAAAATTATGATGTTGATGCTTCTTCTCTTGATGTTACTTGATTTTCACTTTCTGCGCCTAGGTGAAAGGCGTTAAAGAAAAGTGCTCTTGGGAGACAACCCATTGTTTTATTACAGAATTTTTTGTTTTATATTTTAGTCAAGGTGCTTGTTACTACTTTAGCAATACCTTTGTATCTTTACTTTATTGCATTGTTGTGCCAATTAAAGTCTTTGATAGAAAGTTGATACTTGATTTGGATTTCTGCGCAAAAACAGATTTCTATCTGTCACGGTTTCGCGTTTTTCTCTCTGTAGAAAATTCGTAAAATCTTGAAAACATTAATGAGTAATCCTCAGATATGTACGCAACTTTCATTCAATTTGAGCTTTTTCATCTGAGCATGTTAAGTGCCTCAAAAAAATTCATCTTTATGGACTGTTCTGTTTTGACAGATTCTGCCTTTTATTTCGCATTGCCTCTTTTACTGTCTTTGAGTGGATTTCTTTGCTCCATTAAATTCCAGTAGCCTTGGGTGATGTCCAGAAGTGTTGGGAATGATTGTGTCCTTGCTGACCATGTGAATTTTTGATTATGCACTAACCCTCTAATGAGATTGTTTTGAGTCTGGTGTGAAGGAAGTTTTCAAGGATCAAGAGAGGAGGATGATATAATATGATCAAGAAGAGTGAAAAGTCTAAGCTTGGGGATGCCCCTGTGGTTCATCCCTGCATATTTCAAGAAGACTCAAGCATCTAAGCTTGGGGATGCCCAAGGCATCCCCTTCTTCATCAACAACTTATCAGGTTACCTCTAGTGAAACTATATTTTTATTCGGTCACATCTTATGTGCTTAACTTGGAGCTTCTGTGTGCTTTTATTTTTGTTTGTGTTTGAATAAAATCGGATCCTAGCAATCCTTGTGTGGGAGAAAGACACGCTCCGCTGTTTCATATGAACACTGGTGTTCTTCGTTTTACTTTTAATGTTCATGGCAAAAGTTGAAAGCTACTGCATTTATTGCTATTTGGTTGGAAACAGAAAATGCTTCATGTGTTAATTGGTATATTGTCTTGAATAATTTGATACTTGGCAATTGTTTTGAGCTCTCAAGTAGATCATGTTTAAGCTCTTGCATCATGTAGTTTAAACCTATTAGTGGAGAACTACCGTAGAGCTTGTTGAAAATTGGTTTGCATGATTGGTCTCTCTAAGTTCTAGATATTTTCTGGTAAAAGTGTTTGAGCAACGAGGAAGACAGTGTAGAGTCTTATAATGCTTGCAATATGTTCTTATGTAAGTTTTGCTGTACCGGTTCATACTTGTGTTTGCTTCAAACTGCTTCAAACAACCTTGCTAGCCAAAGCCTTGTACTGAGAGGGAATGCTTCTGGTGCATCCAAAACCTTGAGCCAAAACCTATGCCATTTGTGTCCACCATAACTACCTACTATGTGGTATTTTTCTGCCATTCCAAGTAAATACTTCATGTGCTACCTTTAAAAAATTCAAAAGTTATTATCTCTTATTTGTGTCAATGTTTTATAGCTCATGAGGAAGTATGTGGTGTTTCATCTTTCAATCTTGTTGGGCAGACTTTCACCAATGGACTAGTGGCTTCATCCGCTTATCCAATAATTTTGCAAAAAGAGCTGGCAACGGGGTTCCAAACCCCAATTAATTAATTTTCATTAATAATTCTGTTCACATGTTTTGCCCTGATTCATCAGTAAGCAACTTAATTTTGCAAATAGACACTCCTCCATGGTATGTGAAATGTTGGAAGGCACCCGATGATTCGGTTAGCCATGGCTTGTGAAAGCAAAAGGTTGGGAGGAGTGTCATCCATAAATAAAACTAAAGTACATGTGTAAACAAAAGAGAAGAGGGATGATAACGTCCTTCATGGGAGCCGCTCTTTAAAAGTCTGTTTGACGAGGGGGTTAGAGTGCCCACTACCATTCGTTGACAACAACAAACACCTCTCAAAACTTTACTTTTATGCTCTCTATATGATTTCAAAACTTGAAAAGCTCTAGCACATGATTTAATCCATGCTTCCCTCTGCGAAGGGCCTTTCTTTTACTTTATGTTGAGTTAGTTTACCTACTTCCTTCTATCTTAGAAGCAAACACTTGTGTCAACTGTGTGCATTGATTCTTACATACTTGCTTATTTGCACTCATCATACTACTTTGTGTTGACAATTATCCATGAGATATACATATTGAAAGTTGAAAGCAATTGCTGAAACTTAGATCTTCCTTTGTGTTGCTTCAAAACCTTCTATTAAGAATCTATTGCTTTATGAGTTAACTCTTATGCAAGACTTTTTTATGCTTGTCTTGAAAGTACTATTCATGAAAAGTTTTTGCTATATGATTCAGTTGTTTGGTCATTATCTATTTGTTAAAAAACTATAGACCATTGCTTTGAGTCACTTCATTCATCTCATATGCTTTACAATAGTACGGATGAAGCCTGGTGACCGGGTGTATACGTGAGCACGCGGTAACTGAGTGACACGTGTCTAACGGCGTTTGTTGTCCGTGAGATGATAACCACTTCATCTAACCTCACGCACACACCCAACTCCGCCATGGCCATCTCATCAACTCCGTTGACCCGACTGGGCAATCTGAAAAGGAAACTGACACAGGCAGCAATTTCCGATCTGACAACTAGCAGCAATTTCACGTATGCAAGGCTGAACGTCGCTGAGGTCGGATCCCGTGAGGCATCTGGCGGCGTGGCTCTGCAAATCCCCGCGAAGCGTTCCCGGGCAGCCGATGGCGCTCCATCTGGTCTCGGCGGCAGCACGGCCACGAGCTCCTCTCACCGAGGCAGCAAGGCCATGGGGATGCTGCAGCCTGCTCCCTTCACTCGATTTTGGACCGCCATGGCTGCTCCTCGAGCTCCCATTCGGAGGAGGATGTTTCTTTTCTTTGAAGGCAGAAAAAGTCGCGAGTAGCTCATGAGAGAGAAACGCCAGAGCAAAATACATGTAGAGCTTATTCTCTCTCCACAGAAAGTGAGTCTCACACGCACGCATGCTCGTCCGCTCTGCATCTCTGGACCGAGCAGAGGAGCGATTGGACCGGCCGACTACGGGGAGGCGCAGCTGGCAGGGGCGGAGCCGAGCGGGCGTGCGGCCAGGAGGTTGGTTGCGACCTGCGAGACACGACGAGGCGCGCGAGCGCGGCAAGCGGCGCGCGGGCGGCGCAACTGGCGGGGGATCCGGGGAGGTAGTTGGCCGGGCGAGGAGGAGCTAGAGCGGGCGAGGCGCGGTCGGCCGGGAGCAGCGCGGCTGCGACCCGGGCAGACGCGGGCGGCAGAGCACGCAGCGGAGGTCGGTGACGCGCGGACAGAACCGGCGCGGAGAAGTCGGCGGGCGCCGCAGCAGGCCAGCCAGGGGCTCCGTAATTAGCTACAACAGCTTCGTGTGCGGGGGTCCTCGACTTGGACGGCGGCGTTGGTGGCCCCGTCGAAGAGCTGCGGAGAGCGAGACCGAGAACCTTCTCTCTCGATTTACTGCACCTCCTCTTGAATCCGATTCAATCCAGGGGATGTGTAGGACGGGGACACTGATTCGATCTAGGAGATGTCGAAGACGAGGGCACTGTTTCGCTTGTGGGAAAAGGAAGAAGAAGAGAGAGGATTAGAAAAAGGAGGTTTGACGCCGTTTGGCTCTGTTTTTGAGGCTAGTATCTTAAAGCAGATCCAACGGTAAAGATCGCGTGCTCACGTATACACCCGGTCACCAAATCCACTCTCTCAAGATCATGTTGGTAGCATGTCACTTCAGAAATTATTCTTTTTATCGTTTACCTACTCGAGGGCGAGTAGGAACTAAGCTTGGGGATGCTTGATACGTCTCAAACGTATCTATAATTTCTTATGTTCCATGCTAGTTTTATGACAATACCTACATGTTTTATTCATACTTTATATCATTTTATGCATTTTTCGGTACTAACCTATTAACAAGATGCCGAAGCGCCAGTTCCTGTTTTCTGTTGTTTTTTGGATTCAGAAATCTTACACAGGAAATATTCTCGGAATTGGACGAAACAAAATCCCACGGCCCTATTTTCCACGGAGGATTCCAGAACATCGTAACATCGAAGAAGAGTCGGAGAGGGCCAGCAGGGGGCCACCCCATAGGGCGGCGCGGCATGGCCCCCTGCCGTGCCCAGGTATGGGGAGCCCACCCCCTGGCTCCCCCGACGCTGCCTCTTCGCCTATATATTCCTTCGTATCGGAAAACCCTAGTACCGAGAGCCAAAATACGAGAAAAATTACTGAGACGCCGTCGCCATCAATCCCATCTCGGGGGATTCTGAAGATCTCCTCCGGCACCCTGCCGGAGAGGGGAATCATCACCGGAGGGCTCTACATCACCATGCTCGCCTCTGGACTGATGCGTGAGTAGTTCATCCTTGGACTATGGGTCCATAGCAGTAGCTAGATGGTTGTGTTCTCCTATTATGCCATCATGTTTAGATCTTGTGAGCTGCCTATCATGATCAAGATCATCTTATTGTAATGCTACATGTTGTGTTTGTTGGGATCCGATGAATATGGAATACTATGTCAAGTTGATTATCGATCTATCATATATGTCGCCGACCACGAAGCGGTAAGTTGCAACCGTCTAATTCCCAATGGAACAGCAGATCACACAAGACTTTTTCAGGATCTACACAATATCAAATAATATGGTGTAGGGATTCAATAGTTTTGCTAAAGCAAACAACTAAGAGCTAGGGTTTATCTTAAACGTGGTCTGATCCAGCTAGGGGGTCGTCCAAGGAACTTATATAGGCGTCCGGGACAAGTTCTGGTCAAAAAGATACAAGTAAAACCGACCCAGAATAGATCTGGTCGAGACAGACTCGGACTAGTCCGGTCTGGAATCTGGTTGACCGGGTCAGGGATCGGGCTGGCCGGTTTGGACCGGGCCCTGGATAGGGCGGCAATCGGAAAGGTTGCAAAACTCCGTCCGGTTGGCCCCGGTACGACGCCCGGTTGGCGCCGGGGTGAATCCGGTCTGCCGCCCAGTTGGACCGGGCTAGGGACCGGGCGCGCCGGCGTGCCGACCGGTCTGACCGGGTGCTGGACCGTCCTGGACGACTTATTCTCCTCTCGCACTTGCCTCCCACTCCTCCCTCGCGCGTCCATGAGATATCTTCATGTCCAGCTCCATGTCCAGCTTCACGTCCATCTTGACGTCCGTCTTCACGTCCAGCTGCTCTTCTACTCCTCGTGCGATGCTCGTCTCCTCTTGATACCTGATGACACATAAGTAACAGGACTTATGCAGTATAAAGTTCTCATCAATCAAAGTATCGTTTAGAAACAAATTCACCTGTTGTTTAAGTAGCTTTGCACGAGCCCTTGTAATTGGTCCAATCCGAACTTCATCGGACTTGAGCTTCACAACAGGTTCATCTTCAACTTGCAATGATGGAGGTAGTAGTGAGGTAGGGATGTCCTCATCATCTCCCCCCTTCAAAAGGCGTCGACCTCGACGCTCCAAGGTCTTCTCCGTCATATGGTGTCAAATCAGCAACATTGAAAGAATTACTGACACCAAACACATCAACTGGAAGATCTATTGAGTATGCATTATCATTGATCTTGGCAAGCACTTTGTAAGGACCAACACCACGAGGCTTCAACTTAGACTTCCGTAGCTTCGGGAACCTATCCTTGCGAAAATGTACCCAGACCATATCACCAGGCTTGAACAACATCTCTCTACCCTTCTTATTCATCCTTGCAGCATTGCTCTTGCCTTTCTTCTCAATCAACTCTTTAGTCTTCATATGTATCTTCCGTACAAAATCTGCCCTCTTGGATGCTTCCATATTAACTCTCGTGTATGGGCAAAGGCAATAAGTCAAGTGGAGTAATGGGCTTGAAACCATACACCACCTCAAAAGGACACAGCTCCGTGGTAGAATGTACCGCCCTGTTGTAAGCAAACTCCACATGCGGCAAACACTCTTCCCACTCCTTCAGGTTCTTCTTGATCATGGATCTCAACAGTTGTGACAATGTTCTATTCACCACTTCAGTTTGTCCATCAGTTTGGGGATGACAAGTAGTACTAAACAGTAGCTTCGTCCCCAGCTTTCTCCACAGCATCTTCCAGAAGTGGCTCATAAACTTCACGTCACGATCAGAAACAATAGTCTTCGGGACTCCATGTAGTCGCACAACCTCCCTGAAAAACAGGTTAGCAATATACGACGCATCGTCGCTTTTGTGGCAGGAAATAAAGTGTGACATCTTAGAAAATCTGTCCACTACCACAAATATAGAATCATGGCCTCTCTTAGTACACGGCAAACCCAACACAAAATCCATACTAATATCCTCCCAAGGTGTAGTAGGTGCCGGTAAAGGAGTATACAAACCGTGAGGCTTCAGCTTGGACTTGGACTTGTTGCAAGTAGTGCATCTCTTCACATACCTGTCCACATCCTGCCTCATCTTTGGCCAATAAAAATGGTCAGCTAGCATGAGCAGCGTCTTCTCACGCCCAAAGTGACCCATCAAACCTCCAGCATGTGATTCCTGCAATAAGAGCAAACACACAGACGATTCTGGAACACATAGTTTGTTAGCTCTAAACAAGAACCCATCATGTATGTGATATTTGTCACATGCTTTACCAAGAGCACATAAACGATATGGTTCAGCAAAATCATGATCAGTAGCATACAAATCACATAGTACTTCTAATCCAGGAATTTTAACATCAAGTTGAGTTAATAGCATATTCTTCCTAGATAGAGCATCAGCAACAATATTATATTTTCCCTTCTTATGCTTAATAATGTATGGAAAAGACTCAATGAACTCAACCCACTTAGCAAGATGCTTATGCAAAGTAGATTGTGCTTTCAGATATTTCAAAGCTTCATGATCAGAATGTATGATAAATTCTTTTGCCAAAAGTAATGCTGCCAAACCTCAAGAACTATAATTAAAGCATACAATTCTTTATCATAGATAGGATAGTTCAACTTAGCACCAGACAATTTCTCAGAAAAATATGCAATTGGGCGACCCTCTTGCATCAACACACCACCAATTCCAATACCACTAGCATCACATTCAATCTCAAATTGCTTATTGAAATCAGGAAGTACAAGCAACGGTGCAGAAGTTAACAATCTCTTAAGTTCATCAAAAGCATGATCTTGGGTTGCGCCCCACTCAAATATAACACCCTTTTTAGTCAAGTCATTCAAAGGTGCAGCAATAGTACTAAAGTTGGGCACAAATCTTCTATAAAACCCAGCTAGACCATGAAAACTTCTAACTTGACTCACATTCATGGGAGTAGGCCAATTTTGAATAGCTTCAATTTTAGACACACATCTACTTCTACTCCATGCTTAGAGATAACATAACCTAGAAATATGACCTTATCTTTGCAAAATGTGCACTTCTCAAGATTACCATAGAGTTCATTATCACGCAACACTTGCAAAACATGTCGAATATGTATAGTATGATCCGATTCATTGCAGTTGTAGATTAATATGTCATCAAAATACACAACCACAAACTTGCCAATAAATTCACGTAAAACATGGTTCATCAGTCTCATAAAAGTGCTAGGTGCATTAGTCAAACCAAAAGGCATTACTAACCACTCATATAAACCAAATTTTGTTTTAAAGGCTGTTTTCCACTCATCCCCTTCTTTCATCCTAATTTGATGATAACCACTACGCAAATCAATTTTAGAGAACACAACAGCACCACTCAATTCATCTAGCATATCCTCTAAACGGGGAATAGGGTGACGATATCGAATAGTGATATTGTTTATAGCTCTACAATCTACGCACATACGCCATGTATCATCTTTCTTAGGAACTAGAATAACAGGAACGGCACAAGGACTAAGGCTTATGCGAATATAACCTTTGTCGAGTAGCGCTTGTACTTGCTTCTGTATCTCCTTCGTCTCTTCGGGGTTCGTTCTATATGGTGCCCGATTGGGTAGCGAAGCTCCGGGAATCAAGTCGATTTGATGCTCAATACGTCGCAATGGTGGAAGTCCTGCTGGTACCTCATCCGCAAACACGTCGCCAAATTCCTGCAAAACATTAGAAACACCAAGAGGAAGAGGGGTCATGTCGTTAGAAACCAAAACCGTACCCCTGTACAAGAGCACAAGAGGCATGGCTGTATGATCCTCACTAAATTCTCTCATGTCTTCTTTGGTGGCTAATGAGACTAAGGAATTCACTCTCTCACTTTTCGTTATATCACTCACAACATTACAATTCTCTCGCCTATCTAAAGAAGCATCCTCCAAGTTTACTTCAACTTTCTGACGAGACTCATTGACAATTTGTTGTGGTGTCATAGGCTGTAAGTTGATTTTCTTGCCCTTGAACTCCAAGTGATATGTATTGGCTCGGCCATTGTGTTGCACAGAACGGTCATAGAGCCAAGGCCGACCCAATAGTAGGTGACACACCGTCATAGGAACCACATCAAAGTCAATGTAATCCTTATACGGTCCAATAGAAAATTCAACACGCACCATGTGGCTTACCTTCATCTCACCATTGTCGCTCAACCACTGAATATAATATGGATGCGGGTGCGGTAGATACTTCAACTTCAGCTTGGTGCACAACTCCTTGCTTGCTAAATTGCGGCAACTCCCGCCATCAATAATGACCTTGCAAGCCTTGTCAGGACCAACTAAAGCCTTTGTTTGGAACAAATTACAGTGCTGAGTAGATGCACTAGGCAACACATTAAGAGCACGCTGCGACACAACAATGGTGCAAGCATCAGACGGATATGCGTCTTCACCATCGGTGTCATAGTCATCATCTTCTGGAGCATTAGGATCAACATCATCTCCAGTCTCGTACTCATTGTCCTCATTGATAATCATGACTTTGCGGTTAGGACAATCTCTCTTGAAGTGACCTTTGCCACCACATGTATGACAAGCCATATCACGGTTACGCGCAGTAGACGCATTAGAGCAACTCGTACTTGCAGCAGATTCGGACTTCTTTGTGTTAGACACATTGGAGACCGGCTTACTAGGCAGAGTAGAGTAAGGGGCGGAGCGCGTCGAAGGCGCCGGTGCCGTAGATGGTGCCGCGCGGGGTGTGAAATGCCCAGCTCCTGTAGCTCGACCTTTGATCTTTGCTTCGTCAGCCAACTGTGATTCAGCTTCTCTTGCATGATGTAACAATTGATTCATATTGGTGTAGCTGTAGTGACGAACAATGCCTTTGATATCATACTTGAAACCATTGAGGAAACGCTGAATTGTCATCTCGAGAGACTCACGGACACGGCCACGCTATATAAGCATCTCCATCTCCATGTAATATTCATCCACAGTCTTCACACCTTGCCTCAAAAGAGTCAGCTTATCATATATATTCCGCAAGTAATTTTTAGGCACAAAGCGAGAAGTCATTGCCTCCTTCATAGCACGCCATGTGCGTATAGTGATGCGGGGTGGCCTTCGGACACCTCCACACCAAGACCAACAAGTCCCCCAAGTGGACCAATGACGCGGGCTCGATTTAAAGCGCTACATGATAAGGTGAACTCGCACCTCACCACCCTTGATCTCGGTACACCCTTGGATGGAATGCTACCTCATGCCAATATGCTTTGTGTCATTAGGTACAAGGTGCGTCAAGACCCCGGAGAGGAGGACACACCATGGTCAAGGTAAGGAGAGGAGCAGTGGGACTTGAAGATGGGCATGAAGCTGGACCCGACGTCACTCGAAGCGCGCCAAGGAAGAGAAGGAGCTGGCTGGCCCAGGACCCAGTCGACCGGCCCCACGACCGGACCACCCGGTCCCAGACCCGGTCAACCGGGCGGCACACCGGATTCCCCTCGGTTGGCGCCTGGTTGGCGCCCGGTTGGCGCCCGGTCACTGCCCGGTTGGGACCGGCCTGGCCGGTCACAGGCCCGGTCAGACCGGCCCACGGACTGGATTGTGCGAACTGACTCAACCCGACCGGCCCGAGTCAACCCCACTTCGTTCCTGTTCGACCCATGACGACTTGTAGACCTATATAAGCACTTGTGTTGCCCCCTTTTCCTCCTTAGACATAATCTGAGCTTAAACACTCCTTTGAGCTTTGTCTCCCTAGGGTTAGCATCCCTTTGTAATCAAGGCACTCTTGTTGTGGATCTGGAAATTTGTGAGTGAGATTCTAGTGCAACCCACTCTCTCTCCCTCACCAATCTCCGTTCTCCAACACCAATCTCTCACCGGGAATTCTGCCTCGAGCCTCTTCCGGGTGATTCTATTGGCGTGGTCCATCGAGCCACGGGGGTAAGTATCGGGTGTATCGGGTTGTGTGCGTGTGTTCTTCTCTAGATCTCATCGTGTTCTTCGCGCTCGTCCCTTTCCCCGCCTTTTCCCCTTGGATTTTGGGTCAAATCGCGAGATCGGGCCAACCCTAGATCTCAGATCTCATCGGTATCAGCAGCTCTTGGTTACCGCGATTTTGACCCTCCACCCACCCAATTTCGTTTTTAGAAAATTTTCCAAAAAAAATCCCCAAAAATAGCCCCAAATTGCCTTTGGACCGATCTGTGATTTGGTTGCGTTTTGAGTGGTTTTGGTCCGTGGATTCGGTGTTGTTGTGCTTGATCTACTATTTCCCCAACTTTTAGCCTCCAATTCCATCGTTTCCCGTCGATTTGATCTTTTGGTTTTGGTTTGGGGAAGAACAAGAGAGAGAAAACGCGAAATCCGGTTGAGCAGCCGGTCAACCGGCCCAGCACCCGGCCGACCGGGCGCCAAACCGGACAAGCCGGCCCAAAGACCGGTCAAACCGGCCCCCCAGACCGGGCGCCACTCCGCGCCCTCCTCCGAGCTCAATTTCGGCTACCACCACCACCACCATCATCGCAGGTATAACTTGCAGTTTTCCCTTGTAGCCCTCTTCCTTTTGCGATCTATCCTATCGAGCATTGCTTGCTTAGTGTTGCGAGACATTGCACGTGGCCCCGATTGTGAGGTGTGTGTGTAGTGTGGAGTAAAGCTTCCAAGCAAACACTCGTGTGGCAAGATAGCAAAAGCAAGGCTAACGCTAACATAGTGCGTGAAAAAGCCCCAAAAACACAAAAAGAGTGCAAGTCGCACCATACATACAAAAGAGTGCAAGTGCCACCGTATACAAAAGAGTCATAAGCTTTTAAGCAAAAGAGAGAAGAGAAGAGAGGCCATGTGTGAATCTTGTTGTCTCTCCGTTGCAACCAAAGCTTTGCCTCTCCTTTTGTTAGTGTGACATTGAGCACCCTTACATACACTTTTCCGCTCACTTTTGGTTGCACTAACCCCGCTTATATCGTGTGTGCGTTCCACAACTTTTCCGTGTTTATAGTGATCTTCACTTTGACATTTGGATTTTTGGACCTAACCCACTTTTAACAACATACTTGATTTCGGATTTCGTCTTTTGGCTTTCTACCATACTCACCTAACACCATATTTGCTAGCTTTTGCGTGTGGTTTTGCGTGTGTACCCGATACACTTGGTCTTGCTTTTGGCTTGGTTGATTGCCTCAATACTATCTTACCTAGGTAAGAGTGCGAGGTAGTCTCCTTCCACTAACATACACAACATAGTTCTTGTCTTTCCATCATGGATAGGAATGGAGATGAACCAAGGGATGGAGAAGTCCTCCGCTACACCGAGAGGTTGGCTACTCAACACAACCTATGGACATGCACAACGCCAAGAGTTCAAGGAGCAACTCACCCTCTTCGAGATACGCATCGATGAGCAATACGACGAAGTGGCACACAACTTCTCCGTTGTGAACCAAGACTTGGCTCTACTTCGCGAAGCTACGGACAACTTGAATGGCCAAATGGCGGCCAATGATGCGAACATGGAGCGGCGCATGGATAGCCTCGAGCGCGCCATCACCAACTTGGGTCATCATCGCTGACACCGCTCTACTTCATCATCATCAAGCTCGTCACAAGATTACTACTCTCATGGTGGCCATTCGTCCTCAAGCTCCACTTCAAGGCATGAAGACCATCATCGACCTCATCCCCCACATGTTCGTCATGAAGACTCTCACTCCAACTCTAGGCGAGGAGAAGTCCATCGCCATGCTCGTCCACATGAACGTCCTCCACAAGACCAAGTCCTACAACAAGATCGTCACCAAGCGGATCGCCATGCCCACCATGGGCGTGACGACCAACCACAAGACCAAGGTCCTCAAGATCAACCTCGGCGAGATATCCGACGTCATCCTCGCCATGACCAACGTGGAAGAGGAGATCCACAACATGATCAAGATGAGAGGGCCAACAATGAGCATCGTCAACAACCTCGACAAGATCTTCAACAACATCATCACCGTGAACCAAGTGAAGCTAGTGTCCAACTTCTACGCCAACCCAATGCTACGGTTGGCCGTGGAAGACCTCCTATACCACCCCAAGCCGCAAGAGATGAAGGCATCCGTCCTCGCCGAAGAAAATTGGAGGATGAAGAGAACATGTTTGGAAGGCTCAAGTTCACCATGCCGAAGTTCAAGGGTGAAGAGGATGCCGAGGCCTACCTCTCATGGGCACTCAAGGTTGACAAGACTTTCCGCATCCACAACTACTCCGGTGCCAAGAAAGTGGCCATGGCGTCTCTTGAGTTTGAGGATTATGCCAACACTTGGTGGCGCAAGTTCTCACTCTAAGGGAAGAAAAGAGTGAACCTCCAATTGACACTTGGGAAGAGATGAAGGAAGAGATGCAAGCTCGCTTTGTCCCAACACACTACATGACCGACCTCTTCAACAAGCTCCAAAAGTTGAAGCAAGGCACCAAGACCGTTGAGGAGTTCTTCAAGGAGATGGAGTTAACTATGATGCGAGCCAACATCTAAGAATCCGAGAACCAAACCATTGCTCGTTTCTTCAATGGCCTCAACTACCCCATCAAGAGGATTGTGGAGTTACAACCATATTCCAATATGGTTGAGTTGGTCCACCAAGCATCCAAGGCCGACCGCCAAGTGGATGAGGACATCAAGTACTCCAAGTCCAAGTCATACTTCGCCTCCAAGCTCGCTACATCAACTCCTACAACAAGTGTCAAGCCCACCGTGTCCTCTACACCATCCAAGCAATCGACTATCCAAAGTCGCATGAAGCAAACGGTGTCCCCCACCGCCTCCTCTAAGGCTTCTACGGGACCCTCTAATGTCACTTGTTTCAAGTGTGGCACCCAAGGCCACAAATCGTTTGAGTGCAAGAATACCAAGGTCATGATCACTATGGAGAACGGTGACATAGAGATGCTAAGTGAAGATGAATATGAGGCCCTTGTACAAGCCGCCGTTGCCAATGAAAAAGCTTATGAGGAAGAAAGTGGAGAAGACCACCTCTTATGTGAGCATGACCCAAGCCCTTCACTTGTGGTCACAAGGGTGCTAACAACTCAACCTCAAGCTATGGAAGATCAAACGTGCAACATCTTCCAAACCCGTGCCGGTATTGGTGGCAAGTCGATCAAGGTCATCATCGATGAAGGAAGTTGCCATAACCTTGCAAGCACCGAATTGTGTGAGAAGCTCAACCTCACCCTCCGCAAGCATCCTCACCCTTACCATATCCAATGGTTGAGTGACAAGGGCAACGTCAAGATACAACATACCGTCACCGTCAACTTCAAGATTGGACCTTATGAAGACACTATTGAGTGTGACATGGTGTCCATGACGGTGTGTGATACGTCCAAAATGTATCTACTTTCCCGAACAGTTTTGCTATTGTTTTGCCTCTAATTTGTATATTTTGGATGCAACTAACACGGACTAACGCTGTTTTCAGCAGAACTGTTCTGGTGTCTCGTTTTTGTGCAGAAATCCAACTTTCGGGAAAATCCTCGGAATTTATGCAGAAGGCCCTATTTTCCCAGAATAATGACGGAGCCAGAAGGACAATTAAGGTGGAGGCCCGAGGGCCCCACACCATAGGGCGGCGCGGCCCAGGGGGGCCCGCGCGGCCCTGTGGTGTGGCCCCCTCGGCCGGCCCCCGACGCCCTCCTTCGGACTATTTATCGGCCTCGACCTAAAAACGCACGGAGAGAAGTCGAAGTCGCCAGAAACCCTCCAGAACGCCGCCACATCGCGAAACTCCGTCGCGGGAGCCAGAAGTCTCCGTTCTGGCACTCCGCCGGGACGGGGAATTGGAGGAGATCATCGCCGCCATCACCGCCAACGCCCCTACATCAACCAGCCATGTTTCCCCCATCCATGTGTGAGTAATTCCCCCGCTGTAGGCCGAAGGGGATGGTAGGGATTGGATGAGATTGGTCATGTAATAGCATAAGATTGTTAGGGCATAGTGCCTAGTGTCCGTAATTGGTACTTTGATGATATTGTTGCAACTTGTTATGCTTAATGCTTGTCACTAGGGCCCGAGTGCCATGATCTCAGATCTGAACATGTTATTGTTTCATCATGATATTCATTGTTTATTGATCTTACCTGCAAGTTGTATACACATGTCGCTGTCCGGAACCGATGGCCCCGAAGTGACAGAAATCGGGACAACCGGAGGGAATGGTAGCGATGTGAGGATCACATGTGTTCACGGAGTGTTAATGCTTTGCTCCGGTACTCTATTAAAAGGAGTACCTTAATATCCAGTAGTTTCCCTTGAGGCCCGGCTGCCACCGGCTGGTAGGACAAAAGATGTTGTGCAAGTTTCTCATTGCGAGCACGCACGACTATATATGGAACACATGCCTATTGATTGCTTTGTACTTGGACACCGTTTTATTATTATCTGCAAATGCCCTGCTATGATTGTTACATGAGTTTCTCTCATCCATGCAACGCCCGTCATCCGTCCCCGTGCCTACGGTATTTTAATCCTGCTGTTTACTAAAATCACTACTTGCTGTTTCTGTTACTCTTTGCTGTTATTTTCACTACTGCTACTGCTATAAAAGCTGTTACTCTTGATAAACTCTTGCGAGCAAGTCTGTTTCCAGTGCAGCTGAATTGACAACTCATTTGTTAAGGCTTCCAAGTGTTCTTTGTCTCCCCTTGTGTCGAATCAATAAATTGGGTTTTACTTCCCTCGAAGACTGTTGCGATCCCCTATACTTGTGGGTCATCAAGACTATTTTCTGGCGCCGTTGCCGGGGAGCATAGCTTTATTTGGAAGTTCACTTGGATTAATATTGTTCGCTGCAAATTCTCCATCATGGGTAAACCTCGCGATACTAAGATCGCCATATTACCATCCACTACAAGAAAAGGTACAATTCTGAGTACCTCCGCTACACTTGATTCACCATCTGTGATTGATAAACTTGTTTCACCGCCACATGCTTCACATGCGGGTACTTCTGCTGAATCCGAAAACTCTCATAATATTGATAATATTTCTGCTGTGCTTGATGATAGTGGTTCATTGGGATCCTTTCTAGATGCTACGATTGCTAGGTCTAGACAAATTGAAAATACTGAAACTCCTAATGCTACTACACCTGTTAATTCACCTGAACTTGATTATTTTAGTGATGATCCTGATGAAGATTATGTGGAGCTTAATGATGATTTTATTGAAAAATGCAATGCTACTACTGATGCAAGAAAAATTAAAAAGTTGCTTGTAGAACATGCTGTTAGATATAAACTGTCTCCTGATCCAAAATTTGCCACATCTCCTATAAACATTAGGGATAAAGATTATGATTTTTCTCTTGATCTATCTCATATAGCTATTGTTGAGAAAACACCCTTTTGTGGTACTGAAAAAGAAAGTGCTGTTGAACACATGACTGAGTTATCTACTCTTAGTAGCTTGTTTTCTGATGATGTCAAGATGCGTACTTACTTTGTTGCTAAAATCTTTCCATTCTCATTAAAGGATGACGCTAAAACTTGGTATAATAATTTGCCACCTAATTCTATTAGAAGTCCAAAAGAATTGCTTGATGTTTTCTTCCGCAAATACTTTCCTGCTAGCGCTCAACATATTGCTTTGCAGAGAATTTATAATTTTGACCAGGGAGATGAAGAGAAATTGCCTGAGGCTTGGGCGAGATTTTGCTCTCTTATTAGAGCTCGGCCTGATCATGATTTGGAAAAGCATGATTTACTTGATATATTTTATAGTGGACTAACCATTGAGTCTAGGGCATACCTGGATAGTTGTGCTGGTTGTGTTTTCAGGAAAAGAACTCCAGACGACGCTGAAGAATTATTGGCTAAGATAGGCCGGAATCATGATGATTGGACTACGCCTGAACCAACTCCAACGCCAATATTGAAGAAGAGGGGTTTAATTAAATTGAATGATGAAGATATGAGGGAAGCCAAGAAGTCTCTCAAGGAGAAAGGTATTAAATCTGAAGATGTGAAGAATCTACCTCCTATAGAAGATATATGTGAGATAATTCCCCCTTCATCCATGATTGAGGTAAACTCCCTTCAACACTTTACTAGGGAAGATATTCCGTATTCGAAACCTCCTGCACAATGCTTAGATGAATTTGATAATTATATTGTTAAGCAAGAAAATTTTAATATGAGAGTAGAGAATCATTTAATGGAAAATTCTCGAGCTATTAATGAATTGCATGATATTATAGAGAGAACCTCCAATGATGTTAAGATGCTTGTTAAACATTTTCATATGATTCAAACTCAAATTGATCAGCTCACTAAAGTGCAAAATGACTTGTTAGGAAATAATTCTAAAGAGAAACATGCTTATGAAGTAACAACTAGAGGTGGTGTCTCTACCCAGGATCCTCTATATCCTGAAGGGCATCCCAAAAGAATTGAACAAGATTCTCAACACATTGAACCTAATGCTCATTCTAGGAAGAAAAAGAAGAAGAAACATAAAAATGTTGTAGAATCCTCTGAACCTGCTAATGATCCTAATAGTATTTCTATTTCTGATGCTGAAACTGAAAGTGGTAATGAACATGATAATGATAAAGATAATGATAAGAATGATACTCCGGATAAAGAAGAGGTTGAAGAAGAACCTGAAAAGCATGCTAAAAATAAAAAGTACACTAAAGAAGATTTTATTGCTGAGAAACATGGTAATGAAAGAGAACCTTGGGTGCAAAAGCAAATGCCTTTTCCTGCTAAGAAACTAAAATCAAAGGAAGAAGAACACTATAATAAATTTTGTGATTGGATGAAACCTTTATTCTTGCAAATCCCTTTGACTGATGCTATTAAATTGCCTCCTTATTCAAAGTATATGAAAGATATTGTTACTAATAAAAGGAAAATCCCCAATGAGGAAATTTCCACTATGCTTGCTAATTACTCTTTCAATGGCAAAGTTCCAAAGAAGTTGGGCGACCCAGGTATACCTACTATTCCTTGTTCTATTAAGAATAATTATGTTAAAACTGCTCTATGTGACTTGGGAGCCGGTGTTAGTGTTATGCCTTTTTCTCTTTATAAGAGACTTTACCTAGATAAGTTGATACCTACTGATATATCTTTGCAAATGGCTAATAAATCTACTGCTATTCCTGTTGGTATATGTGAGAATGTTCCTGTTCAAGTTACTAATAACTGCTTGATATTAACTGATTTTGTTGTGTTGGAAATGCCTGAAGATGATAATATGTCTATTATTCTTGGGAGACCTTTTCTTAACACCGCAGGGGCTGTTATTGATTGCAATAAAGGAAAGGTTACTTTCAATGTTGATGATAGGGAGCACACCGTTTATTTCCCCAAGAAGATTGATAAAGTATGCGGAGTTAATACTATTTCTAATGTGAGAACTATCAAAGTGGGAACTATTGATTGTCCTATATATGAGCCTAAGGAAGAATATCAAACTCTCGTGATTGGATCCATATCAATACAATTCAAGGTAACATGATTGATTTGAGGTTTATTTCCTCTTATGCTATGAAAAATTTATTTGGTGACAAGACTTGATCAACCTTGTTAACGAATACCTTTTATATGCATAGAGGAGGTAAACAACATATCTTTCTTCCTCTACTTGCTCTAGTTGCTGTAGCACTTTTTATTTTGCAAAGTTCCTTAGTTAATTGAAGATTTCAAAATTTTTCCTGGCCAGTAATAATAAATTAAATACCCAGAAATGTGCATTTTTCAAAGTTTTCAAAAATTCACAAAAATTATACCGTTGGTCCTATTTTTCGACGAGGCACCTGGGAGCACCAGAGGATGACCTGTGGGGCACCAGAGGGCGCCAAACCACAGGCCGGCGCGGCCAAGGTGGTGGCCGCGCCACCATGTGGTGTGGGACCCTCCTTGCCCCACTTTGCCATCTCTTTCTCCCAGCACCTTCTCTCTCCCGAAAAAACTCGTACCAAGTTCCTCTCTCTCGCGTTTTTGCTCCAGAGCTCCATATTTCTCGATCTCTTTGCTCAGCCCAGATTTCTTGCTGAAATTTGGCACATTTGCTCCTTGGTATGTGACTCCTCCACCCATCCAAGTAGAATTTTGTTTGGTTGAGTATATCTTGAATATTTTGCTGCTGTAGGTAACATGTTTAGTGAGCTTGCATGCTTGTTCTAAGTGGTAGAAACTAGTTTTGATGCATGATTAGTACTCTAGCAAGTTCCTATGGTAGTTTCCCTCAATTATATGTCACCAAATCAAATTTTTATATTGTTTGTTGAAATTTCAGAAAATGGAGTGGAATAGATATCACTTGAACCAGCAAGAATTGGAAGTCCAACAAGTTATGAGAGTCAATCGTGAAGAGGGAGTATACCCCTCTTACTACCCGTGCGCGGATTTCATGAGAAGCGCGGGAATACTTGAAGATGTTCAAAGTCTAATTTCTCGTGCAGGGCTGAGTGACTTTGTTGAAGGAGAGCCAAGACAATATGTAAAATTAACTATGTCTTTTATGCAGGACTTCAAGTTCAATTGGTCGTGATCTAACCCCACGGTCCAGTATAAAATTTACAATAAAGCTGTCAACTTGCCATTTAGTGCTTTTTGTGCAGCAATTAGAGTACCGCAATGGGGGTCATGCGAGAAGATAAGGGGATCGCCGCAAGAACTCTTGGACCTCTTCAAGATGATTTGCGATGGAAGCAGTTTCTCAGGGGATAATGGTAAAATCACTAGTATTCAGCTCCCGGCTATCCGCTACTTTGCCTATTTTATTACCAAATGCATTCTTGCTAAAAAGATTGGTGGTAAACTTTCTATCCCGGATTTGGCTTTTCTAGCTGCGGCACTGCAAAATAGTAAGACTTATAATTTGGGGGCATTGATAGCTTATAGACTTGCTACTAACCGTGAGAAAGGTAGAATTTGTGGAGGTCTCATCGCCTCTTGTTTACTAGCTTTTCATAATGTAGAACCTCATCATTTTGATATTCCATTCCCCATAGAAAAACTTGACATAGCCTCTATGATTAAACATGAATTTGTTTCAGATTCCTCCAACTTGGGTAACCTGTTTTACAAGATGACATTTTATAAGAAAGTCTGGAGAATAACTAAGAAAACTGAGAAACTAGTAAGATTGCCTGCGCCTGTTTTGTCTAACCTTGATTCCAGGGGAGATTGGTCGGTCACAGAAGGTGCACTGGATGCACACATAGAGAGAGGAGGTCAACATGCAAGAGGCGACACTGAGGTCGAGGAGCACCTCGACTCATCATCCGATGCAGCAAGTTCCTCGCATCAACATGTTGGATATGTGGAGCCTCCACGCTTTTCTTCTGCACAGGAACTTTACTATGACTACTCCATGAATTACCCACCGGCGGGTAACAACGATCCTCGTTGGTGTTGAAATCCACTTAGGCCAAAAGCCTAAGCTTGGGGGGAGGTATACCGGCATCACTCATTCTTTGCATATTATGGTTGCTGGATACTTGTACATATTTGTTTTGTTCGTTTGAGTGGTTTTCTAATGAGAGGAAGATGATATTTGGGGAAGTGCTGCCTGAAAACAGATTCTGGACTGTTACTAGAAAAATTCGTACGCACAGCCAGAGCGTTATTTTGAGCTGCCAATTTTTGTGCAGGTTCCCCAGGTTGTTATCTAACTTTCATTAGTTGAACACTTTTCGAGCTGAGCAACGTAAGATTTTTGTAAAAATCGATTTCTGTACTGCTGTCAGGTTTTGGCAGATTTCTGTCATCCTGTTGTTATGTGTTTCTTTTAGTTTGCTATTTCTTGTTTTTGCTTTGTTTCTTTCCCAAAACACAAAAGACCAAAAATATTTCTGTTGTTTCTCTTTACCATTTGTTTGCTTTGGTTTCTTGCATTTGTTTCACTTTATTAGCTATTGCTAGTTTGCTATAAGAAAACCCAAAAAGATTTTGCTTTGTTTGTTTGTTTCCTTTTGTTCTTGTTTCTAATTCGAAAACACCAAAAATATTTGTTGTTCTTCTTTGGTTTGTAAAGTTCTTTATGAGTTCAATGGTCTTCGGTGGCTGGAGCGTGGTTTTCATGTCATATTATCCAAGCTGCACAAGTGAAAAGGCAATAATGACGATCTACGACAATCTGATTGTGGTGAGAGGCTGGTATGAACTCTATTTGTTTTCATTTTTGTACATATACTCATCCATGTGAGCATGCTTAGTTGGTTCATGTGAGGTATATGTTATTTGAGAAAGTCTAGTAGTTTATGATCTCTCATGTTTAGCTCCAATTTATTAATATGAGTAGCATGTCATGGATGTTTGCTTGCATTGTTTTATTCATAAGTAAGTATGGCATTGTGGTATCCTCCTCTGAGTAATTCATTTATATCGACTTGGCACATGCTCACGCATGCATATGACTGAACAAAAAGTCAATTAAGCCTCGATGATTTATATTGCTTCAGAGTTCTTGTATCACTTTTATGCCTCCGTTAATTTATTTTGCCGCAAGCATGATTATGACAGTTACTGCTCTCTTGATTTGTCGCTCCCTAGTCTATTGCTAGCCTTCACTTGTACTGAGCGGGAACGCTGCTCGTGCTTCCAAACACCTGAAAACCAAGTTGTTCCAAGAGTGTCCACCATAAATACCTATGCATGGCATTTCAAACCATTCCAAGTAAATTCTCATGCGCTACCTTTAAAACCTTCAAAATGCTTCTCAATTTGTGTTTATGTTTCATAGCTCATGAGGAAGTATGTGGTGTTTAGCTTTCAACCTTGTCATTTACTTTTGACGGACTCTCATATGGACTAGTGGCACATCCGCTTATCCAATAATTTTGCAAAAAGAGCTGGCAATGGGATTCCCAGTCCCGAATTAATTAACTTAAATAGACACTCCTCCATGGTTTGTGATTGTTGGAAGGCACCCGAGGATTCGGTTAGCCATGGCTTGTGTAAGCAAAGGTTGGGGGGAGTGTCATCATCATAATAAAAATAAAATAAAAAGGCACTCCTTCATGGTATGAGATTGTTGGCAGGCACCCGAGGATTCGGTTAGCCATGGTTTGTGAAAGAAAGGTTGGAAGGAGTGCCAAATAAATATGCAATAATTCATGGGAGCCGCTCTTGAAAGTCTGGTTGGCGAGGTAGTTGGTGTACCCATTACCATTCGTTGACAATAACAAACACCTCTCAAAATAATTTTACTCCTGTCTTTATAAAAATGAAAAGCTCTAGCGCATGTTAATCCCTGCTTCCCTCTGCGAAGGGTCAATCTTTTACTTTTATGTTGTGTCTCCATTATTTCTTTGAGCACTATCTTGAGAGCACAACTGTCATTCTTAGTATAATATGCTTGTCTCAAAATATGATTGATTGTGGTATAACTTTGATGCATTTATCTTTTGACAATCACTACTTCTAGTCTTTCTATGAACTCCAAAGGTGCCCGGGCATTTATGTTTTGCCAATCAAATACAGGCAAGCGAGATACCACTTTATCATACTCTCTTATGAACATTGCAATCCTGCTTTTATACATGATTCATGATGCTTATTATTAATTGTTGGTACCTCTCCATGATTGACATAGTTGTTAGATGATCTTATTTGCATGTATCTCATTATGAATTGCTTAAGTATTAGCCATAGCATGAGAATATATACATCATATGAGCAAATGTGTTCGTGAAAGTTCTTTTATCGCTCAGTTGTTAACTGAATTGCTTGGGGACAAGCAATAAGCTAAGCTTGGGGGGAGTTGACACGTCCAAAACGTATCTACTTTCCCGAACACTTTTGCTATTGTTTTGCCTCTAATTTGTGTATTTTGGATGCAACTAACACGGACTAACGCTGTTTTCAGCAGAACTGTTCTGGTGTCTCGTTTTTGTGCAGAAATTCAACTTTCGGGAAAATCCTCGGAATTTATGCAGAAGGCCCTATTTTCCCAGAATAATGACGGAGCCAGAAGGACAATTAAGGTGGAGGCCCGAGGGCCCCACACCATAGGGCGGCGCGGCCCAGGGGGGCCCGCGCGGCCCTGTGGTGTGGCCCCCTCGGCCGGCCCCCGACGCCCTCCTTCGGACTATTTATCGGCCTCGACCTAAAAACGCACGGAGAGAAGTCGAAGTCGCCGGGAAACCCTCCGTAACGCCGCCACATCGCGAAACTCCGTCGCGGGAGCCGAGAAGTCTCCGTTCTGGCACTCCGCCGGGACGGGGAATTGGAGGAGATCATCGCCGCCATCACCGCCAACGCCTCTACATCAACCAGCCATGTTTCCCCCATCCATGTGTGAGTAATTCCCCCGCTGTAGGCCGAAGGGGATGGTAGGGATTGGATGAGATTGGTCATGTAATAGCATAAGATTGTTAGGGCATAGTGCCTAGTGTCCGTAATTGGTACTTTGATGATATTGTTGCAACTTGTTATGCTTAATGCTTGTCACTAGGGCCCGAGTGCCATGATCTCAGATCTGAACATGTTATTGTTTCATCATGATATTCATTGTTTATTGATCTTACCTGCAAGTTGTATACACATGTCGCTGTCCGGAACCGATGGCCCCGAAGTGACAGAAATCGGGACAACCAGAGGGAATGGTAGCGATGTGAGGATCACATGTGTTCACGGAGTGTTAATGCTTTGCTCCGGTACTCTATTAAAAGGAGTACCTTAATATCCAGTAGTTTCCCTTGAGGCCCGGCTGCCACCGGCTGGTAGGACAAAAGATGTTGTGCAAGTTTCTCATTGCGAGCACGCACGACTATATATGGAACACATGCCTATTGATTGCTTTGTACTTGGACACCGTTTTATTATTATCTGCAAATGCCCTGCTATGATTGTTACATGAGTTTCTCTCATCCATGCAACGCCCGTCATCCGTCCCCGTGCCTACAGTATTTTAATCCTGCTGTTTACTAAAATCACTACTGCTGTTTCTGTTACTCTGCTGCTGTTATTTCACTACTGCTACTGCTATAAAACTGTTACTACTGATAAACTCTTGCGAGCAAGTCTGTTTCCAGGTGCAGCTGAATTGACAACTCCGCTGTTAAGGCTTCCAAGTGTTCTTTGTCTCCCCTTGTGTCGAATCAATAAATTGGGTTTTACTTCCCTCGAAGACTGTTGCGATCCCCTATACTTGTGGGTCATCAGTGTGCCACATGTTGCTTGGCCGCCCTTGGCAATTTGACAAGAAGGCTATACATGATGGACACTCCAATGCATACACCTTCAAGGTCAAGGACAAGAAGTTCGAGCTACGCCCGATGACTCCTAGCCAAATCATCGCGGACAATGCGAAGGCTTTAGCGAGGGCACAACATCGCACCCACCATAGTGAGATGAGGGGAGAGGGAGCGACCCACCAAAAAGATAGTGAGCGCCACAAGCCATATATGAGTGAGACAAAGAGTGTCCTCCTAGCCACCAAAAGTGAGTGGAGAGAAGTGCAAGAGAACCCATCCACCATATTGCACTATGTGCTCATTTGCATGGGACCATCGTCGGCGACTAACGACTTAACCAACATTCCTTCGTCTTTGTTGTCTCTTTCGAAGGAGTTTCAAGACGTCTTCCCCGACGAGCTCCCTCATGGGCTTCCACTGCTTCGAGGCATAGAGCACCGCATCGACCTCATACCCGGCGCTTCGCTCCCAAACCGTGCCGCCTACCACACCAACCCCAAAGACACGAAGGAGATCCAACGCCAAATACAAGATCTCCTCGCTAAAGGGTACGTTCGTGAAAGCCTTAATTCTTGCGCCGTTCCCGTGATTCTTGTGCCTAAACCGGATGAGACGCAACGAATGTGTATGGATTGTCGCCCCATCAATGCCATTACCGTTCGTTACCACCATCCCATTCCGTGTTTAGATGACATGCTTGATGAGTTAAGTGGTGCCACGATTTTCTCTAAAGTCGATTTGCGCAGTTGCTACCACCAAATCCGCATGGCAATTGGTGATGAATGGAAAACAACATTCAAGACCAAGCTTGGTCTCTATGAATGGCTTGTTATGCCTTTTGGTCTTTCCAATGCTCCATCAACTTTTATGCGTCTTATGAATCACATCTTGCGACCTCTCATTCGCAAGAGTGTGGTTGTCTATTTTGATGATATTCTCATTTATAGCAAAAATCTCGAGGACCATGTGAAACATGTGAGAGAAGTCTTATGCATCTTGCGTCATGAGAAGCTTTATGCAAATCTCTCCAAGTGCACCTTTGCTCAAAACAAGTTGGTTTTCCTTGGATTTTTGATTTCCGCTAATGGGATTGAAGTTGATCCTTCCAAGGTGGAGGCCATCCACAATTGGCCTACTCCTACAAATGTTGGTCAAGTCCGAAGTTTTCATGGACTTGCCGGGTTTTACCGCCGCTTTGTGAAAGATTTTAGCACCATTGCTTGCCCTTTGAATGAGCTTACCAAAAAGAATGTTCCGTTTGGATGGGGAAAGGTCCAACAAAATGCTTTTGATGAGTTGAAGAAACGCCTTACCGAAGCTCCCCTTCTTGTTCTTCCAAACTTTGCAAAAACTTTTGAGATTGAGTGTGATGCGAGTGGACTTGGTATTGGTGGCGTTCTTATGCAAGATGGAAAACCCGTGGCATAATATAGTGAGAAGTTGGATGGCGCACGCCTCAACTATCCTATTTATGACAAGGAGCTCTATGCTTTGGTTCGTGTTCTTGAAGTTTGGCAACACTATCTTTGGCCAAAAGAGTTTATCATCCATTCCGACCATGAGTCTTTGAAGTATTTGAAAAGCCAACACAATTTGAACAAATGACATGCGAAATGGGCCGAGTTCATTGAGTCCTTCCCGTATGTCATCAAATACAAGAAGGGCAAGGACAATGTAGTGGCGGATGCTCTTTCCCGCAAAAACACCCTTTTGCTTACTCGCTTGGATTTTCATGTCTTGGGACTTGAAGAGATCAAAGAACTCTATCCTTCCGATTCTTTCTTTGCACCGATATTTGAGAAGTGTTCCGTTGAGCGAGGAGTTGATGATTTCTATTTGCATGATGGCTACTTGTTTAAAGCTAACAAGATTTGCATACCCGAGTCTTCTCTTCGAAAGTTACTTTTGCAAGAGTCACATGGAGGTGGTCTTATGGGACACTTTGGACGAGAGAAGACATATGGAATGCTCTCAACCCACTATTATTGGCCAAGAATGTACCGTGACGTGGAACGCCTTTGCCGCCGGTGCACAACGTGCTTACAAGCTAAGTCTACCTCCAACCCCTATGGCCTTTATACACCATTGCCTATTCCTCATGCTCCTTGGTCGGATATAATCATGGATTTCATATTAGGATTGCCTCACACCAAACATGGTCATGATTCCATATTTGTGGTAGTGGATAGGTTCTCTAAGATGGCTCATTTCATACCATGCCATAAGACCGATGATGCTTCACACATTGCTTCGTGGTTTTTCAGGGAAATCGTTTGCCTACACGGAATACTGGCAAGCATTGTGTCGGATCGAGATGTCAAGTTCATGAGCTATCTATGGAAGTCGCTCATGGCAAAGTTTGGAGTGAAGCTCTTGTTCTCATCATCCTCGCACCCGCAAACGGACGGACAAACGGAAGTGGTCAATCGAAGCCTCTCCACTCTTCTACGCATACTGATGTCTACGCCCCCTCCTTTTCCTGTAGACAGTGTTGGGCCTCCAAGAGCAGAGGTTTGTAGAACAGCAGCAAGTTTTCCCTTAAGTGGATCACCCAAGGTTTATCAAACTCAGGGAGGAAGAGGTCAAAGATATCCCTCTCATGCAACCCTGCAACCACAAAGCAAGAAGTCTCTTGTGTCCCCAACACACCTAATAGGTGCACTAGTTCGGCGAAGAGATAGTGAAATACAGGTGGTATGAATATATATATGAGCAGTAGCAATGGTGCCAGAAAATAGCTTGCTGGCGTGTAGTTGATGGTGGTAGTATTGCAGCAGTAGTAACACAGTAAAACAGTAAACAAGCAGCGATAGCAGTATTTAGGAACAAGGCCTAGGGATCATACTTTCACTAGTGGACACTCTCAACATTGATCGCATAATAAATAACTCTTTCTCATATGTGCTACATACACTCTTTTGTTGGATGATGAACACATTGCGTAGGATTACACGAACCCTCAATGCCGGAGTTAACAAGCTCCACAATAATGTTCATATTTAAATAACCTTAGAGCATAATAGATCATTGCAAAATAAACCAAGAACTAACATAGTGCACACACTGCCCACATTACACTATGAAGGAGGAATAGATCACATCAATACTATCATAATGATAATTAACTCCACAATCTACAAGAGATCATGATCATAGCCTACGACAAGAACCACATGGTGCACACACTAGTCACCTTTACACCATGCAGGAGGAATAGATTACTTTAATAACATCACATGAGTAGCACACAACTAGTAGCGATACAAAGCTCATATGAATCTCAATCATGTTAAGCAGCTCATGAGATCATTGTATTGAAGTACATAGGAGAGAGATTAACCACATAGCTACCGGTACAGCCCCGAGCCTCGATGGAGAACTACTCCCTCCTCATGGGAGCAGCAGCGATGATGAAGATGGCGGTGGAGATGGCAGCGGTGTCGATGGAGAAGCCTTCCGGGGGCACTTCCCCGTCCCAGCGGCGTGCCGGAACAGAGACTCCTGTCCCCCAGATCTTGGCTTCGCGATGGCGGCGGCTCTGGAAGGTTTCTGTGGGTTTCGTCGAACGTATCAGGGTTTTCGCGACGGAGGCTTTAAATAGGCGAAGAGGCGGCGCCAGAAGGTCGAAGGGGCGACGACACTATAGGGCGGCGCGGCCAGGGCCTGGGCCGCGCCGGCCTATGGTCTGGGGGCCCAGTGCCCCCCTCTGGTCCTTCTCGTGTGTTCTGGATGCTTCCGGGCAAAATAGGAACCTGGGCGTTGATTTCGTCCAATTCCGAGAATATTTCGTTACTAGGATTTCTGAAACCAAAAACAGCAGAAAACATCAACTGGCACTTCGACATCTTGTTAATAGGTTAGTTCCAGAAAATGCACGAATATGACATAAAGTGTGCATAAAACATGTAGATATCATCAATAATGTGGCATGGAACATAAGAAATTATCGATACGTCGGAGACGTATCAGCATCCCCAAGCTTAGTTTCTGCTCGTCCCGAGCAGGTAAACGATAACAAAGATAATTTCTGGAGTCACATGCCATCATAACCTTGATCATACTATTTGTAAAGCATATGTAGTGAATGCAGCGATCAAAACAATGTAAATGACATGAGTAAACAAGTGAATCATATAGCAAAGACTTTTCATGAATAGTACTTCAAGACAAGCATCAATAAGTCTTGCATAAGAGTTAACTCATAAAGCAATAATTCAAAGTAAAGGCATTGAAGCAACACAAAGGAAGATGAAGTTTCAGCGGTTGCTTTCAACTTATAACATGTATATCTCATGGATATTGTCAACATAGAGTAATATAATAAGTGCAATATGCAAGTATGTAGGAATCAATGCACAGTTCACACAAGTGTTTGCTTCTTGAGGTGGAGAGAAATAGGTGAACTGACTCAACAATAAAAGTAAAAGAATGGTCCTCCATAGAGGAAAAGCATCGATTGCTATATTTGTGCTAGAGCTTTGATTTTGAAAACATATAGAGAGCATAAAAGTAAAATTTTGAGAGGTGTTTGTTGTTGTCAACGAATGGTAGTGGGCACTCTAACCCCCTTGCCAGGCAAACCTTCAAAGAGTGGCTCCCATTTTATTTTATTTTTTGATGGCACTCCTTCCAACCTTTCTTTCACAAACCATGGCTAACCGAATCCTCGGGTGCCTGCCAACAATCTCATACCATGAAGGAGTGCCTTTTTATTTTAGTTTTATTATGATGACACTCCTCCCAACCTTTGCTTACACAAGCCATGGCTAACCGAATCCTTCGGGTGCCGTCCAACAATCACATACCATGGAGGAGTGTCTATTTTTGTTAATTAATTTGGGACTGGGAATCCCATTGCCAGCTCTTTTTGCAAAATTATTGGATAAGCGGATGAAGCCACTAGTCCGTTGGTGAAAGTTGCCCAACAAGATTGAAAGATAAACACCACATACTTCCTCATGAGCTATAAAACATTGACACAAATCAGAGGTGATAAATTTTGAATTGTTTAAAGGTAGCACTCAAGCAATTTACTTTGGAATGGCAGGAAATACCATGTAGTAGGTAGGTATGGTGGACACAAATGGCATAGTGTTGTTTGGCTCAAGGATTTGGATGCATGAGAAGTATTCCCTCTCGATACAAGGTTTAGGCTAGCAAGGTTTATTTGAAACAAACACAAGGATGAACCGGTACAGCAAAACTCACATAAAAGACATATTGTTAACATTATAAGACTCTACACCATCTTCCTTGTTGTTCAAACTCAATACTAGAAATTATCTAGACCTTAGAGAGACCAAATATGCAAACCAAATTTTAGCATGCTCTATGTATTTCTTCATTAATGGGTGCAAAGCATATGATGCAAGAGCTTAAACATGAGCACAACAATTGCCAAGTATCACATTATCCAAGACATTATAGCAATTACTACATGTATCATTTTCCAATTCCAACCATATAACAATTTAACGAAGAAGAAACTTCGCCAGGAATACTATGAGTAGAAACTAAGGACATACTTGTCCATATGCTACAGCGGAGCGTGTCTGTCTCCCACAAAGTGAATGCTAGGATCCATTTTATTCAAACAAAACAAAAAACAAAAACAAACCGACGCTCCAAGCAAAGCACATAAGATGTGACGGAATAAAAATATAGTTTCAGGGGAGGAACCTGATAATGTTGTCGATGAAGAAGGGGATGCCTTGGGCATCCCCAAGCTTAGACGCTTGAGTCTTCTTAGAATATGCAGGGGTGAACCACCGGGGCATCCCCAAGCTTAGAGCTTTCACTCTTCTTGATCATAGTATATCATCCTCCTCTCTTGACCCTTGAAAACTTCCTTCACACCAAACTTCTCATAAACTTCATTAGAGGGGTTAGTACATAATCAAAAACTCACATGTTCAGAGGTGACACAATCATTCTTAACACTTCTGGACGTTGCTCAAAGCTACTGGAAGGTAATGGAACAAAGAAATTCACCCAACACAGCGAAAGAAGCAATGCGAAATAAAAGTCAGAATCTGTCAAAACAGAACAGTCCGTAAAGACGAATTTTTAATAAATACTTCCGTTGCTCAGATCAGAAAACTCAAAACTAATGAAAGTTGCGTACATATCTGAGGAACGCGCACGTAAATTGGCATATTTTTCTGATTTTTCTACAGAGAAAACAGCCCAGATTCGTGACAGATAGAAATCTGTTTCTGCGCAGAAATCCAAATCTAGTATCAACCTTCGATTAGAGGCTTCACTTGGCACAACCAAACACAAAACTAAGATAAGGAGAGGTTGCTACAGTAGTAAACAACTTCCAAGACACAAAATAAAAACAAAGTACTGTAGCAAAATAACACATGGGTTATCTCCCAAGAAGTTCTTTCTTTATAGCCATTAAGATGGGCTTAGCAGTTTTAATGATGCACTCGCAAGAAATAGTATTTGAAGCAAAAGAGAGCATCAAGAGGCAAATTCAAAACAAATTTAAGTCTAACATGCTTCCTATGAAAAGGAATCTTGTAAATGAACAAATTCAAGAAGCATAATGCAACAAGCATAGAAAGATAAAACAAGTGCAGCTTCAAAATTTTAAGCACATAGAGAGGTGTTTTAGTAACATGAAAATTTCTACAACCATATTTTCCTCTCTCATAATAATTTTCAGAGGCATCATGAACAAACTCAACAATATAAGTATCACATAAAGCATTCTTATTCACATGCATAAAAGTATCATTACTCTCCACATAAGCATAATCAATTTTATTAGATGTTGTGGGAGCAAATTCAATAAAGTAGCTATCATTATTATTCTCATCATCAAATATAGGAGGCATATTGTAATCATAATCAATTTTATCCTCCATAACAGGCGGTATTAAAAGACCAATATCATCATAAATAGGAGGCAAACTATCATCAAAGTAAATTTTCTCCTCAATGCTTAGGGGACTAAAAAGATCATGAAAACCAGCTTCCCCAAGCTTAGAACTTTCTATATTATTATCAACAATGGTGTTCAAAGCGTTCATACTAATATTACTACCAGCATGCAAATAAGATTCCATAGGTTTTTTAATTTTCGCATCAAACAATCCATGTTTTAAATCAGGAAATAGCATAAGAAGCTCATTCTTGTCCATTATGCCAAACTAGTGTAAACAAGAAACAAAAAGATGCAATTGCAGGATCTAAAGGAAATAGCTTCGAGTACTTACAACGGCGAAAATAGCTTAGTAGCCGAGATCCGGAGTGTGAGTACCTTTTACCTTTCCTCCCTGCAACGGCGCCTTAAAAGTGCTTGATGTCTACGCCCTCCTTTTCTCAGAGATGTGTTGGGCCTCCAAGAGCAGAGGTTTGTAGAACAGCAGCAAGTTTTCCCTTAAGTGGATCACCCAAGGTTTATCGAACTCAGGGAGGAAGAGGTCAAAGATATCCCTCTCATGCAACCCTGCAACCACAAAGCAAGAAGTCTCTTGTGTCCCCAACACACCTAATAGGTGCACTAGTTCGGCGAAGAGATAGTGAAATACAGGTGGTATGAATATATATATGAGCAGTAGCAACGGTGCCAGAAAATAGCTTGCTGGCGTGTAGTTGATGGTGGTAGTATTGCAGCAGTAGTAACACAGTAAAACAGTAAACAAGCAGCGATAGCAGTATTTAGGAACAAGGCCTAGGGATCATACTTTCACTAGTGGACACTCTCAACATTGATCGCATAATAAATAACTCTTTCTCATATGTGCTACATACACTCTTTTGTTGGATGATGAACACATTGCGTAGGATTACACGAACCCTCAATGCCGGAGTTAACAAGCTCCACAATAATGTTCATATTTAAATAACCTTAGAGCATAATAGATCATTGCAAAATAAACCAAGAACTAACATAGTGCACACACTGCCCACATTACACTATGAAGGAGGAATAGATCACATCAATACTATCATAATGATAATTAACTCCACAATCTACAAGAGATCATGATCATAGCCTATGACAAGAACCACATGGTGCACACACTAGTCACCTTTACACCATGCAGGAGGAATAGATTACTTTAATAACATCACATGAGTAGCGCACAACTAGTAGCGATACAAAGCTCATATGAATCTCAATCATGTTAAGCAGCTCATGAGATCATTGTATTGAAGTACATAGGAGAGAGATTAACCACATAGCTACCGGTACAGCCCCGAGCCTCGATGGAGAACTACTCCCTCCTCATGGGAGCAGCAGCGATGATGAAGATGGCGGTGGAGATGGCAGCGGTGTCGATGGAGAAGCCTTCCGGGGGCACTTCCCCGTCCCGGCGGCGTGCCGGAACAGAGACTCCTGTCCCCCAGATCTTGGCTTCGCGATGGCGGCGGCTCTGGAAGGTTTCTGTGGGTTTCGTCGAACATATCAGGGTTTTCGCGATGGAGGCTTTAAATAGGCGAAGAGGCGGCGCCAGAAGGTCGAAGGGGCGACGACACTATAGGGCGGCGCGGCCAGGGCCTGGGCCGCGCCGGCCTATGGTCTGGGGGCCCAGTGCCCCCCTCTGGTCCTTCTCGTGTGTTCTGGATGCTTCCGGGCAAAATAGGAACCTGGGCGTTGATTTCGCCAATTCCGAGAATATTTCGTTACTAGGATTTCTGAAACCAAAAACAGCAGAAAACAGCAACTGGCACTTCGGCATCTTGTTAATAGGTTAGTTCCAGAAAATGCACGAATATGACATAAAGTGTGCATAAAACATGTAGATATCATCAATAATGTGGCATGGAACATAAGAAATTATCGATACGTCGGAGACGTATCACATACTCGTGAAGAAAAACTTGAAGTCATGGGAAGAGTGCCTTCCGCACGCGGAGTTCGCCTACAATCGCGCCAAGCACTCTACAACATCAAGGAGTCCCTTCATGGTCGTCTACGGCTTCGACCCTCCCACGGCACTCGACATACTACCACTTCCCCTTCATGAGAGGACAAACATGGACTTCGACAAGCGCACCGCCGCCATGAAGAAAAACTACATGAAGAAACAAGAGCAACCATTCAAGAACATGTGCTTCGTCAAGCTACCCGCCTCAACGCCAAGAAGAAGGAACGCATATTTGAAGAAGGCGACTGATAACCCACAAGTATAGGGGATCGCAACAGTCTTCGAGGGAAGTAAAACCCAAATTTATTGATTCGACACAAGGGGAGGTAAAGAATACTTATAAGCCTTAACAACTGAGTTGTCAATTCAGCTGCACCTGGAAAAGCACTAGTAACAGGGGTGATGTGAAAGCAGCAGCGGTAACAGTAACACATCAGCGGTAACAGTAACACAGAGGCGATGGCACCAGAAAATAGTTGATACTACTTCCAATGACATATAGAACGAGTATATGATGATGAGAGATGGACCGGGGTTCCCAGCGATCTACACTAGTGGTAACTCTCCAATAACAAGTGACAACTGTTGGGTGAACAAATTACAGTTGGGCAATTGATAGGACTGAAATAGCATTAAGACAGAACATCAAGATTATTAATCATGTAGGCATGTTTTCCATATATAGTCATACGTGCTCGCAATGAGAAACTTGTACAACATCTTTTGTCCTACCAGCCGGTGGCAGCCGGGCCTCAAGGGAATCTACTGGCTATTAAGGTACTCCTTTTAATAGAGCACCGGAGCAAAGCATTAACACTTGGTGAAAACATGTGATCCTCATACCTACGCCTTCCCCTCCAGTTGTCCCAATTTCTGTCACTTTGGGGCCTTTGGTTCCGGACATAGACATGTGCATACAACTTGTAGATACAATCTAATTAAGCAATAAGTATAGAGCTTAAATCTAAGATCATGCCACTCGGGCCCTAGTGACAAGCATTAAACACAACAAGATTGCAGCAACAATAACTTCACAAACTTTATAGATAGACTAATCATAATGTATCATCCATCGGATCCCAACAAACACAACACCGATTACATCAGATGAATCTCAATCATGTAAGGCAGCTCATGAGATCATTGTATTGAAGTACATGGGATAGAGAGTACCAACTAGCTACTGCTAGAAACCGTAGTCCATGGGGGAACTACTCACGGAGCATGATGGAGGCGGTGGCGTCGATGGAGATGGCTTCCGGGGGCACTTCCCCGTCCCGGCAGGGTGCCGGAACAGAGACTTCTGTCCCCCGAATTGGAGTTTCGCGATGGCGGCGGCGCCCCTAGAGTCTTTCTGGAGTTTTGTCAATTTGTGTCGCGTTTTTAGGTCGAAAGGGCTTAAATAGGCGAAGAGGCGGCGCAGGAGGGCGCCTGGGGCCTCCTCCCCATAGGGCGGCGCGGCCAGGGTGGAGCCCGCGCGGCCCTGGCGTGTGGTGGCCCCCTGGCCCGCCTCCGACTCTCCTTCGGTGTTCTGGGGTCTTCCGGGAAAAATAAGATACTGGGTCTTTGTTTCGTCGAATTCCGAGAATATTGCCCGAACAGCCTTTCTGGAACCAAAAACAGCAGAAAACAGGAACTGGCACTTCGGTATCTTGTTAATAGGTTAGTTCCGGAAAACGCATAAAAACATTATAAAGTGTGAGCAAAACATGTAGGTATTGTCATAAAACAAGCATGGAACATCAGAAATTATAGATACGTTGGAGACGTATCAGCATCCCCAAGCTTAGTTCCTACTCGTCCTCGAGTAGGTAAACGATAAAAAGAATAATTTCTGTAGTGACATGCTACTTACATAACCTTGATCATACTATTATAAAGCATATGAGATGAATGCAGTGACTCAAGGCAATGATCTATAGTTGCTAACAAATAGATAATATATAGCAAAACTTTTCATGAATAGTACTTTCAAGACAAGCATCAAAAGTCTTGCATAAGAGTTAACTCATAAGGCAATAAATTCAAAGTAAAGGCATCGAAGCAACACAAAGGAAGATATAAGTTTCAGCAGTTGCTTTCAACTTTCAACATACATATCTCATGGATAATTGTCAACACAAAGTAAAATGATGAATGCAAATAAGCAAGTATGTAAGAATCAATGCACAGTTGACACAAGTGTTTGCTTCTAAGATGGAAGGAAGTAGGTAAACTGACTCAACATAAAGTAAAAGAAAGGCCCTTCGCAGAGGGAAGCAGGGATTAAATCATGTGCTAGAGCTTTTTAAGTTTTGAAATCATATAGAGAGCATAAAAGTAAAGTTTTGAGAGGTGTTTGTTGTTGTCAACGAATGGTAGTGGGCACTCTAACCCCCTTGCCAAACAGACTTTCGAAGAGCGGCTCCCATGAACATTATCTCTCACATGTATTTTAGTTTAATTTATTTTTATTTTTGGGTGACACTCCTTCCAACCTTGCTTTCACAAACCATGGCTAACCGAATCCTCGGGTGCCTGCCAACAATCTCATACCATGAAGGAGTGCCTTTTTAGTTTTATTTAGATGACACTCCTCCCCACCTTTGCTTTCTCAAGCCATGGCTAACCGAATCCTCGGGTGCCTTCCAACATTTCACATACCATGGAGGAGTGTCTATTTGCAAAATTAAGTTGCTTACTGACGAATCAGAGCAAAACATGTGAAGAGAATTATTAATGAAAGTTGATTAATTGGGGCTGGGAACCCCGTTGCCAGCTCTTTTTGCAAAATTATTGGATAAGCGGATGAAGCCACTAGTCCATTGGTGAAAGCTGCCCAACAAGATTGAAAGATAAAACACCACATACTTCCTCATGAGCTATAAAACATTGACACAAATTGAGAAGCATTTTGAATTGTTTAAAGGTAGCACATGAAGTATTTACTTGGAATGGCAGGAAATACCACATAGTAGGTAGGTATGGTGGACACACATGGCATAGGTTTTGGCTCAAGGTTTTGGATGCACGAGAAGCATTCCCTCTCAGTACAAGGCTTAGGCTAGCAAGGTTATTTGAAGCAAACACAAGTATGAACCAGTACAGCAAAACTTACATAAAAACATGTTGCAAGCATTATAATACTCTACACTGTCTTGTTGCTCAAACACTTTTACCAGAAAATATCTAAACCTTAGAGAGACCAATCATGCAAACCAATTTCAACAAGCTCTACGGTAGTTCTCCTCTAATAGGTTCAAACTACATGATGCATGAGATTAAACATGATCTACTTGAGAGCTCAAAACAATTGCCAAGTATCAAATTATCCAAGACAATATGAGGCATTTTTTGTTTCCAACCAAATAGCAATAAATGCAACAGCTTCCAACTTTTGTCATTGAACATTAAAAGTAGAACGAAGAACAAGTGTTCATATGAAAAAGCGGAGCGTGTCTCTCTCCCAAACAAGGATTGCTAGGATCCGATCTTATTCAAACAAAAACAAAAATAAAAGCACACAGACGCTCCAAGTAAAGCACATAAGATGTGACCAAATAAAAATATAGTTTCAACAGAAGGAACCTGATAATGGTTGATGAAGAAGGGGATGCCTTGGGCATCCCCAAGCTTAGACGCTTGAGTCTTCTTGAAATATGCAGGGATGAACCGCGGGGGCATCCCCAAGCTTAGACGCTTGAGTCTTCTTGAAATATGCAGGGATGAACCACGGGGGCATCCCCAAGCTTAGACTTTTCACTCTTCTTGATCATATATCATCCTCCTCTCTTGACCCTTGAAAACTTCCTTCACACCAAACTTTTCATAAACTTCATTAGAGGGGTTAGTACTCAAAAAACTTAAATCCACCTTAGCCCTGTAGTGACACATTGCAAGAACTCAATAAAACATTAGCTACAGCTCTCCACGTCTAGAAAGCCTCGCTTAAAGTCCACACGAGACAATGCAAAAAACAGAGACAGAATCTGCCAAAACAGAACAGCCAGTAAAGACGAATTTTTACGAGGTACTTCCGTTGCTCAAATCAGAAAACTCAAAACTAATAAAAGTTGAGTACATATCTGAGGAACACGCACGTAAATTGGCAGATTTTTCTGAGTTACCTACAGAGAATCTGACCCAGATTCGTGACAGATAGAAATCTGTTTCTGCGCAGAAATCCAAATCTAGCATCAACCTTACATTAGAGACTTCACTTGGCACAACAATGCAATAAAATAAAGATAAGGAGAGCTTGCTACAGTAGTAACAACTTCCAAGACACAACAAAACAGTAGCAAAATAAACACATGGGTTATCTCCCAAGAAGTGCTTTCTTTATAGCCATTAAGATGAGCTCAGCAATTTTAATGATGCACTCGCAAGAAATAAGAGTTGAAGCAAAAGAGAGCATCAAAAAGCAAATTCAAAACACATTTAAGTCTAACCCACTTCCTATGCTTAGGAATCTTGTACACAAATAAATTCATGAAGAACAAAGTGACAAACATAAGAAGATAAAACAAGAGTAACTTCAAAATTTTAAGCATATAGAGAGGTGTTTTAGCACCATGAAAATTTCTACAACCATATTTTCCTCTCTCATAATAATTTTCAGTAGCTTCATGAACAAACTCAACAATATAACTATCACATGCAGCACGTTCTTCATGATCCATAAACACATAATTTTTATCAAGTTCAAAAATAGTGGGATTAAAACTCTCAAACACACTTTTATCAATAATATAACATGATGATTGATCGATCTCAAGAGATATGGGACTCCTACATAAAGTAAAGACTTCTCCAATCCCATTTGTAGTACAATTAATATTATCAAGTAACATAGGACCATCATCTAGAGCTTTATCATAAACATTCGCTAAGCAAAATTCTTTAGTACCATGCATTTCGACATCAGGCACAAACAAAGCATTATCATAAGATTTATCAAAGTAGCATGGATTATCATATATAACAGTAGCATAATTATTCTCACAAGTCTTACTCATAGGTATTATTTCAAGAAAATCCACAGGAACATAACATTCAACCTCCTTTGGTAAGCATGGAGGACAATCAAATAGTGTAAGAGATAAAGAGTTACTCTCATTAGAAGGTTGGCATGGGTAGCTAATCCATTCTTCCTCCTTTTGTTCATCACTCTCCTCTTCTTTTTCATCCAATGAGCTTTCAGGTTCATCAATCTCCTCCTCTTTTTCATCCAATGAGCTTTCAGGTTCATCAATTTCTTCTTCCACAGGTTCCTGCAAATTGTGAGTGCATTCTTGTGCATTAATGAGTCTCTCTTTATAATCAATGATATAAGGATTATCGCTGTAGCTTTCTATGCAAAAATTAAGGATAGAAGAGACATAATCTTTAAGGTCCTTACAAACAACACAAGTTTCATAATTTTTAGACATGAAGGATTCTATCTCAGAGGCTCCCATAAATAAGACAAATTGTTCTACCTCTTCGAACCCGAGATGAATATAGTTATAACAATTATAGTTCTTAATTAAAACTTCGTCACTAAAGCCACATTGAAATTTAAGATGTTTAGTATCCTCTTTAGAGCAACAATTTATATCATGGCGTTTAAGCAAGATTTTAGCAATTGTATTCAATTTTTCTATCACAGCACTCATAACTTTCCCCACTCTTGATTCTCTATAATTATTATATAATTCTATAAGCTCCAACATGGTCATGCGTTCTTCCATAACAACAGTTTTTAATTTTTCGATTTTTCAAATTTTTATGGATTTTTGGGTATATAAGAAAAATAAAACAAGACAAAAAGAAACTAGACAAAAGTAAAATAAACAAAGTAATACTAGACAGAAATAAACTAGACAAAATTAAACTAAGCAAAACAAAACAAAACAAAACAAAATAAAAACAGAGAGAGAGGTAGAGTGTACTCCCCAGGTGAACTTATGAGTAGAGCTATGCCTCCCTGGCAACGGCGCCAGAAAATAGTCTTGATAACCCACAAGTATAGGGGATCGCAACAGTCTTCGAGGGAAGTAAAACCCAAATTTATTGATTCGACACAAGGGGAGGTAAAGAATACTTATAAGCCTTAACAACTGAGTTGTCAATTCAGCTGCACCTGGAAAAGCACTAGTAACAGGGGTGATGTGAAAGCAGCAGTAGTATGAGAGCAATAGTAACAGTAACACATCAGCGGTAACAGTAACACAGAGGCGATGGCACCAGAAAATAGTTGATACTACTTCCAATGACATATAGAACGAGTATATGATGATGAGAGATGGACCGGGGTTCCCAGCGATCTACACTAGTGGTAACTCTCCAATAACAAGTGACAAGTGTTGGGTGAACAAATTACAGTTGGGCAATTGATAGGATTGAAATAGCATTAAGACAGAACATCAAGATTATTAATCATGTAGGCATGTTTTCCATATATAGTCATACGTGCTCGCAATGAGAAACTTGTACAACATCTTTTGTCCTACCAGCCGGTGGCAGCCGGGCCTCAAGGGAACTACTGGCTATTAAGGTACTCCTTTTAATAGAGCACCGGAGCAAAGCATTAACACTTGGTGAAAACATGTGATCCTCATACCTACGCCTTCCCCTCCAATTGTCCCAATTTCTGTCACTTTGGGGCCTTTTGTTCCGGACATAGACATGTGCATACAACTTGTAGGTACAATCTAAGCAATAAGCATAGAGCTTAAATCTAAGATCATGCCACTCGGGCCCTAGTGACAAGCATTAAACACAACAAGATTGCAACAACATAACTTCACAAACTTTATAGATAGACTAATCATAATGTATCATCCATCGGATCCCAACAAACACAACACCGATTACATCAGATGAATCTCAATCATGTAAGGCAGCTCATGAGATCATTGTATTGAAGTACATGGGATAGAGAGTACCAACTAGCTACTGCTAGAACCCGTAGTCCATGGGGGAACTACTCACGGAGCATGATGGAGGCGGTGGCGTCGATGGAGATGGCTTCCGGGGGCACTTCCCCGTCCCGGCAGGGTGCCGGAACAGAGACTTCTGTCCCCCGAATTGGAGTTTCGCGTTGGCGGCGGTGCCCCTGGAGTCTTTCTGGAGTTTCGTCAATTTGTGTCGCGTTTTTAGGTCGAAAGGGCTTAAATAGGCGAAGAGGCGGCGCATGAGGGCGCCTGGGGCCTCCTCCCCATAGGCCGGCGCGGCCAGGGTGGAGCCTGCGCGGCCCTGGCGTGTGGTGGCCCCCTGGCCCGCCTCCGACTCTCCTTCGGTGTTCTGGGGTCTTCCGGGAAAAATAAGATACTGGGTCTTTGTTTCGTCGAATTCCGAGAATATTGCCCGAACAGCCTTTCTGGAACCAAAAACAGCAGAAAACAGGAACTGGCACTTCGGCATCTTGTTAATAGGTTAGTTCTGGAAAACGCATAAAAACATTATAAAGTGTGAGCAAAACATGTAGGTATTGTCATAAAACAAGCATGGAACATCAGAAATTATAGATACGTTGGAGACGTATCAGCGACCTCGTTTGGATCCACCTCCGGAAGGAAAGATTCCCTCATGAACACAACTCAAAGCTCAAGCCAAGAGGAGATGGCCCCTTCAAGGTCCTCAAACGCATCAACAACAACGCCTACGTCATCGACATCCCGACTTCCAAGTACTTGGTGAGCAACACGTTCAACGTCTCAGACTTATCGCCATATCATGGAGATGAGGAGGAACACGAGTCGAGGACGACTCTTTCCCAAGGGGGGGAGATGATGCGGGGTGGCCTTCGGACACCTCCACACCAAGACCAACAAGTCCCCCAAGTGGACCAATGACGCGGGCTCGAGTTAAAGCGCTACATGATAAGGTGAACTCGCTCCTCACTACCCTTGATCTCGGTACACCCTTGGATGGAATGCTACCTCATGCCGATATGCTTTGTGTCATTAGGTACAAGGTGCGTCAAGACCCCGGAGAGGAGGACACACCATGGTCAAGGGAAGGAGAGGAGCATCGGGACTTGAAGATAGACATGAAGCTGGACCCGACGTCACTCGAAGCGCGCCAAGGAAGAGAAGGAGCTGGCCGGCCCAGGACCCGATCGACCGGCCCCACAACCGGACCACCCGGTCTCAGACCCGGTCAACCGGGCGGCACACCGGATTCCCCTCGGTTGGCGCCCGGTCACTGGCCCGGTTGGGACCGGCCTGGCCGGTCACAGGCCCGGTCAGACCGGCCCACGGACTGGATTGTGCAAACTGACTCAACCCGACCGGCCCGAGTCAACCCCACTTCGTACCTGTTCGACCCATGACGACTTGTAGACCTATATAAGCACTTGTGTTGCCCCCTTTTGCTCCTTAGACATAATCTGAGCTTAAACACTCCTTTGAGCTTTGTCTCCCTAGGGTTAGCATCCCTTTGTAATCAAGGCACTCTTGTTGTGGATCTGGAAATTTGTGAGTGAGATTCTAGTGCCTCATTAGAAACACCAAGAGGAAGAGGGGTCATGTCGTTAGAAACCAAAACCGTACCCCTGTACAAGAGCACAAGAGGCATGGCTGTATGATCCTCACTAAATTCTCTCATGTCTTCTTTGGTGGCTAATGAGACTAAGGAATTCACTCTCTCACTTTTCGTTATATCACTCACAACATCACAATTCTCTCGCCTATCTAAAGAAGCATCCTCCAAGTTTACTTCAACTTTCTGACGAGACTCATTGACAATTTGTTGTGGTGTCATAGGCTGTAAGTTGATTTTCTTGCCCTTGAACTCCAAGTGATATGTATTGGCCCGGCCATTGTGTTGCATAGAATGGTCATAGAGCCAAGGCCGACCCAATAGTAGGTGACACACCGTCATAGGAACCACATCAAAGTCAATGTAATCCTTATACGGTCCAATAGAAAATTCAACACGCACCATGTGGCTTACCTTCATCTCACCATTGTCGCTCAACCACTGAATATAATATGGATGCGGGTGCGGTAGATACTTCAACTTCAGCTTGGTGCACAACTCCTTGCTTGCTAAATTGCGGCAACTCCCGCCATCAATAATGACCTTGCATGCCTTGTCAGGACCAACTAAAGCCTTTGTTTGGAACAAATTACAGCGCTGAGTAGATGCACTAGGCAACACATTAAGAGCACGCTGCGACACAACAATGGTGCAAGCATCAGACGGATATGTGTCTTCACCATCGGTGTCATAGTCATCATCTTCTGGAGCATTAGGATCAACATCATCTCCAGTCTCGTACACATTGTCCTCATTGATAATCATGACTTTGCGGTTAGGACAATCTCTCTTGAAGTGACCTTTGCCACCACATGTATGACAAGCCATATCACGGTTACGCGCAGTAGACGCATTAGAGCAACTCGTACTTGCAGCAGATTCGGACTTCTTTGTGTTAGACACATTGGAGACCGGCTTACTAGGCAGAGTAGAGTAAGGGGCGGAGCGCGTCGAAGGCGCCGGTGCCGTAGATGGTGCCGCGCGGGGTGTGAAACGCCCAGCTCCTGTAGCTCGACCTTTGATCTTTGCTTCGTCAGCCAACTGTGATTCAGCTTCTCTTGCATGATGTAACAATTGATTCATATTGGTGTAGCTGTAGTGACGAACAATGCCTTTGATATCATACTTGAAACCATTGAGGAAACGCTGAATTGTCATCTCGAGAGACTCACGGACACGGCCACGCTGTATAAGCATCTCCATCTCCATGTAATATTCATCCACAGTCTTCACACCTTGCCTCAAAAGAGTCAGCTTATCATATATATTCCGCAAGTAATTTTTAGGCACAAAGCGAGAAGTCATTGCCTCCTTCATAGCACGCCATGTGCGTATAGTGATGCGGGGTGGCCTTCGGACACCTCCACACCAAGACCAACAAGTCCCCCAAGTGGACCAATGACGCGGGCTCGATTTAAAGCGCTACATGATAAGGTGAACTCGCACCTCACCACCCTTGATCTCGGTACACCCTTGGATGGAATGCTACCTCATGCCAATATGCTTTGTGTCATTAGGTACAAGGTGCGTCAAGACCCCGGAGAGGAGGACACACCATGGTCAAGGGAAGGAGAGGAGCAGCGGGACTTGAAGATGGGCATGAAGCTGGACCCGACGTCACTCGAAGCGCGCCAAGGAAGAGAAGGAGCTGGCCGGCCCAGGACCCGGTCGACCGGCCCCACGACCGGACCACCCGGTCCCAGACCCGGTCAACCGGGCGGCACACCGGATTCCCCTCGGTTGGCACCTGGTTGGCGCCCGGTTGGCGCCCGGTCACTGCCCGGTTGGGACCGGCCTGGCCGGTCACAGGCCCGGTCAGACCGGCCCACGGACTGGATTGTGCGAACTGACTCAACCCGACCGGCCCGAGTCAACCCCACTTCGTTCCTGTTCGACCCATGACGACTTGTAGACCTATATAAGCACTTGTGTTGCCCCCTTTTCCTCCTTAGACATAATCTGAGCTTAAACACACCTTTGAGCTTTGTCTCCCTAGGGTTAGCATCCCTTTGTAATCAAGGCACTCTTGTTGTGGATCTGGAAATTTGTGAGTGAGATTCTAGTGCAACCCACTCTCTCTCCCTCACCAATCTCCGTTCTCCAACACCAATCTCTCACCGGGAATTCTGCCTCGAGCCTCTTCCGGGTGATTCTATTGGCGTGGTCCATCGAGCCACGGGGGTAAGTATCGGGTGTATCGGGTTGTGTGCGTGTGTTCTTCTCGAGATCTCATCGTGTTCTTCGCGCTCGTCACTTTCCCCGCCTTTTCCCCTTGGATTTTGGGTCAAATCGCGAGATCGGGCCAACCCTAGATCTCAGATCTCATCATATAGGTTGCTCACGATCCTCTTCGCGGTTACGAACAAAAGCATCCCACCAACGCAAAGCATAGCCATCAAATTCGGAAGAAGCAAGCTTGATCTTACGATCTTCAGTATAATGTGGATGTAAGCTCCACAACTTCTCAATCTTGAGCTCCCAAGTGAGGTATTCTTCAACATCAGCTCCTCCTTCAAACTTGGGTATAGAAAACTTGGGCTTACCCAATCCATCTTCTTCATCTTGTCCACGACCATTGCGGCCAAGTGGAGCCCAACCGCGAGGATGATTACCACGTGGCGCATCACAAGCATTGTGTGCGTCACCTTGAAGCTCAGGATCGTCGTCATCTTCTTGTTGTTGTTGTGCGGTCAAATTCTCAACAGCTAAGCGCAAATCAGCAAGACTGCACTGTACATCTGTCATTTGATCTTGCATTGTAGTGACGGTCACATGAGTAGCATCCAGCTTTTGGGAGATCTCTTGGACCGTCCCCTTAAGCTCCTCATCCTGAGCGCGGAATTCACGTCGCATCTCATTACGAAGAGCCTCATACTCCCTCCATGTGATGATATCTGCAGCACTCTTGTTTTCCTGGTTAACAAGTTTATGATCACTAGAAGACATCGTTAGTAGCTTAGTGCACTAAATCAAAAATATATGGTGGTACTCTCACAACTCACTCAACAACTGATAAGAAAAGGAGCTCTTACCGTTCCAAAGTAAATTAGTGTTGCTTACCACTTGTAGTAACAACTAGTGCACGGATGTAGCGAAGCGAATATCAAGGGTATAAGAACAAATCACACGACAAAGCAGGGTATATGTGGGGCTGTAGGTAGGCTACCTATTTGCACCAATAACAAGCTCTAGCGCTGATCGTAGACAACCAATGATACTCACACAAGGCGATATAATGGGGCAATGCAACTATATGTAGGAAAGGTTGCAATGCACTAGAGAGACGCTAGCAAAGCTCAACGAGACATGCACAAGATTGCTCAACTATGGGTGCAGTAAAGTAAACTTAGGCCTTCACTTGATTCGACTAGCACTTCACTTTTCTTTTTTGTATTTTCTCTTTGTATAACACACGCAGCTATGTAGCTCTTTTTGCTTCTTTTTTTTTGATTTTATGACACAACTCCTTGATAACACGGCCAACAAGATATGCAAAGCACCAAAACTCTAATGAGCAGCCTGTCGAGTGGTAAAACTAGTCTCTTCTGGGAAAGTTCCTAGTCACTTTATATCGATAGGCTGTGTCTATGGTTGGGAACAAGCACACTGTACGCTATGTGGACTCGGAGCAACAAAACTGAAACTGGACGATAACAGAGACTCAAACCCTAACAATACTAGATGCAAGAAAAGATACGCAAAAACAACTACGAAAAGCAACTAAAACTCGAAATTAGTGCAATCTAAGGCTATGGCAAACCCTAACCCTAATATTTTTGGCTTTTTCTGGATAGGAAAACACTCACAACTCAACTATGGGGTGGATTGTGGATGGCTTACCGAGGAAAACTGGAAATCTGATACCAAGATGATATGGGGTGGCCCGATCTTCTCAGTAAGCAACGGTGGTGATGATGATCACGGGGTGATGGCAGCGGATAAACACGACGATGTAGTAAATGATAACTTGTATGACGCAACGAGATCTCTCGATTGGTCCTTGTCGCCAATGCAACAGCTCTCAACCTTGCAAGATATTCGCAACTCCACACACTTGCGCATGTAGCCGCCGACCACGAAGCGGTAAGTTGCAACCGTCTAATTCCCAATGGAACAGCAGATCACACAAGACTTTTTCAGGATCTACACAATATCAAGCAATATGGTGTAGGGATTCAATAGTTTTGCTAAAGCAAACAACTAAGAACTAGGGTTTATCTTAAACGTGGTCTGGTCCAGCTAGGGGGTCGTCCAAGGCACTTATATAGGCATCCGGGACAAGTTGTGGTAAAAAAGATACAAGTAAAACTGACCCAGAATAGATCTGGTCGAGACAGACTCGGACTAGTCCGGTCTGGAATCCAGTTGACCGGGTCAGGGACCGGGCTGGCCGGTCTGGACCGGGCCCTGGACCGAGCGGCAACCGGAAAGGTCGCAAAACTCCATCCGGTTGGCCCCGGTACGACGCCCGGTTGGCGCCGGGGTGAATCCGGTCTTCCGCCCGGTTGGACCGGGCCAGGGACCGGGCGCGCCGACCGGTCTGACCGGGTGATGGACCAGCCTGGACGACTTCTTCTCCTCTCGTGCTTGCCTCCCGCACCTCCCTCCCGCGTCCATGAGATATCTTCATGTCCAGCTCCATGTCCAGCTTCACGTCCATCTTGACGTCCGTCTTCACGTCCAGCTGCTCTTCTACTCCTCGTGTGATGCTCGTCTCCTCTTGATACCTGATGACACATAAGTAACAGGACATAGGCAGTATAAAGTTCTCATCAATCAAAGTATCGTTTAGAAACAAATTCACCTGTTGTTTAAGTAGCTTCGCATGAGCCCTTGTAATTGGTCCAATCCGAACTTCATCGGACTTGAGCTTCACAGCAGGTTCATCTTCAACTTGCAATGACGGAGGTAGTAGTGAGGTAGGGATGTCCTCATCACAAGTTGATACTTGTAACTCCAAGAGGGGGTATTTATGCTAGATAGTGGGTTCATGCCTCCATTGAATCTGGGACAATGATAGAAAGTTCTAAGGTTGTGGATGTGCTGTTACCACTAGGGATAAAACATCAATGCTTTGTCTAAGGATATTTGTATTATTTACATTACGCACAGTACTTAATGCAATTGTCTGTTGTTTGCAACTTAATACTGGAAGGGGTGCGGATGCTAACCCGAAGGTGGACTTTTTAGGCATAGATGCATGCTGGATAGCGGTCTATGTTCTTTGTCGTAATGCCCAAAGTAAATCTCATAGTAGTCATCATGATATGTATGTGCATTGTTATGCCCTCTCTATTTGTCAATTGTCCAACTGTAATTTGTTCACCCAACATGTTATTTATCTTATTGGAGAGACACCACTAGTGAACTGTGGACCCCGGTCCATTCTTTTACATCTGAAATACAACCTACTGCAATCACTGTTCTCTGTTGTTCTTTGCAAGCAAACATCATTCTCCACACCATACGTTTAATCCTTTGTTTACATCAAGCCGGTGAGATTGACAACCTCACTGTTAAGTTGGGGCAAAGTATCTTGATTGTGTTGTGCAGGTTCCACGTTGGCGCCGGGATCCCTGGTGTTGCGCCGCACTACACTCCATCACCAACAAACTTCACGTGGCCTTCATCTCCTACTGGTTCGATAAACCTTGGTTTCTAACTGAGGGAAAACTTGCTGCTATACGCATCACACCTTCCTCTTGGGGTTCCCAACGGACGTGTGCTTTACCGTCACAAGAAGCTACTTTCTGGCACAGTTGCAAGCCCACTAGTAGGAAAACGCTTATAGGCGGATCTTATTTCTGTGGCGCACCACCAAAAATGCGCCACAGAAAGTTGTTTTGTGGCGCACCAGGCACGGTGCGCCATAGAAATAGCTTAATTTTATGGCGCACCAACAATCCATGCGCCACAAAAACTTGGTGGGGTCAGCCCCAATCATTGGTTTCACTACTTCTGTGGCGCACAGGACCACGTGCGCCACAGAAATAAGACATTCTGTGGCGCACTGGTCCTGGTGCGCCACTGAATTAAGACTTTCTGTGGCGCACGTGGGATGGTGCGCCACAGAAACTACACATTTCTGTGGCGCACATGAGTTCCATGCGCCACAGAAGTTTTTTTGGCTCCCCACGCAACTCCACCCCCCCCCCCCCCCCCCCGTGGATCGCCTTTTTTACCTCTGTCAAAAATGAAAGAAATAGATAGAAATTACAAAAAATAAATTCCATCAAGATGCCCATGTATTATGCCATCTTTTACCACTGCAAATTAACAAACATAAATTTCGACTTTTTTTGCAAAATTGTGTGGGAAAATCATCAAACTGGATTTCTAGTTGCATACGAACTCGAAAAAAAACGCATAATATATCAAAATGATCCCGGTTGGACAATTTTTAGAATCGCCAAATTCGAAAAGAGTAAAAAGTTACGGCCAGTTAAACGTTTTTTGCTGCAAAATACAAAAAAAGGAAAAAAAATCTGTGGCGCACCTAGTGCCCATGCGCCACAGAATTAACGTCTAAAATTTGAATTTCCTGCCGCCCTCTCCTCCACTTCTCCTCACTTCTCCTCTTTGGATGCAAACTTCTCATCCACTTCTCATCCACTTCTCCTCCTCCTCCTCCTCCTCCTCCTCCTCCTCCACCACCACCACCACCGGCCGGCCTCCTCCTCCTCCTCCTCCACCACCACCACCTCCTCCGGGGCCGGCCTCCTACTCCGGCGACCTCCTCCACCTCCTCCTCCTCCTCCTACTCTGGCGACCTACTTCGACAACGACGACCTTCTCCTCCTCCTCCTCCTCCTCCTCCTCCTCCGGCCGGCCTCCTCCTACTCCGGCGACGACGACCTTCTCCTCCTCCTCCGGCGACCACCTCCTCCTCTTCCTCCACCACCTCATCTTCCTCCACCACCTCCTCCACCACCACCACCTCCACCACCACCTCCATCACCACCACCACCACCACCACCACCACCACCACCACCTCCTCCTCCTCCTCCGGCCGTCCTCCTCCTTCACCCACCCACCTCCGGCTACCTTCCAGCGAAATTTAAAAAAAATAAAAAAATTATGTGGCGCACCACCACCGGTGCGCCACAGAAATAAATTTCTGTGGCGCACCACCGCCGATGCGCCACAGAAATAAGACTTTCTGTGGCGCATGGGCCGGTGCGCCACAGAAACCTTATTTTTGTGGCGAGAATTCTGTGGCGCACCGCCCATGCGCCACAGAATTGATTTTTGGTGCGCCACTGATGAGCCTTTTCCTACTAGTGGCCCTGTCACGCGCCAGTAACACACACGCGCCACACATACAATTTTGGTTTCCCGGGTGAGCAACGCTTGTCGCATGCGCCAGTGGTTTTCTTTCGGGGTGGGTGGGTGGGGTTTGGGCGCACAATGCACGCCGTCCCTGCCAGTGGGTCTTTTGGTCGTTTCAGTGGGGTTTTTCGGGCGCGCAATGCACGTCAAATGCTGTAGAGGGTTTTATCGGCGAGCAACGCACGCCACACATGAAATTTGGGTTTTCCGGGTGAACAACGCTTGCTGCATGTGCCAGTGGTGTTCTTTCGGGGGGGGGGGGGGGGGAGGGTTGGGCGTGCCGCCCATGCCAGTGGGTCTTTTGGACGTTCCAGTTGGGGTTTTTCGATTTTTTCCCATGTGGTGTATCGATTGAAATAACTTAGTGCCTAACTGCTGTGTTGCGTTTATTACTGTTCTGAACAAAGTGATACAAAGGCAGTGCATGCATTGCTACGGGGACATTACACATGTATTTATTTAGCATGGCACGGTAGGATGCACAGCGATTCTTCTCATACGGTGCATCGACTGAGCTTAAGGTACTGCATCAGGATCGTACTGCGTATAGTACGGTTTTGCACCGTGTAATTTAATGTGGTGCATGGTTAATTATTGGGGCAGTACACGTGGGATTACTAATCGGTGCGGGATGCTATGCACAACTTCTGGTCCCATAGGGTGCATCGATAGTATTTACGGTAGTGCTTCCTAGCGGTAATGCGCTGATCAAGGTTTTGCACCGCATGATCCAAGACGGTGCATGTAATTGTATTAGGGCTGTACGCATGGGATTAACGAACATGACACGCTCGGATGCACGTGTTTCTTCCAATACCGTACATATGCTAAGTTTAGGGCAGTGCACCGCCATCGTACTACTTGTAATACAGTTTTGCACCGTGAATTCTAAGGCGGTGCATGAATAAATAATAGGGCAGTACACGAGGAACTACTCCTCGGTGCACGATGGTATGCACGGCTTATTGTCCCATGCGTTGCATTGATGAGCGCATATTGCACACCGTTGGGGAACCCCAAGAGGAAGGTATGATGAGCACAGTAGTAAGTTTTCCCTCAGTACGAAACCAATGTTTAATCGACCAGTAGGAGAAAGGCGTGACTTCTGAAGGTGTTGCTAGATGACTTGTGGCAGGGCGCACTACCGGTGTCAGCAACAACGTGAAACATGCACACAGCACAACCAAAATACTTTGCCCCAACTTACAGTGAGGTTGTCAATCTCACCGGTTTTGCTGAAAACAAAGGATTAACCATATAGTGTGAAAAGATGATGTTTGTTTGTAGTGGAATTAGACAGAACAGTGCTTGCAGTAAATAAACAGAACATGATGATTTTATTAGTGTAAAAGACAGGACCGGGGTCCACAGTTCACTAGAGGTGTCTCTCCATAAAGATAAATAACATGCTGGGTGAACAAATTACAGTTGGACAATTGACAGAATAAAGACCATACATGACAAGATGATTACTATGAGATTCGTTTGGGCATTAAAACATAATACATAGACCGTAATCCAATTGCGTATATGACCAATAATCCACCTTCAGGTTATCGTCCGAACCCCTTCCAGTATCAAGTTGCAAGCAACAAATTATCACATAAAGTAAACAATAGAATTACCCTTAGATAAAGCATTCTTTTTTTCTTCGTAGTAGCAACAACACATCTACAATCTTAGAAGTTATTGTCACTCTTCCAGAAAACTAGAGGCATGAACCCACTATCGAGCATAAATACTCCCTCTTGAAGTCACAAGCATTTACTTGGCCAGAGAATCTACTAGCAATAGAGAGCATGCAAGATCACACATAACATATGATAAATGTATAATCGATCTCAACATAGTATTCAATATTCATCAGATCCCAGCAAACACAACATGTAGCATTACATAAAGATGATCTTGATCATGATAGACAGCTCACAAGATCTAAACATGAGGCACAAATTGGAGAAGACAACCATCTAGCTACTGCTATGGACCCGTAGTCCAGGGACGAACTACTCATGCATCACTTCAGAGGCGGGCATGGCGATGTAGAGGCCTCCGGTGATGATCTCCCTCTCCGGCAGGGTGCCGGGAAGAGCTTTAGAACCCTCCCGAGCTAGGGTCGGTGATGGCGTACGCGATAGAACTTTTTGTGGATGAAGGCTCGGGTATTTAGGTTTTTTCCGAGATCATGAATAAATAGGCGGAAGGGCGAGGCTGGTGGATGCCTGGGGGGCCACACCACCCCATGGCATGGCCAGGGCTTGGGCCGCGCCAAGGCATGGTCTGGACGCCCTGTGGCGCCTCTTTGTCTCTCCCCTGGACTCCGTCTTCATTACGGTAAAATAGGAACTTTGGCTTTTGTTTCGTCCCATTCCGAGAATATTTCCTGTACAACTTTTCTGAAATACAAAACAACAGAAAATAGGGAACTGTCACTGTGGCATTTTGTCAATAGGTTAGTGCCGGAAAATGTGTAAAAGTGCAACGAAGTGTAAACAAAACATATAGGAATTGGTGTGAAACAAGCATGGAGCATAAAAAATTATAGATACGTTTGCAACGTATCAGCATCCCCAAGCTTAACTCCTGCTCGTCCTCAAGTAGGTAAGTGAAAACAAAATAATTTTTGAGGTGACATGAAGTAATCTTGATCAAGTTATTGTAAAAGCATTGTGAGCTGGGATCAAAGTACTCTAAACATGGACATGATAGATATAATTCTAATAATAGAACTTAGAAACTATGTTATAAAATGTGAAGTAACTCAAACAAAGGATCATCAATAATTGTGCACTGAAATTAACTATTTGTTTATGAGCATAGACAAAACATAGCAAAGTGTTACTCAGCTTGTCCTTTATGAAGTAGCAAACCATAAATGCCAAGACACCTTTAAAGTTCAAAGGGTGACTAGATACAAGTAATTTGAGAACAAGCAATAGCATAATCATGAATCAATCAATAATAAATTTTGGGACTATGTACATTATACTCAGAATGACAACTATGCTCTCTTAACTGGTGCATAAAGCAAGAAGATGAAGACTCAACATAAAAGTAAAAGAAAGGTCATGCGCAGAGGGAAACAAGATTACTCATGTGCTAGAGCTTTTTTTTTATTTTGAATGCAATAGGAGTGTTGAAAAAATATATTTTGAGAGGTATGCATGTCTATGTCAACGAATGGCATCAAATGATCTATCATCCTTTCATATAGTGACCTCAAGAGCGGCTCCCGTGTAGTTCTCCATTGCACACAATTATTTAGGATCTCTCCAGTACATAATGTGTGGAGCATTATTTTTTATTTATTTATTTCATTTTTTATTTGGGGTGGGCACCCTGTTGCCTTGCTCTTTTTGGAATATTAAGGACCAACACATTATTCATGCTAGACACGGAATGAACTCATGAAAATACAATAAACCATTTAATACTTCCTCATGAGCTAAGAGAAAAAACAAAACAGGTAGTAATGTTTGAAGGTTTAAAGGTAGCACACAAGCAATTCACTTTGGAGTGGAGGTGAAATACCACATATAGGTATGTATGGTGGAAAAAATTGGCACTTTGGTTTTTGGTAGTTGGATGCACGAGTAGAGCTCATACTCAGTACAGGCGAAGGCTAGCAAAAGACTGGGAGCGACCAACTAAGAGAGCAATAATGGCCATAACAATGCATAGCGACAAAACATTATTAATAAAAGTATAAAGTGATATTACAAATCAAAAACTAAATTATCATAGAGGCTTTAGTTGACTGTTTTTTAGTCATAACATGATGTAAACATGTGCCAAGTCAACCCAATAAAGCATCAAAGGAGAATGCCACAATATTATGCTTTGTATGATGGAAACAACACATGATTCTTTCAATGGCACATTATGCACTCTCAGTTATTTGAGATAAGTCATGCTACAACAATAACTATTAAGCATATAATAAAAATAACATCCAACATGACATGCCAAAGTCTATGTCACAGTCTAAACAAGCTTCCTTTTGCATCACTATAAGCATGGAACATTTTACTCGTCTCGAACACCAATCAACTTATTTGAAACAACTCTCATAGATAATAATTAATAAAGACCAGAGATCTAATCATACATAAATAAAGAAAACTAACAAGCTCCGAACAAAATACGAGTGTAAAACCAAGAGCTAAACGTAGTACTAGCAAACTAGAACACTCGCAGAACAATAGGAGTGAAAACTAGAGTGTTCTGTGCAACTAAAACGGAGTGTGTCATTCTCCAAAAAAAATATGTTGGGATCCAACCATATGCTACAGCAAACAAAACTAAACTAAAAACAAAAATAAAGATGCTCCAAAAACAACACATAGCATATGAAGCAATAAAAATATAGCGTCTAGAAAGATGACCTGATGCTTTGTTGATGAAGAGGAGATGCCTTGGGCATCCCCAAGCTTTGACGCTTGTACCTCTTGGATATTTCTTGGGGTGACATGGGCATCCCAATCTTGAGCTTTTGTCCATTCTTCATCTCATTACATCATTCTTCTCTCCCTACACTTGAAAACTTCCTTCATACAAAACTTCACACAATTCTCATTAGCAACATTAGTGCAACCAAAATAACAAATCCACCTGGGTTCAGTTATAACATATATCAATTATCCATTAAAACATTAGCTACTGTAGCAAATTCTTCAAAAAGTTATTCCCTCAAAAGAACTCAAAAAGAAAGAGATTAAGAGGCAAATGTAAATAGTGGCAGAAATCTGTCAAAACAGAGCTGCAGGTAAAGATCGAATTTTTTTTGAAAATCTTCTCTTATTCAAATCGAAAAGTGTTAAACTAATGAAAGTTAGACAATAATCTGGGACATATGCTCAAAATTACGTTCTGGCAGAGAATACGGATTTTTATGGTGACAACACAAAATCTGTTTCAGGACAGCAACTTCCTCAAATCTTACTTTCTTCCTATTAGAGGCTATTCTTGGCACAAAAAAGAAATAAAAATGATAAGGAGAGGTTATTACAGAAGTAATATCTTCTAAGACTCAAAAACAGAAAAATTACAGACATAAAACATGGGTTATCTCCCAAAAGTGCTTTTCTTTAACGCCTTTCAGCTAGGTGCAGAAAAAGAGCTAGCATCAAGTATTTTCAAGTGAAGAAGCATCAAGATCAATCACTTACTCTAAAACACAACTTGTCAAAATAGGTACTTTAGATACACATGGAGATGATTCAACATGTAAATCACTCTTAGTTGTAATAAAAGTTTATCAATTTTAAATATATTATGGGGTTTTGGTTTAGGTACCTTGGGACCATACATGAATTAAAGTTTCGATAGTCTCCTCTAGTTTACCAATCCTAAGGTCTATATTATCATGGGTATTGCTAGCCTCTAAGACCGTGATCCTTCTAGTGACACTTTCTATTGATTCATTAAAATGGTACAGCTAAACCTTATTCATATAAAAATCAGTAAGGTTGAAAACAATCAATTGTGATCTTTAAACTTTTGATCATGCAATTTTGCAGATTTTTGATATGCAGTATACTAAAAAACACCTCAAAAGGCTTACCAATGTGCCAATCACAATTCCGACAACTTGCATCACATCATCGTCGTGGCGTGGTATACAAGTGTGTCTAAACACGGTTGCAAATGGGCATGAAATCATGACATACGGTTGGCCAGATGTGGTCACGGGTGCAGAACTAAGCAATGGAGACATCTGCATGATATGTTTCTACGATGAAGGTGTATCTCTTAAGAAATGCTTTATGTAAGGGTTCTTCATTATGCATATGTTTGTGTCGGTAGTAAATGAAGATTGTGACCGAGTACCTTCTGGGTGTATATTACTAATCAATTAGTATTGTCTCATGTTGTTCATTGTGTTTGGAAGCACTCAGATCCTTGATCTTCTGAGGGATGTTCTTGAATGCATCGTTCGATCTGTGGAATATCATAAAGTATATATGTTCATCCCTGAGTCTGCTAACAGTTGCCTGTTAACAAATTGCAATGTATGATTTAGTCCGTAACTATACATGAGCATGCACATATATCTCGTACTATATTTGTGATTTATTACCTTCTTGTTTGATTCGACCAAGGCTTCCCCATTATATCTCTGCAGGAAATAGAGCATTGTTTTATGCGATCAAACGGTCATCTCTGCATGTATATGTTCGTGTTCTGATGAAACCTTGTTCGTGATCTGTACATATATTTTAGTTAGTATGTGTTTTTTTATGATGGGCAGGAGTATTTGTTTTACTACACCATCGTTTATCCAAATTGTATTACTCGCTCTATTCAAAAAGTTAGCGGCTCACTTTTTTCCCTTCAACATATGGAAGTATCTACACACTAAAAACATATATAGATGAAATCATATCTAGACAAAGTTTAGTCACTTATGTATGGACGGGGGTAGTATTATTTATGTTGTGGTCCATGTAGTAAAGGATCCAATTTTCTTTGAAGATATGGTATGTATGATTTGTGGATGTGTCCTCGGGCTTGAATTCCTGAGCAGAGCATCACGCTACCAAATTTATACTCCATAATTATTATTTACTTCAGCAACAGTCAAATTCAAAATCTCTGTCGGGCAGTGTAACCTCCCACTAATTAAACCCGAAATATTTGGTACGCGTGTATGAATTGAAGTTTGGAGAAAATGGGAACCAATTTGTTTGTGATTATGACTTGATGTGACCCTAGGCCTTGGATTCCTGAACAGAGGCACCGCGCTGGTGCACCTTTTTCCTATTACTATTATCATCGTTTCAACTGTAGCCACGATCAAAATCAAAATCTCAGTGGAGCAGCAAAACCTCCTGCCAACTAAACCCGAAATATTTCAGACGCGTTTTTTGTCTAGAGTTTGGAGAACATGAGAGTAACTTATTTGATATCTGATGACTTGATGTGACCCCTGACCTTAAATTTCTGAGCAGAGCTACTACCATGATCTTTCCTGTTTATATTAGTAGTATTATATATTACTTGGCTATAGCCATACTCGAAATCAACTCTCAGTCGAGAGGCCAAAACTCCCAGCAATCCTGAAATACTTTAGGCTCATTTCTGAATTGGATTTCAGAAATAGCTCAAGATCATGGTAACAAATTTTCAACGTGATGATGATTTGATGTTACACTCAGCCTTGAACAGAAGTACTCTCACAATTTTTTTATCATTAAACTTTTCAAGATTTAGCGGATGAGCCAATTTTAGAGATTGATCATGGTCATGGTAACAAATTTTCAACATGATGATGATTTGATGTTGCACTCAGACTTGAATAGAAGTACTAGTACGGTCTCACAATTTTTTATCATTATACTTTGCAAGATTTAGCGGATGCGCCAATTTTAGAGATAGATCATGATCATGATAACAAATTTTCAATGTGATGATGTTTTGATGTTGCACTCGGCCTTGAACAGAAATACTAGTACGGTCTCACAATTTTTTTTTATCATTATACTTTGCAAGATCTAGCAGATGCGCCAATTTTAGAGATAGATGATGATCATGGTAGTAACCGATATTCAACGTGATGATTATTTGATTTTTTTACTCGGCCTTAAACAAAGGTATTAGTACGGTGTCACAATTTTTTATCATTATACTTGGACTGTAGCCAAATTCAAAATCTCATAGCGGCAAACCTTCCGGCCCACAAAATACAAATATTTCACACGCTTCCAAATTCCCATTCTACCCCTGTGGAAATGACAACAAAGTCGGTTGGTGGGGGGTATGCGCGTCATTTTTTCGATCACCACCTCCCTAACCCCGGAAACCCTCCCAAAAAATTCAGTTCCCTCAGAGCACCCTCCTTTACTTCCCAAGTCCCTCTGTCTCTCCACCTCTACGACCACCGCACCGGAATATCCCCGCCGGACTTCCCTGGCCTACCCGAGGCCGCGCGATCCTCCTCATCTGGCTGTTTGCCGGAGCTGCTTCATCGACGCCGTCATCAACCGGACCGGATCATCCCGGCCGAACCTCGAAATCATATACTCATCCAGCAGTCTACCACAGTCGCTTTAGCTGTGGTATCGTCCACCCCACCGGGGCCACTTCGCCGGATTCGCGTCCACCGCATTGGATCTAGCTCACCGACACTGCTGTGCATGAACCGGATCTGCTTCACCAGCGCCGTGCATGATGTAAACTCTTCTACTTTAGCTTTTCTATTGCTTGCTTGCAAGCTCTTGTTTAATCTTGGGGGAACCTGTTTGTGCTAACGACGCGCCGTTACGTTTTTGCAGATGAGATGAGTAACCATGAAGTGTAATGGCCGTCTCTCCAACCCCAAGTAGCACATGTAGTGTACTTCATCACCGGATCTATCAACCCCAGGAAGATCTGCAGTGACTCCCACAAAGTGCTTCTCCTAATGTAAGTCCCTTGTTTTAGTGCCATGTTCTAGGTTCAGATGCTTGTTTGTCCGAAGCTCTTTAAGTTCATTCCGAGCTATGATTGTAACACCCTGCTATTTTCTAGTTCATTGCTAACTTTAAGCGATTGAACATTTTGGTTTGCATTCCCTGCTCTGTAGATGTAGCCATCATAACTTCTATCTTGCTCAGTCGTTGTTACAAAAATTATAGCCTGCTACTACTCTATTCATGCCAATTTTGTACACCCTGAACATGTTGGTTTGCATTCCCTGTAATATAGGTGATGCCATTGTTATTTCTATCTACTTCATTGTAAGCTAACAAAGTAACTGACTACTATTAGTTCCTGGATGCTATCACTCTGCTATCCTGCATTACAAATTTATTTAAACTCATCACACTAGCTACTTCGACAATAAGTTTGTGTGCCATCGGGTTCTTCAAAAGCTGCAACATTAACTCGCTTCTCTTACTTTGCATGGCACTCACACATTGAATGCTGAACATATTGGTTTGCATTCCCTCTTCAGTTCTTCTACAAGTTCACAGGTGATCCTACTATATTTTGTATCTGGCCCATCCTTAGCTCCAGCATTAACTATCCTCTTAGTGTTGCTCATAAATTTTTTATCTCCTGAAACATATTGATTTTCATTCCCTTCACTACAAGTTCAGGAATGGTGTTGTTATAATTCCTATCTGGTTCATTCCTATCTATTACAGTAACATCCTACAATTATTTAGTTCATGGCCAATTTTAAGTAATTGCACATGTTGATTCACATTTCCTGCTCTATAGCTTTTGCCATCTTAACTTATATTTGGCTCATTGTTTGTTACAAAAGTAACAACCTCCTATTACGTAGTTCGTGCCAAATTGAAGTCACTGAACATCTTACTCTGCATTCCCTGTACAAGTAATACCATTATTATGTGTACCTGGTTCGTCGCCAGCTACTAAATTAACTGCCTGCTATCAGTTCATTCACTACCCTCTATGTGCTGCCTGTTACGTATTTTAAGTCCTTGAACGCGTTGATTAGTGTTCCCTGCACAACAAAGTTCAGATTATAATTCCTTTACGGTTTATTACTAGCCATGATAATAAAATGCTGCTATTATTTAGTTCATGGCCAATTAAAGTAATTGAGCATGTTTACTACTAGCTGGTTCATTCTTTGTTACAAAAGTAAGTGCCTTCTATTACGTAGTAGTTCATGTCAATTTGGAAGTGACTGGACATGTTGGTATGCTTTTGCTGCACTGCAAATGATACAACTATTGTATCTATATGGTTTGTCATAAGCCAGGCTAGTAACTACTGCTCTGGTTCAAGTATGTGTACCTTTCGTATTGCTATAGGCATGTGTGTGTGTGTATATATGCATGAACACACATTCTTGAGAGGTTCCAGCCACATATATAGTGTAATTATCTAGCCCATCGCTCACTATTTTCGGTGTTTAATGCATGAATACCACTGGGACGAAGGGAGTACATACATACATACTATTTATCATGCTGGAACCCGTATGTGCATGACTGATCATGTCTTGATGCAGAGTAACAAAAAATTCCCTTTATACATAAGGGCAACATCAGACATCTTCAACGAGGGCGCGTTTGGTAGGCTACATGCCCCTCGGCTCACATCGGGCAGCAATTTTTGGCCCGTTTGGATGCCATATTGTCTCCTCTATTTTAGTTACCTTTTAGTATATGAGAAGTACTTTGATACGTCTCCAACGTATCTATAATTTCTGATGTTCCATGCTTGTTTTATGACAATACCTACATGTTTTGCTCACACTTTATAATGTTTTTATGCGTTTTCCAGAAGTAACCTATTAACAAGATGCCACAGTGCCAGTTCCTGTTTTCTGTTGTTTTTGGTTCCAGAAAGGCTGTTCGGGCAATATTCTCGGAATTCGACGAAACAAAGACCCAGTATCTTATTTTTCCCGGAAGACCCCAGAACACCGAAGGAGAGTCGGAGGCGGGCCAGAGGGCCACCACACCATAAGGCGGCGCGGCCCCAGGCCTGGCCGCGCCAGCCTATGGTGAGGAGGCCCCAGGCACCTCCCTACGCCGCCTCTTCGCCTATAAGACCCCTTTCGACCTAAAAACGCGAGACCAATTGACGAAACTCTAGAAAGACTCCAGGGGCGCCGCCGCCATCGCGAAACTCCAATTCGGGGGACAGAACTCTCTGTTCTGGCACCCTGCCGGGACGGGGAAGTGCCCCGGAAGCCATCTCCATCGACGCCACCGCCTCCATCATGCTCCAGGAGTAGTTCCCCCATGGACTACGGGTTCTAGCAGTAGCTAGTTGGTACTCTCTCTCCCATGTACTTCAATACAATGATCTCATGAGCAGCTTTACATGATTGAGATCCATCTGATGTAATCAGTGTTGTGTTTGTTGGGATCCGATGGATGATACATTATGATTAGTCTATCTATAAAGTTTGTGAAGTTATTGTTGATGCAATCTTGTTATGCTTAATGCTTGTCACTAGGGCCCGAGTGGCATGATCTTAGATTTAAGCTCTATAATTATTGCTTAGATTGTATCTACAAGTTGTTTGCACATATTGCTGTCCGGAACCCGAGGCCCCAAAGTGACAGAAATTGGGACAACCGGAGGGGAAGGCTGTGATATGAGGATCACATGTTTTCACCAAGTGTTAATGCTTTGCTCCGGTGCTCTATTAAAAGGAGTACCTTAATAGCCAGTAGATTCCCTTGAGGCCCGGCTGCCACCGGCTGGTAGGACAAAAGATGTTGTACAAGTTTCTCATTGCGAGCGAGTATGACTATATATGGAAAACATGCCTACATGATTAATAATCTTGATGTTCTGTCTTAATGCTTTCAATCCTATCAATTGCCCAACTGTAATTTGTTCACCCAACACTTGTCACTTGTTATTGGAGAGTTACCACTAGTGTAGATCGCTGGGAACCCCGGTCCATCTTTCATCATCATATACTCGTTCTATATGTCATTGGAAGTAGTATCAACTATTTTCTGGTGCCATCGCCTCTATGTTATTGCTACTGCTGCTGTGTTACTGTTACTATTGCTCTCATATTACTGCTGCTTTCACATCACCCCTGTTACTAGTGCTTTTCCAGGTGCAGCTGAATTGACAACTCAGTTGTTAAGGCTTATAAGTATTCTTTACCTCCCCTTGTGTCGAATCAATAAATTTGGGTTTTACTTCCCTCAAAGACTGTTGCGATCCCCTATACTTGTGGGTTATCAAGACTATTTTCTGGTGCCGTTGCCGGGGAGGCATAGCTCTACTCATAAGTTCACCTGGGGAGTACACTCTACCTCTCTCTCTATTTTTATTTTGTTTTATTTTGTTTTGCTTAGTTTACTTTTGTCTAGTTTATTTGTGTTTAGTTTATTTCTGTCTAGTATTATTTTTCTTAGTTTACTTTTGCTTATTTTCTTTTTGTCTTGTTTTATTATATACCCAAAAATCCATAAAAATTTGAAAAATCGAAAAATTAAAAACTGTTGTTATGGAAGAACGCATGACCATGTTGGAGCTTATAGAATTATATAATAATTATAGAGAATCAAGAGCGGGAAAAGTGATGAGTGCTGTGATAGAAAAATTGAATACAATTGCTAAAATCTTGCTTAAACGCCATGATATAAATTGTTGCTCTAAAGAGGATACTAAACATCTGAAATTCCAATGTGGCTTTAGTGAAGAAGTTTTAATTAAGAACTATAATTGGAATAACTATATTCATCTCGGGTTCTAAGAAGTAGAACAATTTGTCTTATTTATGGGAGCTTCTGAGATAGAATCCTTCATGTCTAAAAATTATGAAACTTGTGTTGTTTGTAAGGACCTTAAAGATTATGTCTCTTCTATCCTTAATTTTTGCATAGAAAGTTACAGCGATAATCCTTATATTATTGATTATAAAGAGAGACTCATTAATGCACAAGAATGCACTCACAATTTGCAGGAACCCGTGGAAGAAGAAATTGATGAACCTGAAAGCTCATTGGATGAAAAAGAGGAGGAAATTGATGAACCTGAAAGCTCATTGGATGAAAAAGAAGAGGAGAGTGATGAACAAAAGGAGGAAGAATGGATTAGCTACCCATGCCAACCTTCTAATGAGAGTAACTCTTTATCTCTTACACTATTTGATTGTCCTCCATGCTTACCAAAGGAGGTTGAATGTTATGTTCCTGTGGATTCTCTTGAAATATTATCTATGAGTAAAACTTGTGAGAATAATTATGCTACTGTTATCTATGATAATCCATGCTACTTTGATAAATCTTAGAATAATGCTTTATTTGTGCCTGATGTTGAAATGCATGGTACTAAAGAATTTTGCTTAGCAAATGTTTATGATAAAGCTCTAGATGATGGTCCTATGTTACTTGATAATATTAATTGTACTATTAATAAAAATGGGATTGGAGAGTTCTTGACTTTATGTAGGAGTCCCATATCTCTTGAGATTGATCAATCATCATGTTATATTATTGATAAAAGTGGGTTTGAAATTTTTAATCCCAGTATTTTTGAGCTTGATAAAAATTATGTGTTTGTGGATCATGAAAATCATGCTGCATGTGATAGTTATATGGTTGAGTTTGTTCATGAAGCTACTGAAAATTATTATGAGAGAGGAAAATATGGTTGTAGAAATTTGCATGGTACTAAAACACCTCTCTATATGCTTAAATTGTTGAAGTTACTCTTGTTTTATCTTCCTATGCTTGCCACTTTGTTCTTCATGAATTTATTTGTGTACAAGATTCCTATGCATAGGAAGTGGGTTAGACTTAAATATGTTTTGAATTTGCTTCTTGATGCTCTCTTTTGCTTCAACTCTTATTTCTTGCGAGTGCATCATTAAAATTGCTGAGCCCATCTTAATGGCTATAAAGAAAGCACTTCTTGGGAGATAACCCATGTGTTTATTTTGGTACTGTTTTGTTGTGTATTGGAAGTTGTTACTACTGTAGCAACCTCTCCTTATCTTTATTTTGTTGCATTGTTGTGCCAAGTAAAGTCTCTAATAGAAGGTTGATACTAGATTTGGATTTCTGCACAGAAACAGATTTCTTGCTGTCACGAATTTGGATATGATTCTCTGTAGGTAACTCAGAAAAATCTGCCAATTTACATGTGTGTTCCTCAGATATGTACGCAACTTTCATTAGTTTTGAGTTTTCTGATTTGAGCAACGGAAGTACCTCTTAAAAATCCGTATTTACTGGCTGTTCTGTTTTGGCAGATTCTATCTCTGTTTTTTTTTTGCATTGTCTCTTGTGGACTTTAAGCAAGGCTTTCTAGACGTGGAGAGCTGTAGCTAATGTTTTATTGAGTTCTTGCAATGTGTCACTACAGGACTAAATTGGAATAAAGTTTTTTGAGTACTAACCCCTCTAATGAAGTTTATGAGAAGTTTGGTGTGAAGGAAGTTTTCAAGGGTCAAGAGAGGAGGATGATATATGATCAAGAAGAGTGAAAAGTCTAAGCTTGGGGATGCCCCCATGGTTCATCCCTGCATATTTCAAGAAGACTCAAGCATCTAAGCTTGGGGATGCCCAAGGCATCCCCTTCTTCATCAACAATTTATCAGGTTTCTTCTATTGAAACTATATTTTTATTCGGTCACATCCTATGTGCTTTACTTGGAGCGTCTGTGTGCTTTTATTTTTGTTTTTGTTTGAATAAATTCGGATCCTAGCAATCCTTGTGTGGGAGAGAGACACGCTCCGCTTTTTCATATGAACACTTGTGTTCTTTGTTTTTACTTTTAATGTTCAATGGCAAAAGTTGGAAGCTATTGCATTTATTGCTATTTGGTTGGAAACAGAAAATGCTTCATATTATCTTGAATAATTTGATACTTGGCAATTGTTTTGAGCTCTCAAGTAGATCATGATTAAGCTCTTGCATCATGTAGTTTGAACCTATTAGTGGAGAACTACCGTAGAGCTTGTTGAAATTGGTTTGCATGATTGGTCTCTCTAAGGTCTAGATATTTTCTGGTAAAAGTGTTTGAGCAACAAGGAAGACAGTGTAGAGTCTTATAATGCATGCAATATGTTCTTATGTAAGTTTTGCTGTACCGGTTCATACTTGTGTTTGCTTCAAACAACCTTGCTAGCCAAAGCCTTGTGCTGAGAGGAAATGCTTCTCGTGCATCCAAAACCTTGAGCCAAAACCTATGCCATGTGTGTCCACCATAACTACCTACTATGTGGTATTTCTCTGCCATTCCAAGTAAATACTTCATGTGCTACCTTTAAACAATTCAAAAGTTATTATCTCTTATTTGTGTCAATGTTTTATAGCTCATGAGGAAGTATGTGGTGTTTTATCTTTCAAACTTGTTGGGCAGCTTTCACCAATGGACTAGTGGCTTCACCCGCTTATCCAATAATTTTGCAAAAAGAGCTGGCAACGGGGTTCCCATCCACAATTAATTAACTTTCATTAATAATTCTCTTCACATGTTTTGCTCTGATTCATCAGTAAGCAACTTAATTTTGCAAAGAGACACTCCTTCATGGTATGTGATTGTTGGAAGGCACCCGAGGATTCGGTTAGCCATGGCTTGAGAAAGCAAAGGTTGGAAGGAGTGTCACCCAAAAATAAAATAAACCACACTAAAGTACATGTGTAAACAAAAGAGAAGAGGGATGATCTACCTTGGTGGTAGAGATAACGTCCTTCATGGGAGCAGCTCTTTGAAAGTTTGCCTGGCAAGGGGGTTAGAGTGCCCACTACCATTCGTTGAAAACAACAAACACATCTCAAAACTTTACTTTTATGCTCTCTATATGATTTCAAAACTTGAAAAGCTCTAGCACATGATTTTATCCCTGCTTCCCTCTGTGAAGGGTCATTCTTTTACTTTATGTTGAGTCAGTTTACCTACTTCCTTCCATCTTAGAAGCAAACACTTGTGTCAACTGTGCATTGATTCTTACATACTTGCTTATTTGCATTCATCATATTACTTTATGTTGACAATTATCCATGAGATATGTATGTTGAAAGTTGAAAGCGACTGCTGAAACTTAATCTTCCTTTGTGTTGCTTCGATGCCTTTACTTTGAATTTATTGCTTTATGGGTTAACTCTTATGCAAGACTTTTGATGCTTGTCTTGAAAGTACTATTCATAAAAAGTTTTGCTATATGTTATCTATTTGGTTAGCAAATATAGATCATTGCCTTGAGTCACTTCATTCATCTCATATGCTTTACAATAGTATGATCAAGGTTATGTAAGTACCATGTCACTATATAAATTATTCTTTTTATCGTTTACCTACTCGAGGGCGAGCAGGAACTAAGCTTGGGGATGCTGATACGTCTCCAACGTATCTATAATTTCTGATATTCCATGCTGGTTTTATGACAATACCTACATGTTTTGCTCACACTTTATAATGTTTTTATGTGTTTTCCGGAACTAACCTATTAACAAGATGCCACAGTGCCAGTTCCTGTTTTCTGTTGTTTTTGGTTCCAGAAAGGCTATTCGGGCAATATTCTCGGAATTCCCGGAAGACCCCAGAACACCGAAGGAGAGTCGGAGGCGGGCCAGAGGGCCACCACACCATAAGGCGGCGCGGCCTCAGGCCTGGCCGCGCCAGCCTATGGTGAGGAGGCCCCAGGGACCTCCCTGCGCCGCCTCTTCGCCTATAAGACCCCTTTCGACCTAAAAACGCGAGACCAATTGATGAAACTCCAGAAAGACTCCAGGGGCGCCGCCGCCATCGCGAAACTCCAATTCGGGGGACAGAACTCTCTGTTCCGGCACCCTGCCGGGACGGGGAAGTGCCCCCGGAAGCCATCTCCATCGACGCCACCGCCTCCATCATGCTCCATGAGTAGTTCCCCCATGGACTACGGGTTCTAGCAGTAGCTAGTTGGTACTCTCTCTCCCATGTACTTCAATACAATGATCTCATGAGCTGCCTTACATGATTGAGATCCATCTGATGTAATCAGTGTTGTGTTTGTTGGGATCCGATGGATGATACATTATGATTAGTCTATCTATAAAGTTTGTGAAGTTATTGTTGCTGCAATCTTGTTATGCTTAATGCTTGTCACTAGGGCCCGAGTGGCATGATCTTAGATTTAAGCTCTATAATTATTGCTTAGATTGTATCTACAAGTTGTTTGCACATATTGCTGTCCGGAACCCGAGGCCCCAAAGTGACAGAAATTGGGACAACCGGAGGGGAAGGCTGTGATATGAGGATCACATGTTTTCACCAAGTGTTAATGCTTTGCTCCGGTGCTCTATTAAAAGGAGTACCTTAATAGCCAGTAGATTCCCTTGAGGCCCGGCTGCCACCGGCTGGTAGGACAAAAGATGTTGTAGAAGTTTCTCATTGCGAGCACGTATGACTATATATGGAAAACATGCCTACATGATTAATAATCTTGATGTTCTGTCTTAATGCTTTCAATCCTATCAATTGCCCAACTGTAATTTGTTCACCCAACACTTGTCACTTGTTATTGGAGAGTTACCACTAGTGTAGATCGCTGGGAACCCCGGTCCATCTTTCATCATCATATACTCGTTCTATATGTCATTGGAAGTAGTATCAACTATTTTCTGGTGCCATCGCCTCTGTGTTATTGCTACTGCTGCTGTGTTACTGTTACTATTGCTCTCATATTACTGCTGCTTTCACATCACCCCTATTACTAGTGCTTTTCCAGGTGCAGCTGAATTGACAACTCAGTTGTTAAGGCTTATAAGTATTCTTTACCTCCCCTTGTGTCGAATCAATAAATTTGGGTTTTACTTCCCTCGAAGGCTGTTGCGATCCCCTATACTTGTGGGTTATCATACTTCTGTACGAGAATTAATTAAAATGTTTGGTTCTGGTTTGATAATCTTCAAGGATATGCACATTACTGGAAACACTTTTGTATTGTGTTTGATGTTACTGTTATGGAATTTGCGGTTTGATTAATACTACATTGATAAATGACTGTCCCAAATATTGGAAGTTAATTAATGTTCCAACGCCATCAGACAGTTTGGTAAAGATAATTGGCATGGGCAGGTGGGCAACTGAAGGTTGGTCGGCAAGTTATACACCGACCGACTGTTGGTAGGGAAACAAAAGTTGGTTGGGGAAAATTGGTCGGTCAGGATAGTATATGTTGGCCGGGAAAGAAATTGTAGAACCAACAAACAGTCCGTCGGCAAAGAGATGTAGGTCGGCAAAGGTCTTTGTCGACTAGACTTTCAGTGACCGACCTTATTGGTCGGTAAAACCCTTTCCCAACCGACATTCTGTCAGCGAAACCTGCTTTCCCGACCGACTTATCTGTTGGGGTTCTAATGCTGTGGTGTAGTGAGGGCCGAGCCGCGTTCTAGCATCAATCGGTTCTCAGAGCACCTCCGGGAAAGGCCCTGGAGGAACGCCCAGAATGACAGTTTCTCCGGGGCCAGGCCCGTTCTCGCGCCACTTTGGCTCCAGCGATGCAACGCTTGCACGAGCAGTTGCTTACGCTCACTCTCTCCCTTAAACTACTCCACACACCCACTCTCAAATCAACACAAACATAGTATGAATCGAAATAAGATGTAGACGAAAAAGATATGTGTCGATGATACGAACCAATTCCCACAATCGTTTTCGAGTTTTGTCGGTCGTAAATCGTCAATTTTGTGTATGATGTCTAAGCTTGGGGGGAGTTGATACGTCCATTTTGCATCACTATTTTATATCATATTTTGCTGTTATTCATTGATATATTTCATATTTAGAGGTGATACTTATGTTATTTCATCTATTTTGCATGTTTCATGATTATTGGAGAATCGCGCACCGGAGTCAGGATTCTGCTGGAAAAAGCACCGCCAGAATGCAATATTTCGGAGGATCAACAATTGACGGAAATTATATGAAAAATCCTATTTTTCCAGAAGACGAAGAGAGCCAGAAGGAGGAGCCGAGGAGGGCCGCCATGGGCCCCCCTCACAGGCCAGCGCGGGCCCTGCCCTGGCCGCGCCGCCATGTGGGGAGGGGGCCCACAGCCCCCTCTGGCCTCCTCTCCTTCGCGTACTTCTTCGTTCTGAAAACCTAAGCTCCAGAGGATAGTCGCGAAGAGTCATAGCCGCCTCTGCAGGGTGGAAAACACCAGAGAGAAAAGAGCTCTCCGGCAGGCTGAGATCCGCCGGGGAAATTCCCTCCCGGAGGGGAAATCGACGCCATCGTCACCGTCATCGAGCTGGACATCATCTCCATCGTCATCACCATCATCTCCATCATCATCACCGCCGTCTCCACCGCTGCACATCGTCACCGCTGTAACAATTAGGGTTGGATCTTGATTGCTTGATAGGGGAAACTCTCCCGGTATTGATTTCTACTTGTTATTGATGCTATTGAGTGAAACCATTGAACCAAGGTTTATATTCAGATTGTTATTCATCATCATATCACCTCTGATCATGTTCCATATGATGTCTCGTGAGTAGTTCGTTTAGTTCTTGAGGACATGGGTGAAGTCTAAATGTTAGTAGTGGATTATGGTTGAGTAATATTCAATGTTATGATATTTAAGTTGTGGTGTTATTCTTCTAGTGGTGTCATGTGAACGTCGACTACATGATACTTCACCTTTATGGGCCTAGGGGAATACATCTTGTACTCGTTTGCTAATTGCGGGGTTGCCGGAGTGACAGAAACCTGAACCCCCGTTGGTATATTGATGCAGAAGGGATAGCAGGATCTCAGAGTTTAAGGCTGTGGTTAGATTTATCTTAATTACTTTCTTGTAGTAGCGGATGCTTGCAAGGGGTATAATCACAAGTATGTATTAGTCCTAGGAAGGGCGGTGCATTAGCACAGGTTCACCCACACAACACTTATCAAAACAATGAAGATTAATCAGCTATATGAAGCGAAATCACTAGACTAAACTCCCATGTGTCCTCAAGAACGTTTGGTCATTATAAGTAAACAAACTGGCTTGTCCTTTGTGCTAAAAAGGATTGGGCCACTCGCTGCAATTGTTACTCTCGCATTTTACTTACTCGTACTTTATTCATCTGCGACATCTAAACCCCCTGAATACTTGTTTGTTAGCATTTACAGTGAATCCTTCATCGAAACTGCTTGTCAATACCTTCTGCTCCTCGTTGGGATCGACATTCTTACTTATCGAAAATACTACGATACACCCCCTATACTTGTGGGTCATCAAGACTATTTTCTGGCGCCGTTGCCGGGGAGTGAAGCGCTATTGGTAAGTGGAATTGGTAAGGGAAACTTTTACTGTTTGTGCTGATTTTATTTCTGCCTGCTGCTATAATTCATTATGGAGAGATCTTCTCTTGAATTTTTATTTGGAAAATCTACTACTACTGCAAAGGTAGTGGATGAGGCGCCAGGTGAGAAAGAGGTTCCATACAAAATACCTATGAAAATTATTGAATGTGTTGTGGATAACCGCTATGAGGGGGATGGAACAGTCCATCCTGGTGATCATTTACTGTTCTTACATGAATTATGCGGTTTATTCAAGTGTGCAGGTATTGCTATGGATGAAGTTAGGAAGAAACTATTCTCTATATCGCTGTCTGGGAAAGCGGCGCATTGGTATAAATTACTGAATAATGGGGATTCTCTTGAATGGAATGATATTGTGCCCCTATTTTACTCAAATTTCTATCCTCCAAGTGAAATTCACAAAGACCGGAACCGCATATATAATTTCTGGCCTCATGATGGAGAGAGTATTGCCCAAGCGTGGGGGAGATTGAAGTCTTTAATGCTCAAATGCCCCATTCATGAGCTTCCTGGTAATATTATCATTGATAATTTCTATGCAAGACTTTCTTTTCAAGATAAGACCTTGCTGGATACTTCTTTTTCTGGATCATTTACACGCAATAAAGAAGAGTTTAAAAGGGACCTTCTTGATCGGATTCAGGAGAATACTGAAGGATGGGAGAACGACAAAGGTAGAGAGTCAGGTATAAACTATGATTATAAATGCATTGAAGCTTTTATGGATACTGATAAATTTCGTAATATTAGTGCTACTTATGGTCTTGATTCTCAAGTCGTTGCAAATCTTTATAAAGCTTTTGACTCTCATTATGAATTGCCTAAGAAGAATTTTGATAAGTATCATGAACCGTATAAAGATAAAATTGATTCATCTATAAATAAATGTGTTGTAATTGAAACTGTTGATCATGTTCTTCCTGAAGCTTATATTGAAAAAACTCCTTTCCCTGCTAAAATGAAGGAGTACTCTGTTATAAATAGTGCTGTTAATAAAAGTGAAAAGAAACCTGTAGAACCTGAAGAGCAAATAAAGGTTGAACCTGCTATTGCAATAGTTAAAGATCTTGCGACTGAAAATGTGGAAGATGGTCATATTATTTTCTGTGAAGATGCTTCTAATATTGTTTCACATCCTAATAAGTCTTGGAAAACTAGTGTTCCTATGCTATCTGTTAGAATTGGTGATCATTGCTATTATGGCTTATGCGATATTGGTGCAAGTATTAGTGCTATTCCTTATGAGCTTTACACGGAGATTATGCACGAAATTGGTTCTTGTGAACTTGAAGATATTGATGTGGTTATTCGGCTAGCTAATAGAGAAACTATCTCTCCAATTGGTATTGTTCGAGATGTGGAAGTTCTATGTGGTAAGATTAAATATCCTGCTGACTTTTTGGTACTTGGTTCTGCTGCTAGTAAGCATTGTCCTATCATTTTTGGTAGACCTTTTCTAAATACTTGTGGAGCTGTTATAGATTGCAAGAAAGAGAAAATTGTGACTAAATTTGCTGGTGAATCTTATGAGTTTAATTTCTCTAAATTTGCCAAAACTCCTTATAAAGCTGATTCGCCTAATAATGATTTTAGAGTGGAACAGTGTGCATCTATTGCTCTTGCTCCTAATAATCCTTTGCAGAAATATTTGGAGAATAGTGAGAGTGAAGTCTTTAGGGAAGAAAGAAATGGGCTTGATGAAATTTTCCTTCGTCAACCTATTCTTAAGCATGATTTACCGGTAGAAGATCTAGGTACAACACTACCACCAAAGGAAGATCCTGTTTTTGATTTAAAACCATTGCATGATAATCTTAAATATGCTCATATTGATGATAAGAAAATATATCCTGTTATTATTAGTTCTAAGCTTTCAGAGATTGAGGAAGAAAGGTTATTGGAAATATTGAAGAAACACCGAGGAGCTATTGGCTACACTCTTGATGACTTGAAGGGGATTTCTCCCTCTATTTGCCAACATGCCATTAATATGGAAGATGATGCAAAGCCTGTTGTTGAACATCAGCGTCGTTTAATTCCTAAAATGAAGGATGTGGTAAGAAACGAGGTATTAAAACTTCTTGAAGCTGGTATTATATATCCTATTGCTGATAGTAGATGGGTTAGTCCTGTGCATTGTGTTCCTAAGAAAGGAGGAGTGACTGTTGTACCTAATGATAATGATGAGCTCATACCTCAAAGAGTAGTTGTAGGGTATAAAATGTGCATTGATTATCGAAAAGTTAATAAGGTTACTAAGAAAGATCATTACCCTTTACCTTTTATTGATCAATTGTTAGAAAGGTTGTCTAAAAATACTCATTTTTGCTTTCTTGATGGTTATTCTGGGTTTTCACAAATTGCTATTAAAACTAAGGATCAAGAGAAAACCACTTTCACTTGTCCCTATGGAACTTATGCTTATAGACGTATGCCTTTTGGTTTATGTAATGCTCCTGCTACTTTTCAAAGATGCATGTCTGCTATTTTTCATGGCTTTTGCGAGAATACTGTAGAGGTATTCATGGATGATTTTTCTGTCTATGGGAATTATTTTGATAATTGCTTGCGAAACCTCGATAAAGTTTTGCAGAGATGTGAAGAAACTAACCTTGTTCTTAATTGGGAGAAATGCCACTTTATGGTTAATGAAGGAATTGTATTGGGACATAAAATTTCCGAGAGAGGTATTGAAGTTGATAGAGCTAAAGTTGAAGCAATTGAGAAGATGCCTTATCCCAGGGATGTTAAAGGTATTCGTAGTGTTCTTGGTCATGCTGGGTTTTATAGGAGATTCATTAAAGATTTCTCCAAGATTTCAAAACCTCTTACTAATCTTCTTCAAAAAGATGTACCTTTTGTTTTTATTGTAAGGAAGCTTTTGAAACTCTAAAGAAAGCATTAACAACTGCTCCTATAGTTGAACCTCCTGATTGGAACTTACCTTTTGAAATTATGTGTGATGCTAGTGATTTTGCTGTAGGCGCTGTTCTTGGACAGCGAGTAGATAAAAAATTAAATGTTATTCATTATGCTAGTAAAACTCTTGATGCTTCTCAAAGAAATTATGCTACAACTGAAAAAGAACTGTTAGCGGGAGTCTTTGCTTGTGACAAGTTTAGATCCTATATTGTTGATTCAAAAGTTACAATTCATACTGATCATGCTGCAATTAGATACCTTATGCAAAAGAAAGATGCTAAGCCAAGGCTTATTAGATGGGTGCTTCTGTTACAAGAATTTGATTTGCATATTATAGATAGGAAAGGTGCTGATAATCCTGTTGCTGATAACTTGTCTAGATTGGAAAATATTGCTTATGATCTTGTTCCTGTTAATGATAGTTTTCCAAATGAACAATTGGCTGTAATAAAGGTGAGCTCGCGAGATAGCCCTTGGTATGCTGATTATGCTAACTTTATTGTTTCCAAGTACTTGCCTCCAACCTTTTCAGCTTAGCAAAGGAGGAAATTCTTTTATGACTTGAGGCATTATTTTTGGGATGACCACACTTATATAAAGAAGGTGTGGATGGTATTCTGCGAAGATGCGTTCCTGAATATGAACAACAAGAGATATTGAGTAAATGTCATGGTAGTGCTTATAGAGGACATCACGCCGGAGATAGAACCGCGCAAAAGGTTCTACAATCAGGTTTTTATTGGCCAACTCTCTTCAAGGATGCAAGAAAGTTTATTTTATCTTGTGATGAATGTCAAAGGGTTGGTAATATTTCCAGACGCAATGAAATGCCTATGAATTATACTCTTGTTATTGAACCATTTGATTGTTGGGGATTTGACTTCATGGGACCTTTCCCTTCTTCAGAAGGTAACACTCATATACTTGTTGTTGTTGATTATGTTACTAAATGGGTGGAAGCCATACCCACAAAAAGTGCTGATGGTGAGACCTCTTTAAGAATGCTTTTAGATATTATTTTTCCTAGATTTGGAGTTCCTAGATATATTATGACTGATGGAGGTTCTCATTTTATTCATGGTGGTTTTAGAAAAACTCTTGCTAAATATGGTATTAACCATAGGATTGCTTCCGCTTATCATCCTCAAACTAGTGGGCAAGTAGAACTATCAAATAGAGAGATTAAATCTATCTTGCAAAAGACTGTTAATAAGTCTAGAAAGAATTGGGATAATAAATTGAAGGGAGCACTATGGGCTTATAGAACTGCTTATAAAAATCCCATGGGTATGTCACCTTATAAAATGGTTTATGGAAAAGCTTGTCATTTACCTTTAGAACTAGAGCACAAAGCTTATTGGGCTGTAACAGAACTAAATAAAGATCCTAAACTTGCCGGTAAGAAAAGATTGCTACAATTGAGTTCTCTAGATGAATGGAGAAGTGAAGCTTATGAAAATGCTAAACTCTTTAAAGAGAAAGTTAAGAAATGGCATGATAGAAGAATTATTAAAAGAGAATTTAATGTTGGGGATAAAGTCCTATTGTATCGGTCTCGTCTCAGATTCTTTGCAGGGAAGTTACTCTCAAAATGGGAAGGACCATATGTTATTGAGGAGGTATATCGTTCAGGAGCAATTAAAATTAGTTCTCTCCAAGGCGATGCCACAAAAGTGGTGAATGGACAAAGACTCAAGCATTATATCTCTGGAGATTCTTATAATGAATATGTTGATGTTATTCGAGTGGTAACTCCGGAAGCTTTCATCAAAGGCCAATTTGACAGTTCTGCAGAATTCGACTTTGAATAGGTAACAGTACTGGTAATGAAAAGTTCGCGTTTTACTTTCCGAACAATGTTTTTGCTGTTTTTGGAAAATATGAAAAATTACGAGATCGAAACGGAGTGGAGGAAACGCACGAGGGCGTGCCCCCATAGGCCGGCGCGGGCCCCAGCCTGGCCGCGCCGCCCTATGAGGTGGGTCCCTCGTTGCCCCTCTCCGACTCTGGTTCGATCTGGTACTTTCCTTTTGTTGTAAAAATTCCTGCTATATAATCCCCCGGGCCCCTGGAGGTCCGTATATTGTTTTCTCGATGTGTTTTGTTTCGAGCTGTTTCTGCCAGGATCTGTCTTTCATCTAGGAGCATCATGGTCTCCAACAACAAGGGCAAGGGGCTTTTGGATGAAGATAGTTGATATGTCTCCGACGTATCGATAATTTCTTATGTTCCATGCCACATTATTGATGATATCTACATGTTTTATGCATACTTTATGTCATATTTATGCGTTTTCCAGAACTAACCTATTGACGAGATGCCGAAGGGATTCTTTGTTTTCTGCTGTTTTTGGTTTCAGAAATCCTAGTAAGGAAATATTCTCGGAATCGGACGAAATCAACGCCCAGCATCTTAGAATCCCCGGAAGCATCCAGAACACCCGAGAGCCGCCAGAGAGGGGACACAGGCCCCCCGGATGATAGGCCGGTGCGGCCCAGGGGTGGCCCGCGCCCCCCTGTGGTGACGTCTCCTCGTTGACCCTCCGACGCCGCCTCTTCGCCTATTTAAGCCCCCTCGACCTAAAACCTCGAGACGAAAAAGCCACGGTACGATAAACCTTCCAGAGCCGCCGCCATCGCGAAGCCAAGATCTGGGGGACAGGAGTCTCTGTTCCGGCACGCCGCCGGGATGGGGAAGTGCTCCCGGAAGGCTTCTCCATCGACACCGCTGCCATCTCCACCGCCATCTTCATCACCGCTGCTGTCTCCCATGAGGAGGGAGTAGTTCTCCATCGAGGCTAAGGGCTGTACCGGTAGCTATGTGGTTAATCTCTCTCCTATGTACTTCAATACAATAATCTCATGAGCTGCCTTACATGATTGAGATTCATATGATGATGCTTGTAATCTAGATGTCATTATGCTAGTCAAGTGGATTTTACTTATGTGATCTCCGGAGACTCCTTGTCCCACGTGTGTAAAGGTGACAGTGTGTGCACCGTGTGGGTCTTTTAGGCTATATTTCACATAATACTTATTCACTGTTATGAATGGCATAGTGAAGTGCTTATTTATATCTCTTTATGATTGCAATGTGTTTTGTATCACAATTTATCTGTGTGCTACTCTAGTGATGTTATTAAAGTAGTCTATTCCTCCTGCACGGTGTAATGGTGACAGTGTGTGCATCGTGTAGTACTTGGCGTAGGTTATGATTGTGATCTCTTGTAGATTATGAAGTTAACTATTGCTATGATAGTATTGATGTGATCTATTCCTCCTTTCGTAGCGTGAAGGTGACAGTGTGCATGCTATGTTAGTACTTGGTTTGGTTGTGTTGATCTGTCGTGCACTCTAAGGTTATTTAAATATGAACATCGAATATTGTGGAGCTTGTTAACTCCGGCATTGAGGGTTCGTGTAATCCTACACAGTTAGTGGTGTTCATCATCCAACAAGAGAGTGTAGAGTCTAGCATCTATTTATTTATTCTGTTATGTGATCAATGTTGAGAGTGTCCACTAGTGAAAGTATGATCCCTAGGCCTTGTTTCCAATACTGCTATCGCTGCTTGTTTACTGTTCTACTGCATCTGTACTGCCCGCAATATTACCACCATCAACCACACGCCAGTCCTGGCCAGTGATGGCGTGTATTTCACACGTTCGTTGGGCAACCCCAAGAGGAAGGTATGATGCGCACAGCAGCAAGTTTTCCCTCAGAAAGAAACCAAGGTTTATCGAACCAGGAGGAGCCAAGAAGCACGTTGAAGGTTGATGGCGGCGGGATGTAGTGCGGCGCAACACCAGGGATTCCGGCGCCAACGTGGAACCTGCACAACACAACCAAAGTACTTTGCCCCAACGAAACAGTGAGGTTGTCAATCTCACCGGCTTGCTGTAACAAAGGATTAACCGTATTGTGTGGAAGATGATTGTTTGCAGAAAACAGTAGAACAATATTGCAGTAGATTGTATTTCAGTAAAGAGAATTGGACCGGGGTCCACAGTTCACTAGAGGTGTCTCTCCCATAAGATAAACAGCATGTTGGGTGAACAAATTACAGTTGGGCAATTGACAAATAAAGAGGGCATGACCATGCACATACATATCATGATGAGTATTGTGAGATTTAATTGGGCATTACGACAAAGTACATAGACCGTCATCCAACTGCATCTATGCCTAAAAAGTCCACCTTCAGGTTATCATCCGAACCCCCTCCAGTATTAAGTTGCTAACAACAGACAATTGCATTAAGTATGGTGCGTAATGTAACTAGTGACTACATCCTTGAACATAGTACTAATGTTTTATCCCTAGTGGCAACAACACATCCGTAACCTTAGTGGTTCTTGTCACTCCTCCAGATTCACGGAGACATGAACCCACTATCGAGCATAAATACTCCCTCTTGGAGTTACTAGCATCAACTTGGCCAGAGCATCTACTAATAACGGAGAGCATGCAAGATCATAAACAACACATAGACATAACTTTGATAATCAACATAACAAGTATTCTCTATTCATCGGATCCCAACAAACGCAACATATAGAATTGCAGATAGATGATCTTGATCATGTTAGGCAGCTCACAAGATCCGACAATGATAGCACAATGGGGAGAAGACAACCATCTAGCTACTGCTATGGACCCATAGTCCAGGGGGTAGACTAGTCCCACCTCACACCGGAGGCGACCATGGCGGCGTAGAGTCCTCCGGGAGATGATTCCCCTCTCCGGCAGGGTGCCGGAGGCGATCTCTGGATCCCCCGAGATGGGATCGGCGGCGGCGGCGTCTCGGAAGGTTTTCCGTATCGTGGTTCTCAGATGCGGGGGTTTCGTCACGGAGACTTTTTATAGGCGGAAGGGCAGGTCAAGAGGCGGCACGGGGGCCCCACACTACAGGTCGGCGCGGCCAAGGGGGGGGCGCCGCCCTATGGTGTGGCCCCTCCGTGGCCCCTCTTCGTCTCTCCTTCGGACTTCTGGAAGCTTCGTGAGAAAATAGGCCCCAGGCTTTGATTTCGTCCAATTCCGAGAATATTTCCTTACTAGGATTTCTGAAACCAAAAACAGCAGAAAACAAAGAATCGGCACTTCGGCACCTTGTTAATAGGTTAGTTCCGGAAAATGCACGAATATGACATAAAGTGTGCATAAAACATGTAGATAACATCAATAATGTGGCATGGAACATAAGAAATTATCGATACGTCGGAGACGTATCAGCATCCCCAAGCTTAGTTCTGCTCGTCCCGAGCAGGTAAAACGATAACAAAGATAATTTCTGGAGTGACATGCCATCATAATCTTGATCATACTATTTGTAAAGCATATGTAGTGAATGCAGCGATCGAAACAATGTATATGACATGAGTAAACAAGTGAATCATATAGCAAAGACTTTTCATGAATAGCACTTCAAGACAAGCATCAATAAGTCTTGCATAAGAGTTAACTCATAAAGCAATAATTCAAAGTAGAGATATTGAAGCAACACAAAAGAAGATTAAGTTTCAGCGGTTGCTTTCAACTTGTAACATGTATATCTCATGGATATTGTCAACATAGAGTAATATAATAAGTGCAATAAGCAAATATGTAGGAATCAATGCACAGTTCACACAAGTGTTTGCTTCTTGAGGTGGAGAGAGATAGGTGAACTGACTCAACATTGAAAGTAAAAGAATGGTCCTCCATAGAGGAAAAGCATCGATTGCTATATTTGTGCTAGAGCTTTGATTTTGAAAACATGAAACAATTTTGTCAACGGTAGTAATAAAGCATATGCATCATGTAAATTATATCTTATAAGTTGCAAGCCTCATGCATAGTGTACTAATAGTGCCCGCACCTTGTCCTAATTAGCTTGGACTACCGGGTCATCACAATGCATTGTTTTTACCAAGTGTCACAAAGGGGTACCTCTATGCCGCCTCGTACAAAGGTCTAAGGAGAAAGCTCGCATTGGATTTCTCGCTATTGATTATTCTTCAACTTAGACATCCATACCGGGACAACATAGACAACAGATAATGGACTCCTCTTTTATGCATAAGCATATAACAACAATTAATAATTTTCTCATTTGAGATTTGAGGATTGTTGTCCAAAACTGAAACTTCCACCATGGATCATGGCTTTAGTTAGCGGCCCAATGTTCTTCTCTAACATATGCATGCTTAACCATATGGTGGTAGATCTCTCTTACTTCAGACAAGACGAACATGCATAGCAACTCACATGAAATTCAACAATGAAAAGTTGATGGCGTCCCCAGTGAACATGGTTATCGCACAACAAGCAACTTAATAAGAGATAAAGTGCATAATTACATATTCAATACCACAATAGTTTTTAAGCTATTTGTCCCATGAGCTATATATTGCAAAGGTGAATGATGGAATTTTAAAGGTAGCACTCAAGCAATTTACTTTGGAATGGCGGAAAAATACCATGTAGTATAGGTAGGTATGGTGGACACAAATGGCATAGTGGTTGGCTCAAGTATTTTGGATGCATGAGAAGTATTCCCTCTCGATACAAGGTTTAGGCTAGCAAGGCTTATTTGAAACAAACACAAGGATGAACCGGTGCAGCAAAACTCACATAAAAGACATATTGAAAACATTATAAGACTCTACACCGTCTTCCTTGTTGTTCAAACTCAATACTAGAAATTATCTAGACCTTAGAGAAACCAAATATGCAAACCAAATTTTAGCATGCTCTATGTATTTCTTCATTAATGGGTGCAAAGCATATGATGCAAGAGCTTAATCATGAGCACAACAATTGCCAAGTATCACATTACCCAAGACATTTATAGCAATTACTACATGTATCATTTTCCAATTCCAACCATATAACAATTTTAACGAAGAAGAAACTTCGCCATGAATACTATGAGTAGAAACCAAGGACATACTTGTCCATATGCTACAGCGGAGCGTGTCTCTCTCCCATAAAGTGAATGCTAGGATCCATTTTATTCAAACAAAACAAAAAACAAAAACAAACCGACGCTCCAAGAAAAAGCACATAAGATGTGATGGAATAAAAATATAGTTTCAGGGGAGGAACCTGATAATGTTGTCGATGAAGAAGGGGATGCCTTGGGCATCCCCAAGCTTAGACGCTTGAGTCTTCTTGATATATGCAGGGGTGAACCACCGGGTGCATCCCCAAGCTTAGAGCTTTCACTCTCCTTGATCATGTTGCATCATACTCCTCTCTTGATCCTTGAAAACTTCCTCCACACCAAACTCGAAACAACTCATTAGAGGGTTAGTGCACAATATAAATTGACATATTCAGAGGTGACACAATCATTCTTAACACTTCTGGACATTGCATAATGCTACTGGACATTAATGGATCAAAGAAATTCATCCAACATAGCGAAAGAGGCAATGCGAAATAAAAGGCAGAATCTGTCAAAACAGAACAGTTCGTATTGACGAATTTTAAAATGGCACCAGACTTGCTCAAATGAAAATGCTCAAATTGAATTAAAGTTGCGTACATATCTGAGGATCATGCACGTAAATTGGCTTAATTTTCTGAGCTACCTACAGGGAGGTGGACCCAGATTCGTGACAGCAAAGAAATCTGGAACTGTGCAGTAATCCAAATCTAGTACTTACTTTTCTATCAACGGCTTAACTTGGCCCAACAAAACACAAAACTAAGATAAGGAGAGGTTGCTACAGTAGTAAACAACTTCCAAGACACAAAATAAAAACAAAGTACTGTAGGTAAAAACATGGGTTGTCTCCCATAAGCGCTTTTCTTTAACGCCTTTCAGCTAGGCGCAGAAAGTGTGTATCAAGTATTATCAAGAGATGGTGCATTGTTATCATGAGCTCCCCCATCCATAGTGGTACTAAGGGCTTTGTCAATTTTAGGCCTATAATAATACTTCTTTGGTCTAGGCACTTTAGAGACATACATAAACTTTTGCTCCTTACCCACATAAGCTTTCTCCTTATATTTAAGAGAAGAAAATGTTGAACCCAAGGTTCCCATAGCTTTTTCAAGTTCGTCAATCCTATTGATTTGATCATCATGGACAGCATTAGTTCCTAGGACACTAATTCTTTCATCAATTCCTCCTAAGGATTTATCAAGTTCATCAGTTTTATCAAGTAATATTTCCAATTTAGCTTCAATACTTGGAAAATTTTTCTCTATGGTTTCCAATTTTTTCATAACATCTTCAAGAGAGATTTCAGTTTTAACTTTATCAACAGGGGGTATTCCAAATAAGCTCTCAATAATGCAACTAGCTTCTAATGTAGGAGTACTTAGGAAGTCACCTTTTGCGAGACTATCAAGAACATATCTATTCCAGCTAGAGATACCAACATAAAAATTCCTGAGTAAAATAATGGTGGAGTGCTTCTTAGTGCATCTATTATGAGCATCGCTAATTCTATACCAAGCATCTCTCAAACATTCTCCCCCTCGTTGCTTAAACGTGCGAACTTCAACTTCAGGATTACTCATTTTAGTAGTAGTAAATAAAGCAAACTAGATAAAGTAAATGCAAGTAAACTAATTTTTTTGTGTTTTCGATATAGCAAACAAGATAGCAAATAAAGTAAAACTAGCAACTAATTTTTTTGTATTTTGATTTAGTGCAGCAAACAAAGTAGTAAATAAAACTAAGCAAGACAAAAACAAAGTAAAGAGATTGAGAAGTGGAGACTCCCCTTGCAGCGTGTCTTGATCTCCCCGGCAACGGCGCCAGAAAAAGAGCTTGATGGCGTGTATTTCACACGTTCGTTGGGCAACCCCAAGAGGAAGGTATGATGCGCACAGCAGCAAGTTTTCCCTCAGAAAGAAACCAAGGTTTATCGAACCAGGAGGAGCCAAGAAGCACGTTGAAGGTTGATGGCGGCGGGATGTAGTGCGGCGCAACACCAGGGATTCCGGCGCCAACGTGGAACCTGCACAACACAACCAAAGTACTTTGCCCCAACGAAACAGTGAGGTTGTCAATCTCACCGGCTTGCTGTAACAAAGGATTAACCGTATTGTGTGGAAGATGATTGTTTGCAGAAAACAGTAGAACAATATTGCAGTAGATTGTATTTCAGTAAAGAGAATTGGACCGGGGTCCACAGTTCACTAGAGGTGTCTCTCCCATAAGATAAACAGCATGTTGGGTGAACAAATTACAGTTGGGCAATTGACAAATAAAGAGGGCATGACCATGCACATACATATCATGATGAGTATTGTGAGATTTAATTGGGCATTACGACAAAGTACATAGACCGTCATCCAACTGCATCTATGCCTAAAAAGTCCACCTTCAGGTTATCATCCGAACCCCCTCCAGTATTAAGTTGCTAACAACAGACAATTGCATTAAGTATGGTGCGTAATGTAACTAGTGACTACATCCTTGAACATAGTACTAATGTTTTATCCCTAGTGGCAACAGCACATCCGTAACCTTAGTGGTTCTTGTCACTCCTCCAGATTCACGGAGACATGAACCCACTATCGAGCATAAATACTCCCTCTTGGAGTTACTAGCATCAACTTGGCCAGAGCATCTACTAATAACGGAGAGCATGCAAGATCATAAACAACACATAGACATAACTTTGATAATCAACATAACAAGTATTCTCTATTCATCGGATCCCAACAAACGCAACATATAGAATTACAGATAGATGATCTTGATCATGTTAGGCAGCTCACAAGATCCGACAATGATAGCACAATGGGGAGAAGACAACCATCTAGCTACTGCTATGGACCCATAGTCCAGGGGTAGACTACTCACACATCACACCGGAGGCGACCATGGCGGCGTAGAGTCCTCCGGGAGATGATTCCCCTCTCCGGCAGGGTGCCGGAGGCGATCTCTGGATCCCCCGAGATGGGATCGGCGGCGGCGGCGTCTCCGGGAAGGTTTTCCGTATCGTGGTTCTCAGATGCTGGGGGTTTCGTCACGGAGACTTTTTATAGGCGGAAGGGCAGGTCAAGAGGTGGCACGGGGGCCCCACACTACTGGCCGGCGCGGCCAAGGGGGGCCGCGCCGCCTATGGTGTGGCCCCTCCGTGGCCCCTCTTCGTCTCTCCTTCGGACTTCGAAGCTTCGTGAGAAAATAGGCCCTGGGCTTTGATTTCGTCCAATTCCGAGAATATTTCCTTACTAGGATTTCTGAAACCAAAAACAGCAGAAACAAAGAATCGGCACTTCGGCACCTTGTTAATAGGTTAGTTCTGGAAAATGCACGAATATGACATAAAGTGTGCATAAAACATGTAGATAACATCAATAATGTGGCATGGAACATAAGAAATTATCGATACATCGGAGACGTATCAGCCAGCAAAGCACTTTTCTGGCACTGTTACTACTGCTCATACTTATTCATACCACCTGTATTTCACTATCTCTTCGCCGAACTAGTGCACCTATTAGGTGTGTTGGGGACACAAGAGACTTCTTGCTTTGTGGTTGCAGGGTTGCTTGAGAGGGATATCTTTGACCTCTTCCTCCCTGAGTTCGATAAACCTTGGGTGATCCACTTAAGGGAAACTTGCTGCTGTTCTACAAACCTCTGCTCTTGGAGGCCCAACACTGTCTACAAGAATAGAAGCATTCGTTGACATCAAGCACTTTTCTGGCGCCGTTGCCGGGGAACGAAGGAAAGCTACACCATTTCCTCCCTCGTCAACCACGCGCCAGTCCTGGGCAGCAAGCACTTTTCTGGCGCCGTTGCCGGGGAGGAAAGGTAAAAGGCACTCATACTTCGGTTCCAGGTAACAGTACTTTTCTGGCGCCATTGTGTTTGTGCTCGAAGCTATTTCCTTTAGATCCTGCAATTGCATCTTTTTGTTTCTTGTTTACACTAGTAAGGCATAATGGACAACAATGAGCTTCTTATTCTATTTCCTGATTTAAGACATGGATGGTTTGATCCAAAAATTAAAAAACCCATGGAACATATTAGTATGAACACTTTGAACACTATTGTTTCTAATGCTATGGAAAATTCTAAGCTTGGGGAAGCTGGTTTTGATGAGCATGATCTTTTTAGTCCCTCAAGCAATGAGGAGGAAATTTACTTTGATGATACTTTGCCTCCTATTTATGATGATTATAATGATAGTAGTCTTTTGGTGCCGCCTATTATGGAGGATAAATTTGATTATGATTACAATATGCCTCCTATATTTGATGATGAGAATAATAATGATAGCTACTTTGTTGAATTTGCTCCCACTACAATTAATAAGAATGACTATGCTTATGTTGGGAGTAGTAATAATTTTATGCATGAGACTCATGATAAGAATGTTTCATTTGATAGTCATATTGTTGAGTTTGCTAATGATGCTACTGGATATTATTATGAGAGAGGAAAATATGGTTGTAGAAATTTTCATGTTACTAAAACACCTCTCTATGTGCTGAAATTTTTGAAGCTACACTTGTTCTATCTTCCTACGCTTGTTGCATTATGCTTCTTGAACTTGTTTATGTACAAGATTCCTTTTCATAGGAAGCATGTTAGACTTAAATGTGTTTTGAATTTGCCTCTTGATGCTCTCTTTTGCTTCAAATACTATTTCTTGCGAGTGCATCATTAAAACTGCTGAGCCCATCTTAATGGCTATAAAGAAAGAACTTCTTGGGAGATAACCCATGTGTTTATTTTGCTACAGTACTTTTATTTTGTATTTGTGTCTTGGAAGTTTTTACTACTGTAGCAACCTCTCCTTATCTTAGTTTTGTTGCATTGTTGTGCCAAGTAAAGTCGTTGATAGTGAGGTTCATACTAGATTTGGATTACTGCGCAGAAATAGATTTCTTGCTTTCACGAATCTGGGTTCAATTCTCTGTAGATAACTCAGAAAATTATGCCAATTTACGTGAGTGATCCTCAGATATGTACGCAACTTTCATTCAATTTGAGCATTTTCATTTGAGCAAGTCTAGTGCCTCAATAAAATTCATCTTTACGAACTGTTCTGTTTTGACAGATTCTGCCTTTTATTTCGCATTGCCTGTTTTGATATGCTTGATGGATTTTTCGATTCCATTGACTTTCAGTAGCTTTGGAAAATGTCCAGAAGTGTTAATAATGATTGTGTCACCTCTGAACATGTGAATTTTTGATTATGCACTAACCCTCTAATGAGTTTGTTTCGAGTTTGGTGTGGAGGAAGTTTTCAAGGGTCAAGAGAGGAGGATGATATACTATGATCAAGAAGAGTGAAAGCTCTAAGCTTGGGGATGCCCCGGTGGTTCACCCCTGCATATTTCAAGAAGACTCAAGCATCTAAGCTTGGGGATGCCCAAGGCATCCCCTTCTTCATCGACAAATTATCAGGTTCCTCCCCTGAAACTATATTTTTATTCCGTCACATCTTATGTGCTTTGCTTGGAGCGTCGGTTTGTTTTTGTTTTTTATTTGTTTGAATAAAATGGATACTAGAATTCTTTGTGTGGGAGAGAGACACGCTACGCTGTTGCATATGGACAAATATGTCCTTAGGCTTTACTCATAGTATTCATGGCGAAAGTTTCTTCTTCGTTAAATTATTGTATGGTTGGAAACGGGAAATGTTGCATGTGGTAGTGTATAATAAAATACTTGTAGAACATTGAGCTTTGATAACTTGATTCTTTGCAAATGTTTTGAGGTATTTGGATGGTAAGGCTTGCTGGATAAATAAGTTAAAATTAGTAGTGGATTGTTGTCTTTAAGCTTGTGCCGTACTACAAACTCTATTTAAATAGTTGAAGGCGTAGTTGGACTTGATAGCTTTCCATGTCTGAGAGTTCATCGTAATAACTAAGTTGTGCTGAAGGTCGAGGGAGCTAGCGGGGTACTTGTGCCACCGTGAACGGCCCTCCTTGGAGTAAATTTTAATCATGCTCTTAATGATGAACCTGCTAGTTGTTTGCAATAAGCTTGTGAGTTCTTTTTGACTAATGTTAAGCTACGGTTTTTGGCACTTCCACCATCCAAATTTGCTAGCCTCTTCGGTACTGTGCATTGCCTTTTGCTCACATTGAGAATTGTGCATACTTCGCCGGTACATCCAAACCCGTGGGAGAACTTTCTCTTGTTCTCCTACACATAAGCCCATACATCTCCTCAAAACAGCCACCATAACTACCTACCACAGCATTTCCATAGCTGTTCCGAGATATATTGCCATGCAACATCCATTTTACATTACGTGCCATGTTGTCATTTATTATTTATATATTGCTTTGCATGATCATATACAGCTGATGTGTGGTTTACCCATGTTACGCTAGATCATTGCACATCCTGCTACACTGGCAGAGGCATACAGTTTCATACATCATGTTTCATTCATTATGAGTTATTTGTACCAAAAAGTGTGTTGTCATAATTAGGATGTTGCCCCTAAAAATGAAAAGAGCCGTGGAGGCCATCAAAAAGAAAAAAAAGAAGAAAGAAAAAAAAATGAAAAGAAAGAAAAAAAGAAAAAAAAATAAAAAAGGAAAAAAAGAGAATAAAGAAAAAGGGGGCAGCATTACTATCTTTTATCCACACTTGTGCTCATGTTTTAGCACCCGCATTATTCATAGTCATCATTTGTGCTCATGTTTAGCACCTACATTCATATGAGAGAGTTTTCATGTTTTACTAGTATAACTATGTGGGGAACTACACTATAGAACTTGGGTTGTATATTTGTTGCGGTCAAAACCCACCGGCGGGCAGCGACGGGCAACACAGTAGAGCCGGGAACAACCTAGGGCTGCGGCTGGCCCTGGTCCCTCCGAGCGACGGCCCGCAAAGCCTCTGGTACACACGTCCGATGCTGATGCAAGGGCGTGCCACCTGACCTATACCTGGTCAGGAAGGTGATGGAGATGCCTCGCTTAGTTTCCTGCATGGCATACACGTAAACATTAAATACGAGCCTCGATCGGCTCTCAGGTTATCCTGTGAATCAGCTCAAGGAGCCGATCCACCCATGATTCGTACGGGGTGCACGAATATATGGTGGTCCTGCTTGATCAAGATGAAGCTAATGCGATCTACGACGATTTAGGGTTTTCACCGCATAATCGGATCATCCTACTCACGATTGGGCCTCGCGGCCACGCACGGTGATCATAAGCCGATCCTAGATAGGGCCTAAAAACCAACACGAGGTTGATCCCCGGAACATCCTGTCTAGGACTAGCAAACGACACCCTACGTGCCGCTGGATCCTCCAACCCTTTGTAAGGCCTAACTATTGCAGATATTAAACTAATCCTTGAAGAACAAGGAGCAACCGTAACGGATCGGATCTACTAAATAATGATCAAGCGGGGTGCCGCCCCTACACCTAAGATAGGTGTAAGGGCGGCTAGATATGCAAGGGTTGCACTACGATAGCATGTTATACGAAGAACTATGCTAACCCTAACACATCTATGATAACTACGTTGCTCGCCATCAAAAAGGCTTCAGTACGAGCAACGCATGAACAACATGAAGCTTATGCTGCCTAGATCGCAAGATGGGATCTAGGCAGCATGATGCTTACCGGTAGAAACCCTCGAGACGAAGGAGTTGGCGATGCGCCGAGATTGATTTGTTGGTTGAACGTTGGTTGTTGTTTTATTCCATAAACCCTAGATACATATTTATAGTCCAGCGGACTTTCTAACGTGGGAATAATCCCCACCGTGCACGAGACAAACTCTAACTAAAACGATACGTAATCTACTATGTTACAGATACACGGGCCAACTAGCCCATATTTTGCATATAAAGGCCGATTCACATATTTCTTCTATGTATATTCTTCAAATCCATCTTGATCGCGGCCCACCTCTGACTCGGTCAAATTTGGGTGATAACACATGCCCCCCTGGTTTTGGAATTGGTAATTCCAAAATCACTCTGCTTTTCCTTCGTTGGGTCATGTCGTGGCAGAACCGTTGCAGTATCCGTCATCATGATGCCTTGCCTTCTCAACTTCTCCGCGTGACCTGGCAGTTTTTTTTTTCTTTTTTCTTTTAGGCACCACTTCCTCGGAAACTGCTGTGGCATTGAATTTCCACTATATCCCCTTTTATTTAACCGCTCCGCACAGTTTATTTCCGCATCTTCTTCGCATTAGCACTCCAAAAGCCCTCATGCGCCACCATGTCTTCTTCCTCCTCTGCTTCATCGGATCTTTCCACCCAGTCCTCTTCCTCTCGCGAGCCGACGCCGGAGCCGAACCCGGCGGAGGTCCACGCAGCCAACACTCGCCGCGCCATTGAGGCCGGGGAGGAGTCTAGCCATGACTTCTCCATCTGGTCGGAGGACGACAAGTCCCTGACCGACGGGGAAAGCGACCTCCGCTTCCTCGCCGACGGGGAAACGGAGGAGGAAAGCGATGACGATCGCTTCTCCTGTGACTTCACCTCTCCCGAGGAGGAGGAGGAGGAAGAAGAGGAGGAGGAGGAGGACGACACCTCCTCCGACGAGCCGCCGGCCAAGCGGTTCTGCCCCTGGCCGGGGAACCTCAGCGACTTCAACAGCGACAACGATGACGCTGACGAAGAGGACGAGGACAATGAGGGCCCGGTCGGCGGCCATTGGAGCGACGACGAGCCCGCCGGGAGCAGCGCCGACAACGGTGACGACGGCGACGACGAGGGCAGCGACGGCCCGTAGATAGGACCTCTAGTATAGGACCAGTAGCAGTAGATGGGGCAATGTATCCCCTAGCACTTCCTTTTGAGAGCAATCAGCTCTTTATGTAAGAAATCTATCAATGAAGAACTTTTCCCAATTTGATTTTGCCGATTTCCTTTGAGCTTAATTTAGCCGATTTCCTCTCATACTGATCTTGCCGATTTGTCCCCTTTGCCAATGCGTAATGAGCCGATAGCAACGCATCGGTCCTTTAAAATTCACCCTTCCATTCTTCAACTGATGATTTTGAAATCTGGTGGATAATGTAGAATCTTCAGGGAAGCCTTTGAATTCTTCCAACCAAACCTAATGGTCTTCTTTAAACACTCATCATTTTGTGAAGAAGGTTGCGACGAAAGATCAGCCGATGGTACCCCAATCGGCTCCTGAACAGAGCATCCACCAGGCCTGCTGCCCCCCGAGCCTTACTCGGGGCGAGAATGTCAGAGAGGATGCACCAAAGCCGATCACCTTTCTTCCTTAGAAAGCTGATATACCCCTTCTGTCAACACTGTTGAACTAGTACCAAGGGTTGAAAATCCTCGACAAGAAGGTTCAGGAACCCGGATCGGCTCAAAGCAGCTGAAGAAGTTCTCATTGTTTTACTCCCGCGAAGAAGCAGAGGGCCCCACAGCTGAACTGGATTTGGTGGAGATCCGGTAAACCTCGTATAATTGCACTAGAGTCGATGGCTGCGCATCGGCTTCGTCTCTTAGTTCTAAAGTCGATGCCCTTGCATCGACTGTATAAATTTTTTTTTTTTACAGGCCGATTTTTTCCTATCGGCCCCAATCTTTCACTGCACACATATTCTCCTGCCCATGTTCACATGTTCATCGTGTTTAGGTGCCCCCCGAGCCGAATCTGTCAGGGAATGGCAGATATCGGCTCTGTAATTCATACGTCGGCTCCGGTAGGATCAATGACGAACACAAGCAGAACATGTGGTGAGGATAATTTTTGCCGATTGCTGGAATCGGCCTCCATATTGATTGAAGTGCTGACTGAAGGTTCTGTAATGTCCCTTCATAGATTTTTGGGGCCGATCACAAGGATCAGCCTCGCCCCGTTTGCTCATTGGTTTGTCCTTGCTACTCTGTCAGGCTGGTGGATAAAACCAGCCCAATCTCTGACTTTATCATGTTGATGCGCTTGCTGTCGTCTACCTTGAGTGCATCGTGTAATCGTGGAGCACTAAGCTCCGTCGGAAGGACGAGCACCATGTTTGTGCCAGCCGATGTTTCATCATCGGCTTTCCTTTGCTTGGGGCGCCACTCCATTTTCCGTGGTCGACCCTCTTCGTCCAGGGTTCGCTGAACTTTCGCAGCCAGATCAGGTCGTGCCTTCCTCAGCGTATGCAAGTATAACCTTTCGGCTTCCTCCAGGCCGCGCAATCGCTGAACCCTGCGTTTTTGTGAACGGCTGAGTCCATCAGGGCACCACCTTGGCCGGTGGTACCTGTCTTCTTCTTCTTGTCCCTCGTCTTCTGAATCCTCGAGATCTTCCCACCGAGGGGACTCAGCGCGTTTGCTTTGTGGCGGGAGAGGCCCTAAGCGCTTGAACACGGACACGTTGGCTGCCTCCTTCTTCTTCTGGTTGCATTCTGGGCAATTGCCGATTGTGGGTAATCGGCTCATTCCTGAATCCCAGCAGTGTCTGAAGAAGGGGCAGTCCCAGTGCCTATCGTTGTCGTCTTGCTCCCTTGATTTTCCTTTGGCACGGCGCTCGTGCTCCTCCTCATCGCGATCGTGCCGACGATGTCTTCTGGCTTCTCTAGCCAGACGATCTCTTTCATCATCATCGCTGGATCGTCGGCGTTGGTCATACTGACTCACATACTTGTTGAGGAGGTGCTCAGAGAGGGGACGCTGATATCTTATGTTCTTCACTTCTCCCTCTGTGACGTAGCGCTTGCCATCATGACGGAGCCGATCGCGTGGAGCGGCCTCTTCTGTGTCCTTGCTACGAGAGCAGCTGCCCTCGTCTCCATCTTTGCCAGAGTGGTGCCCAGGTCCTACCATGTTGATGCTGAACGAGGATCCTGGCTGGCAACCTTCAGGGTAAGTGCATTCCACCATGTTAACGGCGGGGAAGGGTTGGGTGTCGACCTTCATGGCGTACTGGTTGAAAATCAGACGTCCTTTTTCTATCGCCATTTGGATCTGCTGACGCCACACCCTGCAGTCGTTGGTGGCATGGGAGAGCGAGTTATGCCATTTGCAGTATGGCTTTCCGTTCAGCTCTTGTACCGTGGGGAATTTGAGACCTTCGGGAATCGTCAACTGCTTCTCCTTGAGCAGGAGGTCGAAGATTTGCTCAGTTTTGGTCACGTCAAAATCAAACCCCCTGGGCGGGCCTGGTGGCTTTACCCATTTGCAGGACACGGGGTTTGCCCCCCGAGTCCATTCAGCCACTGCTACCTCTTGATCTCCCGCAGAAACTTCGTCTTCCTCTGCCTCGACCAGGACTACTGCACGCTTGAACTTGTCCTGGTACAGGTCTGGGTGGCGCTGTTCATATGCCGATAGTTTCTGAACCATGTGCGCCAGTGAGGGGTAGTCTGCTTGGGAGGCCATGTCCTTGAGCGGTGTTGCGAGGCCCGCCACTGCCAACTCGACTGCTTCCTTTTCAGTCACACGAACCGAATAACATCGGTTCCTAAGATTCCTGAAGCGCTGGATGTATTCATCACGCTTTCTCCACGCTTCGACGTATTTGTGCTAGATCGGCAAGGCCAGACTCGGAAGCCTCTGAGTGGTACTGCATATGGAACTGTTCTTCCAACTGCTTCCAAGTCCGGATCGAGTCTGGTGGCAACGAGGTGTACCACCCGAAAGCCGATCCCGTGAGGGACTGTGAGAAGAACCTCACGCGTAGTGAATCCGACACTGAGGCCGTTCCTAGCTGTGCCAAATATCGGCCCACATGCTCGATGGAGCTGGAACCATCTGATCCACCGAATTTGGAGAAATCAGGAAGCCGATATTTAGGTGGTAGCGGATCAACTCGTAGTCGTCAGGGTACGGCTTGGAATAGCCGATTGCCCTCCTTTTCGGCACCATGCCGAACTGGTCTCTCAGTATGGTGCTGATCTGATCCGCTGTGCTGGCTGCAGGAATTGAACTCTGAAGATTCGCCGGGGTGGCGTACTTAGCCAGCCATGTTTGCTTTTCCAGCTCTGAGCCAACTGCAGGAGCTGAGCTCTGGAGGTTCGTCGGGGTGGCGTACTTAGTTAGCCACGTCTGCTTCTCAAGATCTGTCGCTGACGTCCCTCCTGTTTTCCCAGAAGTCCCTGATGTTGTGGCCTGGTTTGTGAGCGCCCAGTTACCGCAATCTAGCACATACGTGCACGTGTACCCGTGAGGGATCTCCTTAGGCGCCTCATGCAAGAACTGGCAGTCACTAGGGTCACCACCAATCTTGTAGACGACGAATGCCGGTGAATTCGGCACTTCTGGTGCTGCCAACGCAAATGGCAGCGGTGGACGGGACTGGAGTGGCAACTCTCCTTGATGCGTCCCGAGAGCTGGTCCTGACGGCGAGTACTGGTGCCTCATGATCTCCTGGATCACCCGAAGAGCGACACGCTCCAACGTGTTTACCAGGTTCTCGGAGTGGCGGTGTAGCGAGTGAGCCACCAAGAAGTTGATCTCCTGCCGCAGGGACCTGGTGCGTTCTTCTGACGGGGCATAGAGGTCTATCCCATCGAGTGCACCATCAGGCGAGAACCCCTTCCACCTGATGCCATGTGAACGGGTTCTGTGGAAAGAGCCGATGAGGTCGGCTTCGAGGATGGCTTTGACCTCGTCATACTTCTTCTTGAGCTCGTCGGTCAGATCCTCGTACGTGACTGGAGTGCCGTCCGCCATCTCAGATGTAGATGGCGATGTGGTCGATGACGAAGCTGGTCCCACCGGGCGTGCCAGAATGTGTTGCGGTCAAAACCCACCGGCGGGCAGCGACGGGCAACACAGTAGAGCCGGGAACAACCTAGGGCTGCGGCTGGCCCTGGTCCCTCCGAGCGACGGCCCGCAAAGCCTCTGGTACACACGTCCGATGCTGATGCAAGGGCGTGCCACCTGACCTATACCTGGTCAGGAAGGTGATGGAGATGCCTCGCTTAGTTTCCTGCATGGCATACACGTAAACATTAAATACGAGCCTCGATCGGCTCTCAGGTTATCCTGTGAATCGGCTCAAGGAGCTGATCCACCCATGATTCGTACGGGGTGCACGAATATATGGTGGTCCTGCTTGATCAAGATGAAGCTAATGCGATCTACGACGATTTAGGGTTTTCACCGCATAATCAGATCATCCTACTCACGATTGGGCCTCGCGGCCACGCACGGTGATCGTAAGCCGATCCTAGATAGGGCCTAAAAACCAACACGAGGTTGATCCCCGGAACATCCTGTCTAGGACTAGCAAACGACACCCTACGTGCCGCTAGATCCTCCAACCCTTTGTAAGGCCTAACTATTGCAGATATTAAACTAATCCTTGAAGAACAAGGAGCAACCGTAACGGATCGGATCTACTAAATAATGATCAAGCGGGGTGCCGCCCCTACACCTAAGATAGGTGTAAGGGCGGCTAGATATGCAAGGGTTGCACTACGATAGCATGTTATACGAAGAACTATGCTAACCCTAACACATCTATGATAACTACATTGCTCGCCATCAAAAAGGCTTCAGTACGAGCAACGCATGAACAACATGAAGCTTATGCTGCCTAGATCGCAAGATGCGATCTAGGCAGCATGATGCTTACCGGTAGAAACCCTCGAGATGAAGGAGTTGGCGATGCGCCGAGATTGATTTGTTGGTTGAACGTTGGTTGTTGTTTTATTCCATAAACCCTAGATACATATTTATAGTCCAGCGGACTTTCTAACGTGGGAATAATCCCCACCGTGCACGAGACAAACTCTAACTAAAACGATACGTAATCTACTATGTTACAGATACACGGGCCAACTAGCCCATATTTTGCATATAAAGGCCGATTCACATATTTCTTCTATGTATATTCTTCAAATCCATCTTGATCGCGGCCCACCTCTGACTCGGTCAAATTTGGGTGATAACAATATTCCAATGATGAGCCTCCTCAAAAGTGCTCTAGGTCTTCGTGAGCAACCAAGTTGGATGCACCCCCACTAGTTCCATTGGAGAGCTTTCATACACATATAGCTCTATGTGCATCCGTTGCATGGCAATCACTACTCCTTGCATAGCTTCGATCATAAGGCTTCCTCTTGTCTAATGGTCATTTACAGCTTTGCAAGCCTTTCTTCCATTTGGCCTTCCAAACCCCCATTAATGTTCTTTATGCCATAACATCCTGGTGCTAATACCAAATGCTTGCGCTCACCGGTTGAGTAGACTTCGAAACAGTTGATTCATGACGTTCATGTTTATGTTTACTTGACTGAATCCTTCTTATGTTGTGAAAATTTACTTGATGCTTGGAATGAAGGATAGAACTTCTATGCTGAATACTTAATACATCTTTAATGAACTTTGTACGGTTGCATGTCTTTAAAGCAATAGTTCATGAAAACTTCTAGCTTGTCTAACTCTTGCATTATCATCTCTTATATCAATATAGATACTTGCTTTGAATGATTTGATCTCAGCTCATATGCTTTACAATAGTATGATCAAGGTTATGATGGCATGTCACTCCAGAAATTATCTTTGTTATCGTTTACCTGCTCGGGACGAGCAGAAACCAAGCTTGGGGATGCTGATACGTCTCCGACGTATCGATAATTTCTTATGTTCCATGCCACATTATTGATGATATCTACATGTTTTATGCATACTTTATGTCATATTTATGCGTTTTCCGGAACTAACCTATTGACGAGATGCCGAAGGGCCAGTTGCTGTTTTCTGCTGTTTTTGGTTTCAGAAATCCTAGTAAGGAAATATTCTCGGAATCGGACGAAATCAACGCCCAGCATCTTAGAATCCCCGGAAGCATCCAGAACACCCGAGAGCCGCCAGAGAGGGGACACAGGCCCCCCAGATGATAGGCCGGCGCGGCCCAGGGGTGGCCCGCGCCCCCCTGTGGTGACGTCGCCTCGTTGACCCTCCGACGCCGCCTCTTCGCCTATTTAAGCCCCCTCGACCTAAAACCTCGAGACGAAAAAGCCACGGTACGATAAACCTTCCAGAGCCGCCGCCATCGCAAAGCCAAGATCTGGGGGACAGGAGTCTCTGTTCCGGCACGCCGCCGGGACGGGGAAGTGCCCCCGGAAGGCTTCTCCATCGACACCGCTGCCATCTCCACCGCCATCTTCATCACCGCTACTGTCTCCCATGAGGAGGGAGTAGTTCTCCATCGAGGCTAAGGGCTGTACCGGTAGCTATGTGGTTAATCTCTCTCCTATGTACTTCAATACAATAATCTCATGAGCTGCCTTACATGATTGAGATTCATATGATGATGCTTGTAATCTAGATGTCATTATGCTAGTCAAGTGGATTTTACTTATGTGATCTCCGGAGACTCCTTGTCCCACGTGTGTAAAGGTGACAGTGTGTGCACCGTGTGGGTCTCTTAGGCTATATTTCACAGAATACTTATTCACTGTTATGAATGGCATAGTGAAGTGCTTATTTATATCTCTTTATGATTGCAATGTGTTTTGTATCACAATTTATCTGTGTGCTACTCTAGTGATGTTACTAAAGTAGTCTATTCCTCCTGCACGGTGTAATGGTGACAGTGTGTGCATCGTGTAGTACTTTGCGTAGGTTATGATTGTGATCTCTTGTAGATTATGAAGTTAACTATTGCTATGATAGTATTGATGTGATCTATTCCTCCTTTCGTAGCGTGAAGGTGACAGTGTGCATGCTATGTTAGTACTTGGTTTGGTTGTGTTGATCTGTCGTGCACTCTAAGGTTATTTAAATATGAACATCGAATATTGTGGAGCTTGTTAACTCCGGCATTGAGGGTTCGTGTAATCCTACACAGTTAGTGGTGTTCATCATCCAACAAGAGAGTGTAGAGTCTAGCATCTATTTATTTATTCTATTATGTGATCAATGTTGAGAGTGTCCACTAGTGAAAGTATGATCCCTAGGCCTTGTTTCCAATACTGCTATCGCTGCTTGTTTACTGTTCTACTGCATCTGTACTGCCCGCAATATTACCACCATCAACCACACGCCAGTCCTGGCCAGCAAAGCACTTTTCTGGCACTGTTACTACTGCTCATACTTATTCATACCACATGTATTTCACTATCTCTTTGCCGAACTAGTGCACCTATTAGGTGTGTTGGGGACACAAGAGACTTCTTGCTTTGTGGTTGCAGGGTTGCTTGAGAGGGATATCTTTGACCTCTTCCTCCCTGAGTTCGATAAACCTTGGGTGATCCACTTAAGGGAAACTTGCTGCTGTTCTACAAACCTCTGCTCTTGGAGGCCCAACACTGTCTACAAGAATAGAAGCATCCGTAGACATCAATAGTCAAGATCCCGAGTGGAAAGAGGTGGACGAGAGAGTCAAGGAAGAAGATGAAGAAGAAGTGGAGGAAGACTCGCGTGCATACCCGCGTGTCACCGTCGCAAGCATCAAGGTGGTGGAAAACCCTTCCAGTACCAAGAAGAGCGCAAGAATTCGCACCGGAGGAAGAGTTCCACGTCACTACCTAGCTCCAAAGACATCTCCTCCAGGCACCTACAACCCCTTCCGCAATCTAATTTACAACAGTCAAATTGAAAGGGTTCCCAAGGCAGTATTGCCTAGCAATTGGGACATAGATCGTTCTAACATTGCAGGAAGGATGAAGCCTGAAGCTGAGGAGTGGGGAAACAACTCTAAGAGTTGGGATTCGTCGTCGGACATAGTTCTTAACCGCGTCGAGCACAATTCGGAGATGATCCGCAACCTCATGTACAAGATTGATGAGCTTCAGGAGCTTGTTGAGAAGCTTATCAAGAATTCATCACTACCACCGCCGAAGGAGTAATTCATCATCGGTATTGGCATCCCCTTGGGTTTGTTCCGAGCTTGGGGGAGTGCTGCGGTATCACATCATCACTATCTTTTACTTTTTACTATCAAGTAGCGTCATATCATGAGTAGGGAAGTTATCATATAAGATGGGTTGCAGTGTGGAAGTATCTCTCCTTTAGTTGGTTGTCTATGTATCCCATGGTGTGAGTTATCGTTATGGAATATTAATGAGAAGTCTTATCATTTACATATTGCACATCTTATTTTAGTTTGCAATCTCTATTATATGATTGATCTTGTTATTAGTATTGGTATCACTTTGGGAGCATTGAGTAAATCTATTTGGTTTTGGCAAACTTAGCATTGGTCAATAGCAACAACACTTTGAGGTTTAAGTAGAAAAGAGAAATACATGTAGTTGTTTCATTGTCCTTCTTTCTTGTTAGCTCTTAGCTTATTATTCTGAGGTTAAAATTATTTGTGCTTACAAGGAAGATGCATGATTGTTTCTATCACATGTATATTTGTTTGTTTCCCTCAACTCTTATGCTTGCTAATCAACCTTGCTAGCCAAAAACCTGTACTGAGAGGGAATGCTTCTCGTGCATCCAAACTTTAACCCAAACCTATGCCATCAGTGTCCACCATAACTACCTACTATGTGGTATTTCCTGTTAGTCCAAGTAAATACTTCGTGTGCTACCTTTAAACAATTCAAAATTTATCATCTCTTATTTGTGTCAATGTTTTATAGCTCATGAGGAAGTATATGGTGTTTTATCTTTCAATCTTGTTGGGCAGCTTTCACCAATGGACTAGTGGCTTCATCCACTTATCCAATAATTTTGCATAAAGAGCTGGCAATGGGGTTCCCAGCCCCAATTAATTAACTTTCATAATTTTACAAATAGACACTCCTCCATGGTATGTGATTGTTGGATGGCACCCGAGGATTCGGTTAGCCGTGGCTTGAGAAAGCAAAGGTGGGGAGGAGTGTCATCTAAATAAAACTAAAATAAAAAGACACTCCTTCATGGTATGAGAATGATTGGAAGGCACCCGAGGATTCGGTTAGCCATGGTTTGTAAAAGCAAAGGTTGGAAGGAGTGTCAACCAAAAATAAATTTTATGGGAGCCGCTCTTCGAGAGTCTGTTTGGCAAGGGGGTTAGAGTACCCGCCACCATTCGTTGACAACAACAAACACCTCTCAAAATTTTACTTTTATTCTCTTTATATGATTTCAAAATTGAAAAAGCTCTAGCACATGATTTAATCCCTGCTTCCCTCTGCGAAGGGCCTGTCTTTTACTTTATGTTGAGTCAGTAAACCTATTTCCCTCCATCTTAAGCAAGCATTTGAGTTGTTGTGATCAAATCATTTATATTGTGATCTGCTTAATCATGTCTTTTACTCTTCCTTGTTTAGTACAAGTTTTATCTGAATGAATATAACTTTGAAAGTTATCAATGATTATGAGAGATTATTATGATTGAGTATGCAAGTTGTGCCATATAAACTTTAACATGAGAGCGCTGCTCGTACAATCTGTTAATTATTCTCTGACCAAGAACGAAGTTTGCCATCACCAACTATGATTTCTTATGCACCTTTATTTGTGATTACCTTCTACTTGTTTCAAGTTGAATTATATGAGAAAGTTGTTCACTATAATGTCTTGTGTGAATTAATATGATGCTTCTTGTCCATATTTTGTTTATCGACTCTTCACTCCATAAACATGTGGTCCTGTTTACCGAGTTCAGTTTCGCTTGGGGACAAGCGAAGTCTAAGCTTGGGGGGAGTTGATACGTCCATTTTGCATCACTATTTTATATCATATTTTGCTGTTATTCATTGATATATTTCATATTTAGAGGTGATACTTATGTTATTTCATCTATTTTGCATGTTTCATGATTATTGGAGAATCGCGCACCGGAGTCAGGATTCTGCTGGAAAAAGCACCGCCAGAATGCAATATTTAGGAGGATCAACAATTGACGGAAATTATATGAAAAATCCTATTTTTCCAGAAGACGAAGAGAGCCAGAAGGAGGAGCCGAGGAGGGCCGCCATGGGCCCCCCTCACAGGCCGGCGCGGCCCCTGCCCTGGCCGCGCTGCCATGTGGGGAGGGGGCCCACAGCCCCCTCTGGCCTCCTCTCCTTCGCGTACTTCTTCGTCCCGAAAACCTAAGCTCCAGAGGATAGTCACGAAGAGTCATAGCCGCCTCTGCGGGGCGGAAAACACCAGAGAGAAAAGAGCTCTCCGGCAGGCTGAGATCCGCCGGGGAAATTCCCTCCCGGAGGGGGAAATCGACGCCATCGTCACCGTCATCGAGCTGGACATCATCTCCATCGTCATCACCATCATCTCCATCATCATCACCGCCATCTCCACCGCTGCACATCGTCACCGATGTAACAATTATGGTTGGATCTTGATTGCTTGATAGGGGAAACTCTCCCGGTATTGATTTTTACTTGTTATTGATGCTATTGAGTGAAACCATTGAACCAAGGTTTATATTCAGATTGTTATTCATCATCATATCACCTCTGATCATGTTCCATATGATGTCTCGTGAGTAGTTCGTTTAGTTCTTGAGGACATGGGTGAAGTCTAAATGTTAGTAGTGGATTATGGTTGAGTAATATTCAATGTTATGATATTTAAGTTGTGGTGTTATTCTTCTAGTGGTGTCATGTGAACGTCGACTACATGATACTTCACCTTTATGGGCCTAGGGGAATACATCTTGTACTCGTTTGCTAATTGCGGGGTTGCCGGAGTGACAGAAACCTGAACCCCTGTTGGTATATCGATGCAGGAGGGATAGCAGGATCTCAGAGTTTAAGGCTGTGGTTAGATTTATCTTAATTACTTTCTTGTAGTTGCGGATGCTTGCAAGGGGTATAATCACAAGTATGTATTAGTCCTAGGAAGGGCGGTGCATTAGCATAGGTTCACCCACACAACACTTATCAAAACAATGAAGATTAATCAGCTATATGAAGCGAAAGCACTAGACTAAATTCCCGTGTGTCCTCAAGAACGTTTGGTCATTATAAGTAAACAAACCGGCTTGTCCTTTGTGCTAAAAAGGATTGGGCCACTCGCTACAATTGTTACTCTTGCATTTTACTTACTCGTACTTTATTCATCTGCGACATCTAAACCCCCTGAATACTTGTCTGTGAGCATTTACAGTGAATCCTTCATCGAAACTGCTTGTCAACACCTTCTGCTCCTCGTTGGGATCGACATTCTTACTTATCGAAAATACTACGATACACCCCCTATACTTGTGGGTCATCAGTATACTGCAATATATAGGTATGTGTAACTAAGGTTTGGAGTACTTTTGCTCAACTTCTCGCTCGCCATCTTCATGGACGACGACATGGTGATAATAGGTGAGAAGTGAGAGGTGATAATCCATGGTGGTGGAGTCATGGTGGTGTTCGTCTTCGTGGTCGGCGATGTGCTGTGACCGACGTGACCGACGGTGTCATGGTGATCTTCGTCTTCGTGGTTGGCGATGTGCCCATAATTGTGACCGGTGTGACCGGCGGTGTCCTGGTGGTGTTCGTCTTCATGGTCGGCGACATGGTGATGCTTGTCACCGGCGTCACCAACGGTGTCATGGTGGCGTTCGTCTTCGTGGTCGGTGACGTGCCCATGCTTGTGACCGGCGTGACCGGCGGTGTCCTGGTGGTGTTCGTCTTCGTCGTCGGCGACATGGTGATGCTTGTGACCGGCATCACCGACGGTGCCATGGTGGTGTTCGTCTTCGTGGTCGGTGACGTGCCCATGCTTGTGACCGGCGTGACCGACGGTGTCCTGGTGGTGTTCGACTTCGTGGTCGGCGACGTGCCCATACTGTAACATCCCAAATTTTAAAACAAAGAGAAAATGAATTTTCCTATTTCCAAAAATAAGAACCAACAAAAACTTTTATTAAATGAGGTACTATGCATAGTGCTCATGCTTGATCCTTGTGTTATTGCCATGATGATTGCTTGAATGCTTATCAAATTTGCTAAAACCCTAAACCATGATGGTTGTGATTAAGTAGAACCGAAGAAGAACAAATAAACAGAAAATAAAATAAAAACATGAGACTCACCTATGTGGGTATATGGCCAAATTGAAAATTTGAGCCTAAGCCGTACTCCTTTGTTTGAAATGATGAAACACAATCCTAAACTCAAATAATACCTAAGAACACAACACCACACCTTGTGGGTTCAAAGAGAGTCAAAGAAAAAGAAATAGAAAAATACAAATAATCACACATGTGCTTATCGCCATTTTTGCCAAACCTTAACCTAGGCCAATTTGACTTGTGCCAATGGTTGAATAATGTTTCTAAACACTTAATAACACATTTGGAATCAAAGAAACTCAATTAAAATCAAATTAGAATTCAAATTGAGCTCACATGAGATAATGGTCAAATCTGTCATTTTCAACAACATACCCACTTTGAGCCCCTTTAGTTAACTTTTTCTAAACTACACTTTCTAATTTTTTGCATAGATCTATTGTAATCATGAAAGTGAACAACTTGGTCAAAGTCAACCTTGCTGGTTCAAGGTCAAACTCCAAATATAAGCATGCAAAGTGGCAACTTTGAAACAGATTCTAGATTCCCTCCACTTATAGAATTTTCATAAACCAACTCCAAAATTCAAACCAAGACCACCAATAGATGCCAAACATTATTTAGAACACATCTATGAAGAGATTTGGTCAAAATTCAACACATATGAGACCTTTGCTTGTCATATATGTGGAGCACATAGAATAAAATTAGGGTACAACCACTATTTCCAACAACTATGTACCTCTCACCCTCTCTCTCTTTGGCTCGCCAATAGTGCTAGTACCTATAAATGACCTCATCTAGTGTTGCATAGTCACCATCACACCAAGCCATGCCAAGAACCTTGCCTATGTCACATACACTTTGGCAATAATCAAATGGGCATGCTCTAGCTCTCTCTACCCTTGCTCACCATGTCCAACACATCAGCCTCCCCTCACTCACTCATGCCAGGCCCAGAGACACACTACATTGCACAAAATACTCAAGAACTTGACCATGTCGGCCAACCATGAATACCACCATGCCAACCTGCCCCTTGTCCTCTCCTATCCCTCTGACCTTGTCAATAGGGTTGACCTCATCCCTCTGACCCTACTGGCGCGAGCCCTAGCCAAGGAAAGGCCTACAACACCCGGTACACGCACGTGCCCACGACGCCAGGACGCACCAGCGCGCGCACGGCGACGCTCTGGACGCGCCAGTACATCGCCTCACACCCTCTCTCACGCTCTCCTTTCACCCACCTGCTCCCCTCGACATCAGCTGCCCCCTGGACATCACCATTGGACCACGCGAGCCCTGTAGACGATGAGCTCTTCCACAACGTCCGCCACGGGTACGCCAGACATGACGATCGCCCGAGCCACTCCGTCCACCCCCGTCCTCGCCATGACGCGCGTTAGGTCCGCGGTGACATCGCCTACACAACACACCCACTCCTCTGGCCCTGCGTGACCCCCATCGCCGTCGCCACCATGACCTACTCCGCACCCCAACCCTCGCCACGCCAGTAGTCCCCTCTCGCCGGAGACGACGACGTCTCTTCGCCGGTCGATCGTCTTCTAATCGTGCGGCTCGTATTGATTCATACCGTTTCGCCAGTTAAGTGTGACTGACACGCGGGACCCACTGTCAGGCGGCCCGCTGCGTGCGAGACGCGCTAGCTGGGCCAGCCCAGTTATTTTTCTCCTTCTGGCCCATTCTCTTTCCCGCGCTAGCCCGATAATTCAAATTCGAATAGTTTGATTTAATTCAATTTCCTTGCAGATGCCTTATTCAAAATAAAAAAGAATCAAATCTACTCAACCAAATTTGATGAATTTTATATATTTGGAAAGCTTATGAAATGCTCTGTCAAACCCCATAGGTCTCATACCAAAATTCATCTTAGATCATGTACACCAAAAATAACAAATCAGTAACTTTGCAGATTTCAAACAATTCTTAAAAATCAACCATACATGATTTTGATTTGATTCCAACTCTCATAAATCACTTTTCATATGATCTAATTGTTTATGTAAAAATATGATATGGTTATTGCATATGATCATGAGCTAGAATGCAACTAATGGCTATGTAGTCATTTCTAGCTCATTTAAACCATTTCCAATTTTTGAATTTCAAACCTATGAGGTGTAGCACCTCATTTAAATCACCTTCCCAAGTAAAGTAAAGTAATGTGATGACCCTTGTTGCATGGTCTCATACTTGCTTACTTGAGGATTGATATGTCTCCAACGTATCTATAATTTCTGATGTTCCATGCTTGTTTTATGACAATACCTACATGTTTTGCTCGCACTTTATAATGTTTTTATGCATTTTCCGGAACTAACCTATTAACAAGATGCCGAAGGGCCAGATGCTGTTTTCTGTTGTTTTTGGTTCCAGAAAGGCTGTTCGGGCAATATTCTCGGAATTCGACGAAACGAAGACCCAACATCTTATTTTTCCCGGAACCTTCCAGAAAGTCAGAGGGGGGCCAGAGGGGTGCCCTGGGGGCCCCACACGTGTGGCCGGCGCGGCCTAGGAGGGGGGCGCGCCGCCCTAGTGTGAGGAGGCCTCGTGGCCCCTCCGACTCCAACTCTTCGCCTATTTAAGTCGTCCTGACCTAAAACATCGATACGGATTGACGAAACTCCAGAAAGACTCCAGGGGCGCCGCCGCCATCGCGAAACTCCAATTCGGGGGACATAAGTCTCTGTTCCGGCACCCTGCCGGGACGGGGAAGTGCCCCCGGAAGCCATCTCCATCAACGCCACCGCCTCCATCATGCTCCGTGAGTAGTTCCCCCATGGACTACGGGTTCTAGCAGTAGCTATTTGGTACTCTCTATCCCATGTACTTCAATACAATGATCTCATGAGCTGCCTTACATGATTGAGATTCATCTGATGTAATCGGTGTTGTGTTTGTTGGGATCTGATGGATGATACATTATGATTAGTCTATCTATAAAGTTTGTGAAGTTATTGTTGCTGCAATCTTGTTGTGTTTAATGCTTGTCACTAGGGCCCGAGTGGCATGATCTTAGATTTAAGCTCTATACTTATTGCTTAGATTGTATCTACAAGTTGTATGCACATGTCTATGTCCGGAACCAAAGGCCCCAAAGTGACAGAAATTGGGACAACTGGAGGGGAAGGCGTAGGTATGAGGATCACATGTTTTCACCAAGTGTTAATGCTTTGCTCCGGTGCTCTATTAAAAGGAGTACCTTAATAGCCAGTAGATTCCCTTGAGGCCCGGCTGCCACCGGCTGGTAGGACAAAAGATGTTGTAGAAGTTTCTCATTGCGAGGACGTATGACTATATATGGAAAACATGCCTACATGATTAATAATCTTGATGTTCTGTCTTAATGCTATTTCAATCCTATCAATTGCCCAACTGTAATTTGTTCACCCAACACTTGTCACTTGTTATTGGAGAGTTACCACTAGTGTAGATCGCTGGGAACCCCGGTCCATCTCTCATCATCATATACTCGTTCTATATGTCATTGGAAGTAGTATCAACTATTTTCTGGTGCCATCGCCTCTGTGTTACTGTTACCGCTGTTGTGTTACTGTTACTATTGCTCTCATACTACTGTTGCTTTCACATCACCCCTGTTACTAGTGCTTTTCCAGGTGCAGCTGAATTGACAACTCAGTTGTTAAGGCTTATAAGTATTCTTTACCTCCCCTTGTGTCGAATCAATAAATTTGGGTTTTACTTCCCTCGAAGACTGTTGCGATCCCCTATACTTGTGGGTTATCAAGACTATTTTCTGGCGCCGTTGCCGGGGAGGCATAGCTCTACTCATAAGTTCACCTGGGGAGTACACTCTACCTCTCTCTCTATTTTTATTTTGTTTTGTTTTGTTTTGCTTCGTTTAATTTTGTCTAGTTTATTTGTGCTTAGTTTATTTCTGTCTAGTATTACTTTGTTTAGTTTACTTTTGTCTAGTTTCTTTTTGTCTTGTTTTATTTTTCTTATATACCCAAAAATCCATAAAAATTTGAAAAATCGAAAAATTAAAAACTGTTGTTATGGAAGAACGCATGACCATGTTGGAGCTTATAGAATTATATAATAATTATAGAGAATCAAGAGTGGGGAAAGTTATGAGTGCTGTGATAGAAAAATTGAATACAATTGCTAAAATCTTGCTTAAACGCCATGATATAAATTGTTGCTCTAAAGAGGATACTAAACATCTTAAATTTCAATGTGGCTTTAGTGACGAAGTTTTAATTAAGAACTATAATTGGAATAACTATATTCATCTTGGGTTCGAAGAGGTAGAACAATTTGTTTTGTTTATGGGAGCTTCTAAGATTGAATCCTTCATGGTTAAAAATTATGAAACTTGTGCTGTTTGTAAGGACCTTAAAGATTATGTCTCTTCCATCCTTAATTTTTGCATAGAAAGTTACAGTGATAATCCTTATATCATTGATTATAAAGAGAGACTCATTAATTCACAAGAATGCACTCACAATTTGCAGGAACCTGTGGAAGAAGAAATTGATGAACCTGAAAGCTCATTGGATGAAAAAGAGGAGGAGATTAATGAACCTGAAAGCTCATTGGATGAAAAAGAAGAGGAGAGTGATGAACAAAAGGAGGAAGAATGGATTAGCTACCCATGCCAACCTTCTAATGAGAGTAACTCTTTATCTCTTACACTATTTGATTGTCCTCCATGCTTACCAAAGGAGGTTGAATGTTATGTTCCTGTGGATTTTCTTGAAATAATACCTATGAGTAAGACTTGTGAGAATAATTATGCTACTGTTATCTATGATAATCCATGCTACTTTGATAAATCTTATGATAATGCTTTGTTTGTGCCTGATGTCGAAATGCATGGTACTAAAGAATTTTGCTTAGCGAATGTTTATGATAAAGCTCTAGATGATGGTCCTATGTTACTTGATAATATTAATTGTACTACTAATGAAAATGGGATTGGAGAAGTCTTTACTTTATGTAGGAGTCCCATATCTCTTGAGATCGATCAATCATCATGTTATATTATTGATAAAAGTGTGTTTGAGAGTTTTAATCCCACTATTTTTGAACTTGATAAAAATTATGTGTTTATGGATCATGAAGAATGTGCTGCATGTGATAGTTATATTGTTGAGTTTGTTCATGAAGCTACTGAAAATTATTATGAGAGAGGAAAATATGGTTGTAGAAATTTTCATGGTGCTAAAACACCTCTCTATATGCTTAAAATTTTGAAGTTACTCTTGTTTTATCTTCTTATGCTTGTCACTTTGTTCTTCATGAATTTATTTGTGTACAAGATTCCTAAGCATAGGAAGTGGGTTATACTTAAATGTGTTTTGAATTTGCTTTTTGATGCTCTCTTTTGCTTCAACTCTTATTTCTTACGAGTGCATCATTAAAATTGCTGAGCCCATCTTAATGGCTATAAAGAAAGCACTTCTTGGGAGATAACCCATGTGTTTATTTTGCTACTGTTTTGTTGTGTTTTGGAAGTTGTTACTACTGTAGCAACCTCTCCTTATCTTTATTTTATTGCATTCTTGTGCCAAGTGAAGTCTCTAATAGAAGGTTGATACTAGATTTGGATTTCTGCGCAGAAACACATTTCTATCTGTCACGAATTTGTGTCATATTCTCTGTAGGTAACTCAAAAAATCTGCCAATTTACGTGTGTGTTCCTCAGATATGTACGCAACTTTCATTAGTTTTGAGTTTTCTGATTTGTGCAACGGAAGTACCTCGTAAAAATTCGTCTTTACTGGCTGTTCTGTTTTGGCAGATTCTGTCTCTATTTTTTGCATTGTCTCTTGTGGACTTTAAGTGAGGCTTTCTAGACGTGGAGAGCTGTAGCTAATGTTTTATTGAGTTCTTGCAATGTGTCACTACAGGACTAAGGTGGATTAAAGTTTTTTTTAGTACTAACCCCTATAATGAAGTTTATGAGAAGTTTGGTGTGAAGGAAGTTTTCAAGGGTCAAGAGAGGAGGATGATATATGATCAAGAAGAGTGAAAAGTCTAAGCTTGGGGATGCCCCCATGGTTCATCCCTGCATATTTCAAGAAGACTCAAGCGTCTAAGCTTGGGGATGCCCAAGGCATCCCCTTCTTCATCAACCATTATCAGGTTCCTTCTATCGAAACTATATTTTTATTCGGTCACATCTTATGTGCTTTACTTGGAGCGTCTGTGTGCTTTTATTTTTGTTTTTATTTGAATAAGATCGGATCCTAGCAATCCTTGTTTGGGAGAGAGACATGCTCCGCTTTTTCATATGAACACTTGTTCTTCATTCTACTTTTAATGTTCAATGACAAAAGTTGGAAGCTGTTGCATTTATTGCTATTTGGTTGGAAACAGAAAATGCCTCATATTGTCTTGGATAATTTGATACTTGGCAATTGTTTTGAGCTCTGAAGTAGATCATGTTTAATCTCATGCATCATGTAGTTTGAACCTATTAGAGGAGAACTACCGTAGAGCTTGTTGAAATTGGTTTGCATGATTGGTCTCTCTAAGGTTTAGATATTTTCTGGTAAAAGTGTTTGAGCAACAAGGAAGACAGTGTAGAGTATTATAATGCTTGCAATATGTTTTTATGTAAGTTTTGCTGTACTGGTTCATACTTGCGTTTGCTTCAAATAACCTTGCTAGCCTAAGCCTTGTGCTGAGAGGGAATGCTTCTCGTGCATCCAAAACCTTGAGCCAAAACCTATGCCATATGTGTCCACCATACCTACCTACTATGTGGTATTTCCTGCCATTCCAAGTAAATACTTCATGTGCTACCTTTAAACAATTTAAAATGCTTCTCAATTTGTGTCAATGTTTTATAGCTCATGAGGAAGTATGTGGTGTTTTATCTTTCAATCTTGTTGGGCAGCTTTCACCAATGGACTAGTGGCTTCATCCGCTTATCCAATAATTTTGCAAAAAGAGCTGGCAACGGGGTTTCCAGCCCCAATTAATCAACTTTCATTAATAATTCTCTTCACATGTTTTGCTCTGATTCGTCAGTAAGCAACTTAATTTTGCAAATAGACACTCCTCCATGGTATGTGAAATGTTGGAAGGCACCCGAGGATTCGGTTAGCCATGGATTGAGAAAGCAAAGGTGGGGAGGAGTGTCATCTAAATAAAACTAAAAAGGCACTCCTTCATGGTATGAGATTGTTGGCAGGCACCCGAGGATTCGGTTAGCCATGGTTTGTGAAAGCAAGGTTGGAAGGAGTGTCACCCAAAAATAAAAATAAATTAAACTAAAGTACATGTGAGAGATAATGTTCATGGGAGCCACTCTTCGAAAGTCTGTTTGGCAAGGGGGTTAGAGTGCCCACTACCATTCGTTGACAACAATAAACACCTCTCAAAACTTTACTTCTATGCTCTCTATATGATTTCAAAACTTAAAAAGCTCTAGCACATGATTTAATCCCTGCTTCCCTCTGCGAAGGGCCTTTCTTTTACTTTATGTTGAGTCAGTTTACCTACTTCCGTCCATCTTAGAAGCAAACACTTGTGTCAACTGTGCATTGATTCTTACATACTTGCTTATTTGCATTCATCATTTTACTTTGTGTTGACAATTATCCATGAGATATGTATGTTGAAAGTTGAAAGCAACTGCTGAAACTTATATCTTCCTTTGTGTTGCTTCGATGCCTTTACTTTGAATTTATTGCCTTATGAGTTAACTCTTATGCAAGACTTTTGATGCTTGTCTTGAAAGTACTATTCATGAAAAGTTTTGCTATATATTATCTACTTGTTAGCAACTATAGATCATTGCCTTGAGTCACTTCATTCATCTCATATGCTTTATAATAGTATGATCAAGGTTATGTAAGTAGCATGTCACTACAGAAATTATTCTTTTTATCGTTTACCTACTCGAGGACGAGTAGGAACTAAGCTCGGGGATGCTGATACGTGTCCAACGTATCTATAATTTCTGATGTTCCATGCTTGTTTTATGACAATACCTACATGTTTTGCTCGCACTTTATAATGTTTTTATGCATTTTCCGGAACTAACCTATTAACGAGATGCCGAAGGGCCAGTTACTGTTTTCTGTTGTTTTTGGTTCCAGAAAGGCTGTTCGGGCAATATTCTCGGAATTCGACGAAACGAAGACCCAACATCTTATTTTTCCCGGAACCTTCCAGAAAGTCAGAGGGGGACCAGAGGGGTGCCCTGGGGGCCCCACACGTGTGGCCGGCGCGACCCAGGAGGGGGCGCGCCGCCCTAGTGTGAGGAGGCCCCGTGGCCCCTCCGACTCCGACTCTTCGCCTATTTAAGTCGTCCCGACCTAAAACATCGATACGGATTGACGAAACTCCAAAAAGACTCCAGGGGCGCCGCCGCCATCGCGAAACTCCAATTCGGGGGACAGAAGTCTCTGTTCCGGCACCCTGCCGGGACGGGGAAGTGCCCCCGGAAGCCATCTCCATCAACGCCACCGCCTCCATCATGCTCCGTGAGTAGTTCCCCCATGGACTACGGGTTCTAGCAGTAGCTAGTTGGTACTCTCTATCCCATGTACTTCAATACAATGATCTCATGAGCTGCCTTACATGATTGAGATTCATCTGATGTAATCGGTGTTGTGTTTGTTGGGATCCGATGGATGATACATTATGATTAGTCTATCTATAAAGTTTGTGAAGTTATTGTTGCTGCAATCTTGTTGTGTTTAATGCTTGTCACTAGGGCCCGAGTGGCATGATCTTAGATTTAAGCTCTATACTTATTGCTTAGATTGTATCTACAAGTTGTATGCACATGTCTATGTCCGGAACAAAAGGCCCCAAAGTGACAGAAATTGGGACAACTGGAGGGGAAGGCGTAGGTATGAGGATCACATGTTTTCACCAAGTGTTAATGCTTTGCTCCGGTGCTCTATTAAAAGGAGTACCTTAATAGCCAGTAGATTCCCTTGAGGCCCGGCTGCCACCGGCTGGTAGGATAAAAGATGTTGTACAAGTTTGTCATTGCGAGCACGTCTGACTATATATGGAAAACATGCCTACATGATTAATAATCTTGATGTTCTGTCTTAATGCTATTTCAATCCTATCAATTTCCCAACTGTAATTTGTTCACCCAACACTTGTCACTTGTTATTGGAGAGTTACCACTAGTGTAGATCGCTGGGAACCCCGGTCCATCTCTCATCATCATATACTCGTTCTATATGTCATTGGAAGTAGTATCAACTATTTTCTGGTGCCATCGCCTCTGTGTTACTATTACCGCTGTTGTGTTACTATTACTATTGCTCTCATACTACTACTGCTTTCACATCACCCCTGTTACTAGTGCTTTTCCAGGTGCAGCTGAATTGACAACTCAGTTGTTAAGGCTTATAAGTATTCTTTACCTCCCCTTGTGTCGAATCAATAAATTTGGGTTTTACTTCCCTCGAAGACTGTTGCGATCCCCTATACTTGTGGGTTATCAAGGATCTTAAATCAATGAAGTATTTAAATTGCGTGAGATGAGGAATCTCATTTAAATCTTTTTCCCAAATGATAAATATGAAGTGTTGACTTTGGTTAACATGATCTCATACTTCTTATTTGAGGAAATTAAATCTTAGCCATATTCCAATAAGATGATATTACTTTCAAATGAAATAAATGAAAAACCCTAGTGGGTATTAAATCATGTGAATCTCAATTAATGAAATCTTTTTCTCCAAACCAAACAAAGAAAACCCTAGACTAATGTTGAGGGATTATTGGGATGATGCTAGATCATATTGTGTGAGCCATTAAGGCTAATTAGTCTACTTAAGTATTGTTTGGTGATTGTATCCTCGTAATCGTTTATAGACGCTAGTACCGGAGACTATTAGGAGGAGGAGTTCTTCTACCAAGAGGAAGAAGAAGAGAACTTTGATCACTACCCCAATCAAGGCAAGCTAATATTCTTGCAAGCTACCTTAGTGCAAAGCTCTCCTAGAGCAAGGCACTCTTACATAATACTTTATGCTTAATGATCCCAATCTAAGATTTTACCTTACAAGCTTTTGACTTTGGTCTATCAAAGTTTACTTTTGATTCATGATTCACTTGGTCTAGGTATGAAGTAGTACAAGGGCATCACACTTAGCCTAGAGAGCTACAAGTTAATTAGTACCCCTCATGACTAGTTTCTAGTGCTGAAACTAAAAGTGACTACTCTAGATGGAAACATGTGAAAACCAATGACTTTGAAAACCTTGGAATGATGAGTCATTTTATTGAAATATTTTGAAGGTGAATGTGACTTGTGAATGACATGGTGAACTTTACAAAAACTGATGGTTGGGTTCGGATGCGATACCATTCCAATTTCAAGTACCCCCACAATACCTGAATCTGGGTAAGGCTTAACTGGAAACTTATGTATTTTAGTATGGGTTCCCTCTGAACAAGCGTCATAGGGGTTATGCTGAGGCTGCCTCCATTGAAATGTGAAATAACGTTAAATGAGGTGACTGTCCTACTGATACGTCTCCAACGTATCGATAATTTCTTATGTTCCATGCTACTTTATTGATGATACCTACATGTTTTATGCGTACTTTATGTCATATTTATGCATTTTCCGGCACTAACCTATTAACAAGATGCCGAAGAGCCAGTTGCTGTTTTCTGCTGTTTTTGGTTTCAGAAATCCTAGTAAGGAAATATTCTCGGAATTGGACGAAATCAATGCCCAGGGACCTATTTTTCCACAAAGCTTCTAGAAGTCCGAAGAGGAGACGAAGTGGGGCCACGAGGTGGCCACACAACAGGGCGGCGCGGCCCAAGCCCTGGCCGCGCCGGCCTACTGTGTGGGCCCCTCGTGACGCCCCTTGACCTGCCCTTCCGCCTACAAATAGTCTTCGTCGCGAAACCCCCAGTACCGAGAGCCACGATACGGAAAACCTTCCAGAGACGCCGCCGCCGCCAATCCCATCTCGGGGGATTCAGGAGATCGCTTCCGGCACCCTGCCGAAGAGGGGAATCATCTCCCGGAGGACTCTACACTGCCATGGTCGCCTCTGGAGTGATGTGTGAGTAGTTCACCCCTAGACTATGGGTCCATAGCAGTAGCTAGATGGTTGTCTTCTCCTCATTGTGCTATCATTGTCGGATCTTGTGAGCTGCCTAACATGATCAAGATCATCTATCTGTAATACTATATGTTGTGTTTGTTGGGATCCGATGGATAGTGAATGCTATGTTATGTTGATTATCAATCTATCATGTGTTGTTTATGATCTTGCATGCTCTCCGTTGCTAGTAGAGGCTATGGCCAAGTTTTTGCTTGTAACTCCAAGAGGGAGTATTTATGCTCGATAGTGGGTTCATGCCTCCATTAAATATGGGACAGTGACAGAAAGTTCTAAGGTTGTGGATGTGCTGTTGCCACTAGGGATAAAACATCGATGCTATGTCTAAGGATGTAGTTGTTGATTACATTACGCACCATACTTAATGCAATTGTCTATTGTTTACAACTTAATACTGGAAGGGGTTCGGATGATAACCTGAAGGTGGACTTTTTAGGCATAGATGCATGCTGGATAGCGGTCTATGTACTTTGTCGTAATGCTCAATTAAATCTCACAATACTCATCATATCATGTATGTGCATTGTCATGCCCTCATTATTTGTCAATTGCCCAACTGTAATTTGTTCACCCAACATGCTAATTCTTATGGGAGAGACACCTCTAGTGAACTGTGGACCCCGGTCCTATTCTTTACATCTGAAATACAATCTACTGCAATTGTTCTTTACTGTTTTCTGCAAACATCATCATCCACACTATACATCTAATCCTTTGTTACAGCAAGCCGGTGAGATTGACAACCTCACTGTTACGTTGGGGCAAAGTACTTTGGTTGTGTTGGGTGATACGCGTACAGCACGCGTCCGTTGGGAACCCCAAGAGGAAGGTGTGATGCGTACAGCGGCAAGTTTTCCCTCAGTAAGAAACCAAGGTTTATCGAACCAGTAGGAGCCAAGAGGCACGTTGAAGGTTGATGGCGGCGGGATGTAGTGCGGTGCAACACCAGGGATTCCGGCGCCAACGTGGAACCTGCACAACACAACCAAAGTACTTTGTCCCAACGAAACAGTGAGGTTGTCAATCTCACCGGCTTGCTGTAACAAAGGATTAGATGTATAGTGTGGATGATGATGTTTGCAGAAAACAGTAAAGAACAATTGCAGTAGATTGTATTCGATGTAAAGAATAGGACCGGGGTCCACAGTTCACTAGAGGTGTCTCTCCCATAAGAATTAGCATGTTGGGTGAACAAATTACAGTTGGGCAATTGACAAATAATGAAGGCATAACAATGCACATACATGATATGAAGAGTATTGTGAGATTTAATTGGGCATTACGACAAAGTACATAGACCGCTATCCAGCATGCATCTATGCCTAAAAAGTCCACCTTCAGGTTATCATCCAAACCCCTTCCAGTATTAAGTTGTAAACAACGGACAATTGCATTAAGTATGGTGCGTAATGTAACCGACAACTACATCCTCGGACATAGCATCGATGTTTTATCCCTAGTGGCAACAGCACATCCACAACCTTAGAACTTTTCTCACATCGTCCCAGATTTAATGGAGGCATGAACCCACTATCGAGCATAAATACTCCCTCTTGGAGTTACAAGCAAAAACTTGGCCAGAGCCTCTACTAGCAACGGAGAGCATGCAAGATCATAAACAACACATGATAGATTGATAATCAACATAACATAGTATTCACTATCCATCGGATCCCAACAAACACAACATATAGTATTACAGATAGATGATCTTGATCATGTTAAGCAGCTCACAAGATCCGACAATGATAGCACAATGAGGAGAAGACAACCATCTAGCTACTGCTATGGACCCATAGTCCAGGGGTGAACTACTCACACATCACTCCGGAGGCGACCATGGCGGTGTAGAGTCCTCCGGGACATGATTCCCCTCTCCGGCAGGGTGCCGGAGGCGATCTCCTGAATCCCCCGAGATGGGATTGGCGGCGGCGGCATCTCTGGAAGGTTTTCCCTATCGTGGCTCTCGGTACTGGGGGTTTCGCGACGAAGGCTATTTGTAGGCGGAAGGGCAGAGTCGGGAGAGTCACGAGGGGCCCACACGCTAGGGCCGCGCGGCCAGCACCTGGGCCGCGCCGCCCTACTGTGGCGCCGCCTCGTGGCCCCACTTCGTAAGTCCTTCGGTCTTCTGGAAGCTTCGTGGAAAAATAGGCCCCTGGGCGTTGATTTCGTCCAATTCCGAGAATATTTCCTTACTAGGATTTCTGAAACCAAAAACAGCAGAAAACAGCAACTGGCTCTTCGGCATCTTGTTAATAGGTTAGTGTCAAAAAATGCATAAATATGACATAAAGTATGCATAAAACATGTAGGTATCATCAATAAAGTAGCATGGAACATAAGAAATTATCGATACGTTGGAGACGTATCAGCATCCCCAAGCTTAGTTCCTACTCGTCCCGAGTAGGTAAACGATAACAAAGATAATTTCTGGAGTGACATGCCATCATAATCTTGATCAATACTATTGTAAACATATGTAATGAATGCAGCGATCCAAGACAATGGTAAAGACAATGAGTAAACAACTGAATCATATAGCAAAGACTTTTCATGAATAGTACTTTCAAGACAAGCATCAATAAGTCTTGCATAAGAGTTAAATCATAAAGCAATAAATTCATAGTAAAGGTATTGAAGCAACACAAAGGAAGATTAAGTTTCAGCGGTTGCTTTCAACTTGTAATATGTATATCTCATGGATAGGTGTCAACATAAAGTAGTACGATGAATACAAATATGCAAGTATGTAAGAATCAATGCATAGTTAACACAAGTGTTTGCTTCTTGAGGTGGGAGGAAATAGGTAAACTGACTCAACTTAAAAGTAAAAGAAAGGTCCTTCAAAGAGGAAAGCATCGATTGCTATATTTGTGCTAGAGCTTTTATTTTGAAAACATAAAGAGAGCATAAAAGTAAAATTTTGAGAGGTGTTTGTTGTTGTCAACGAATGGTAATGGGCACTCTAACCGCCTTGCCAGACAAACCTTCAAAGAGCGGCTCCCATTTTATTTTATTTTTGGGTGGCACTCCTTCCAACCTTTCTTTCACAAACCATGGCTAACCGAATCTTCGGGTCCCTGCCAACAATCTCATACCATGAAGGAGTGCCTTTTTATTTTAGTTTTATTATGATGACACTCCTCCCCACCTTTGCTTTCTCAAGCCATGGCTAACCGAATCCTTCGGGTGCCGTCCAACAATCACATACCATGGAGGAGTGTCTATTTTTGTTAATTAATTTGGGACTGGGAATCCCATTGCCAGCTCTTTTTGCAAAATTATTGGATAAGCGGATGAAGCCACTAGTCCATTGGTGAAAGTTGCCCAACAAGATTGAAAGATAAACACCACATACTTCCTCATGAGCTATAAAACATTGACACAAATCAGAGGTGATAAATTTTGAATTGTTTAAAGGTAGCACTCAAGCAATTTACTTTGGAATGGCGGAGAAATACCATGTAGTAGGTAGGTATGGTGGACACAAATGGCATAGTTATTGGCTCAAGGATTTGGATGCACGAGAAGTAACCCTTCTCAATACAAGGCTTAGGCTAGCAAGGTTATTTGAAGCAAACACAAGCATGAACCGGTACAGAAAACTCACATAAAAACATATTGCAAGCATTATAAGACTCTACACTGTCATCCTTGTTGCTCAAACCTTACTAGAAAATATCTAGACTTTAGAGAAACCAATCGTGCAAACCAAATTTCAACAAGCTCTATGTATTTCTTCACTAATAGGTGCAAAGTACATGATGCAAGAGCTTAAACATGATCTATAACAATTGCCAAGTGTCAAATTATCCAAGACATTTTACCAATTACCACATGTAGCATTTTCCGTTTCCAACCATATAACAATTAACGAAGCAGATTATCCTTCGCCATGAACATTATGAGTAAAAGCCAAGGACATATTTGTCCATATGCAACAGCGGAGCGTGTCTCTCTCCCACAAGATGAATGCTAGGATCCATTTTATTCAAACAAAACAAAAACAAAAAACAAACAGACGCTCCAAGCAAAGTACATAAGATGTGATGGAATAAAAATATAGTTTCACTAGAGGAATCTGATAGTGTTGTCGATGAAGAAGGGGATGCCTTGGGAATCCCCATGCTTAGATGCTTGAGTCTTCTTGAAATATGCAGGGATGAACCACCGGGGCATCCCCAAGCTTAGAGCTTTCACTCTCCTTGATCATATTGTATCATCCTCCTCTCTTGATCCTTGAAAACTTCCTCCACACCAAACTCAAAACAACTCATTAGAGGGTTAGTGCACAATTGAAATTTACATGTTCAGAGGTGACATAATCATTCTTAACACTTCTGGACATTGCGCAAAGCTACTGAAAGTTAATGGAACAAAGAAATCCATCAAGCACAGCAAAACAGGCAATGCGAAATAAAAGGCAGAATCTATCAAAATAGAACAGTTCGTAAAGACGAATTTCTAACAGGCACCAGACTTGCTCAAATGAAAATGCTCAAATTGAATGAAAGTTGCGTACATATCTGAGGATCACTCACGTAAATTGGAATAATTTTCTGAGTTACCTACAGAGGATTAGGCCCAGATTCGTGACAGCAAGAAATCTGTTTCTGCGCAGTAATCCAAATCTAGTATGAACCTTACTATCAAAGACTTTACTTAGCACAACAATGCAACAAAACTAAGATAAGGAGAGGTTGCTACAGTAGTAACAACTTCCAAGACTCAAATATAAAACAAAAGTACTGTAGTAAAATCATGGGTTGTCTCCCATAAGCGATTTTCTTTAACGCCTTTCAGCTAGGCGCAGAAAGTGTGTATCAAGTATTATCAAGAGACGAAGCATCAACATCATAGTTTGTTCCATTAGGTATCTTAGATGCTCCCTTTTCTATAGTGGTATTAAGAGTTTTATCAATTTTAGGCCTATAATAATTTTTTTTGGTTTAGGCACCTTAGAAACATACATGAATTTTTGCTCCTTACCCACATAAGCTTTCTCTCTAAACTTAATAGATGAAAAGGTTGAACCCAAGGTTCCCATAGCTTCTTCAAGTTCACTAATTCTTTGGGTTTGATTATCGTGAGTAGCACAAGCTTCTAGGATGGCGATTCTCTCATTAATTCCACCTAGAGATTTGTCAAGTTTATCAGTGCTATTAAGTAATTCTTCCAGTTTAGTTTCTATACTTGGAAGGTTTTGCTCTATGGTTTCCAACTTTTCCATAGCATCTTCAAGAGAGATTTCAGTTTTAGCTTCATTAACAGGTGGTATTCCAAATAGACTCTCAATAATGCAACTAGCTTCTAAAGCAGGAGTGCCTAGGAAATTACCTCCCGCGAGACAATCAAGAACATACCTATTCCAGCTAGAAATACCAACATAAAAATTCCTGAGTAGGATAGTGGTGGAGTGTTTCTTAGTGCACCTATTATGAGCATCACTAATTCTATACCAAGCATCTTTTAAACATTCTCCCCCTTGTTGCTTAAACGAACGAACTTCAACTTCAGGATTACTCATTTTAGCAATAGTAAATAAAGCAAACTAGATAAAGTAAATGCAAGTAACTAATTTTTTTGTGTTTTTAATATAGAGAATGCAAACAAGACAGTAAATAAAGTAAAGCTAGCAACTAATTTTTTTGTGTTTTGATATAATGCAGCAAACAAAGTACTAAATAAAATAAAGCAAGACAAAAACAAAGTAAAGAGATTGGAAGTGGAGACTCCCCTTGCAGCGTGTCTTGATCTCCCCGGCAACGGCGCCAGAAAACAGTCTTGATACGCGTACAGCACGCGTCCATTGGGAACCCCAAGAGGAAGGTGTGATGCGTACAGCGGCAAGTTTTCCCTCAGTAAGAAACCAAGGTTTATCGAACCAGTAGGAGCCAAGAAGCACGTTGAAGGTTGATGGCAGCGGGATGTAGTGAGCGCAACACCAGGGATTCCGGCGCCAACGTGGAACCTGCACAACACAACCAAAGTACTTTGTCCCAACGAAACAGTGAGGTTGTCAATCTCACCGGCTTGTTGTAACAAAGGATTAGATGTATAGTGTGGATGATGATGTTTGCAGAAAACAGTAAAGAACAATTGCAGTAGATTGTATTCAATGTAAAGAATAGGATCGGGGTCCACAGTTCACTAGAGGTGTCTCTCCCATAAGAATTAGCATGTTGGGTGAACAAATTACAGTTGGGCAATTGACAAATAATGAAGGCATAACAATGCACATACATGATATGAAGAGTATTGTGAGATTTAATTGGGCATTACGACAAAGTACATAGACCGCTATCCAGCATGCATCTATGCCTAAAAAGTCCACCTTCAGGTTATCATCCGAACCCCTTCCAGTATTAAGTTGTAAACAACAGACAATTGCATTAAGTATGGTGCGTAATGTAACCGAAAACTACATCCTCGGACATAGCATCGATGTTTTATCCCTAGTGGCAACAGCACATCCACAACCTTAGAACTTTCTGTCACTGTCCCAGATTTAATGGAGGCATGAACCCACTATCGAGCATAAATACTCCCTCTTGGAGTTACAAGCAAAAACTTGGCCAGAGCCTCTACTAGCAACGGAGAGCATGCAAGATCATAAACAACACATGATAGATTGATAATCAACATAACATAGTATTCACTATCCATCGGATCCCAACAAACACAACATATAGTATTACAGATAGATGATCTTGATCATGTTAAGCAGCTCACAAGATCCGACAATGATAGCACAATGAGGAGAAGACAACCATCTAGCTAATGCTATGGACCCATAGTCCAGGGGTGAACTACTCACACATCACTTCGGAGGCGACCATGGCGGTGTAGAGTCCTCCGGGAGATGATTCCCCTCTCCGGCAGGGTGCCGGAGGCGATCTCCTGAATCCCTCGAGATGGGATTGGCGGCGGCGGCATCTCTAGAAGGTTTTCCGTATCGTGGCTCTCGGTACTGGGGGTTTCGCGACGAAGGCTATTTGTAGGCGGAAGGGCAGAGTCGGGAGAGTCACGAGGGGCCCACTCGCTAGGGCCGCGCGGCCAGCACCTGGGCCGCGCCGTCCTACTGTGGCGCCGCCTCGTGGCCCCACTTCGTAAGTCCTCCGGTCTTCTGGAAGCTTCGTGGAAAAATAGGCCCCTGGGCGTTGATTTCGTCCAATTCCGAGAATATTTCCTTACTAGGATTTCTGAAACCAAAAACAGCAGAAAACAGCAACTGGCTCTTCGGCATCTTGTTAATAGGTTAGTGTCGGAAAATGCATAAATATGACATAAAGTATGCATAAAACATGTAGGTATCATCAATAAAGTAGCATGGAACATAAGAAATTATCGATACGTTGGAGACGTATCATTGTGCATGTTCCACGTTGGCGCCGGAATCCCTGGTGTTGCGCCGCACTACACTCCGCCGCCATCAACCTTCAACGTGCTTCTTGGCTCCTACTGGTTCGATAAACCTTGGTTTCTTACTGAGGGAAAACTTGCCGCTGTACGCATCACACCTTCCTCTTGGGGTTCCCAACGGACGCGTGCTGTACGCGTATCACCTACCCAAGCCCTGTGCAGTTCCCGGGTTGGCGGTTTGCTATCACCGGGAGGCCAAGCTCATGGGGAGAGGTGCCTATACTAGGGTATGTAAATGAAAGGTTATGATTGGTAGTTCACGCACTGAGTGCGATAAATCAGGGCCAGTTACCCCTGATGGACTATTGCAATTATGGTGGCACAAGTGTACGACCTCTGCAGAGTGTAAACCTATTCGAATAGCCGCGTCCACGGTCATGGACAGTTGGAAAGGCCATACTGTTCCGTCATCAGAACTTTTCAAAAATGTGAATGGTGACTTGTGACTTGAAGGAGAAATGTGACTTTGACTCTTGAATCAAAATTGAGTTGTGGGAATGACACTAATGTTCCCATTTGAGTTAAGTTAGGCAAATGAAGAGTCTTTGAGTATAAATGCTTATGAAATAAAACTGGCTTTATGAAAATGAACCTAGAGTTTAGCACCCCCTTACCATAGTTGATAGTGCTTACACTAGTATTAGTTTGCGAGTACTTTAAAGTACTCATGGCTGTGTCCCTGGCTATTCAAATGGCCAGACTATGAGGAGGAGCCCCAGTACCAGGATGAAGGACAGCAGGACGTCTACGATAACTAGGACTACTCCTGACGTCAACAGTTGCCTGTGGAGCAGATGGACCTGTACTGCGTATTCCCGCTATTGTGTTATGTATTTGATCCTTAGATCAATTGTTGTAATGAGACTGGATCATGTGATCCTTTTGATGTAAGACTATTATGGTGTTGTAATGAATGATGTTCTGTGATATCAATCTATTATGTCTCGCAAAAACAATATTCCTGGGATTGCGATGAATGACATAATAGGCATCTGGACTTAAAAATCCGGGTGTTGACAAATTGGTATCACAGCCATTGTTTGACCTTAGGAGACCCTAGTTAGAATGGACGTCTGAAAAACTTAGTTTCAAAACAAATGAAGTGAATATTTATGAAAACCTATTCTCACTCTTATCTTTGAGATCTTTTCAAAATGAGAAATCCATGCTCTACTTTTCCTTGTAATCCTACATAAAATTTTGCACACTTAACCACCTCTCTATTTTACTCATCCTAATTGCTCACAGATGGAGTACCACTATGAGTCCTATCAGCTTGGCCACATAGGAAACCTAATGTTCGAGAAGGATTTGAAGCAACTAGTTGAATATCTAGGACGGCCGTATCCCGAATTCTTCGGGATACCACTCAATAATCAGTCGGGAAGACAACCTCGGTGGGAAGTTACTGCAGATCTGAGAGGAAAGCTTGGAGCCCCAACTTGGGAAACTATCTGGTTTTCTGTAACGGGAAACACTTGGAAGGAAGGAATAGCCAAAGCCATGCAAGAATCAATTGCCCGTCTATGTGGACAGAATGTGAACAAGCTTAAGAACACTCGCTTCATTTACTACCCAAGACATGACCCCATGGGAAGACCAATAACCATGCCCCCGCACCCGGAGATGAACCACTATGTTGCATATCTGGATTTCATGCTATACAAGACCCGCAAGGAGCTGAACAACGCCCGCGCCTTTCGCCAAGCACATTACCCATGAAGACGAAGAACTCACCATTTCGGATGAAGAGTAGTATCACTAAAGCACTTGAGTAGGTGTGACTTTGTATCAGGATCCCTTGTATCGTAAAACGAATGAATGGTTCTTCAAACCAACGGTGTGTAGCTTTGTAATATGTGATGTTTTGTATGAATGAAAAAGTGTTGTTGGTTTTTACCCCCTCAACACTACTCAAGTTTTCAAGTTTTGAACTTTTTGAACTTTAAACCTAACAAACCATAGAAATTTCCCTCTTATCTTATCATTTACTTCAATGTTCACATGGCCCCACCAACCCGCAGGACCAACCAAGATGCAATGATGCAGATGCTACAGATGATGATGGCAGACCGAGAAGCTGAGAGAGATGAACGACAAGCCAATATTGCAGCCCTGCAGCAGATAGCTCAGAACAATCAAGGCCATGGAAACCATGATCACCCTGGATCCAAACTGAAGAATTTCCAGAACACTAATCCCCCAATGTTTAGCAAGACAGAAGAGCCCCTAGATGCTGATGACTGGCTCCAGACAATGGAGAATAACCTAGAAGTTGCGGGAGTAGAAGCCGCAGAAAAAGTACTGTTCGCCACCCATTACCTATCAGGACCTGCTAGAGCCTGGTGGACAAGTGCCCGTGCAATGAATGCGGGACAAATGATGACTTGGGAAGACTTCAAACTCAAGTTCAGCAAGTACCATGTGCCCCAAGGACTGATCAAGAAGATGGGAGACGAGTTTCGCGAACTCAAGCAAGGCAGGATGTCCGTGGTGGAATACCGCGACAGATTCCTCACTCTGTCAAGGTACACCCCGGATGAGACCGACACCAACGAGAAGAGGAAGGAGAGATTTCTGAACGGACTGCATGATGAAATGCAAACTGTGTTAGTGAACATTCTGTTCGCTGACTTGGAAGCCCTTGTGGACTCAGCCATACAGATGGAAGGGAAGCTGCATCAAGCCAACGAGAACCGCAAGCGCATGATGAACCAGAATGGACCCCACCATACACAGAAGTACCGCAACAATTCATCTGGAGGATTTACCACAAGACACAACAAGCCAACTGCTCAGACATACCGCCCAAACTACTCCAACACAAATGGAGGACACCCGAAGCCCGGAGGCAACAACAACAACATCCACAGCAACAACAACAACCACAACAGCAACAACAACAATGGGAACAACAATGACACCAACACTGGCCCAAGGAATGGAAGCAACGCTATCCCCGTCACCCCAAAGGATAAGTTAACGGTAACCTGCTATGAATGTGGAACTGTTGGGCATTACTCCAATGAGTGCCCCAAGAAACTAGCAAAGACTGCTCCCAATACTGCTGCACCTTCCCAGCAACAGCGCCGCTTTGTAGCCAGAACGAACCTGAACAACCACAACGGCCGTGTCTACCACATGAGTGCCACCGAAGCTCAGGAAGCACCCAATGCCATGCCAAGTATGTCTCATGTTAACCCAATTGCCCAATCTCTCTTAGGAACCTAATTTTTTTTAATCTCGGGACGAGATTTTGTTTAAGGGGGAAGGATTTGTAACATCCCAAACTTTAAAACAAAGAGAAAATGAATTTCCCTATTTCCAAAAATAAGAACCAACAAAAACTTTTATTAAATGAGGTACTATGCATAGTGCTCATGCTTGATCCTTGTGTTATTGCCATGATGATTGCTTGAATGCTTATCAAATTTGCTAAAACCCTAAACCATGATGGTTGTGATTAAGTAGAACCAAAGAAGAACAAATAAACATAAAATAAAATAAAAACATGAGACTCACCTATGTGGGTATATGGCCAAATTGCAAATCTGAGCCTAAGCCGTACTCCTTTGTGTGAAATGATGAAACACAATCCTAAACTCAAATAATACCTAAGAACACAACACCACACCTTGTGGGTTCAAAGAGAGTCAAAGAAAAAGAAATAGAAAAATACAAATAATCACACATGTGCTTATCGCCATTTTTGCCAAACCTTAACCTAGGCCAATTTGACTTGTGCCAATGGTTGAATAATGTTTCTAAAGACTTAATAACACATTTGGAATCAAAGAAAATCAATTCAAATCAAATTAGAATTCAAATTGAGCTCACACGAGATAATGGTCAAATCTGTCATTTTCAACAACATACCCACTTTGAGCCCCTTTAGTTAACTTTTTCTAAACTACACTTTCTAATTTTTTGCATAGATCTATTGTAATCATGAAAGTGAACAACTTGGTCAAAGTCAAACTTGTTGGTTCAAGGTCAAACTCCAAATATAAGCATGCAAAGTGGCAACTTTGAAACAGATTCTAGATTCCCTCCACTTATAGAATTTTTACAAACCAACTCCAAAATTCAAACCAAGACCACCAATAGATGCCAAACATTATTTAGAACACATCTATGAAGAGATTTGGTCAAAATTCAACACACATGAGACCTTTGCTTGTCATATATATGGAGCACATAGAATAAAATTAGGGTACAACCACTATTTCCAACAACTATGTACCTCTCACCCTCTCTCTCTTTGGCTCATCAATAGTGCTTGTACCTCTAAATGGCCTCATCTAGTGTTGCATAGTCACCATCACACCAAGCCATGCCAAGAACCTTGCCTATGGCACATACACTTTGGCAATAATCAAATGGGCATGCTCTAGCTCTCTCTAGCCTTGCTCACCATGTCCAACACATCAGCCTCCCCTCACTCACTCATGCCAGGCCCAGAGACACACTACATTGCACAAAATACTCAAGAACATGACCATGCCGGCCAACCATGATCACCACCATGCCAACCTGCCCCCTTGTCCTCTCCTATCCCTCTGACCTTGTCAATAGGGTTGACCTCATCCCTCTGACCCTACTGGCGCGAGCCCTAGCCAAGGAAAGGCCTACAGCACCCGGTACACGCACGCGCCCACGACGCTAGGACGCGCCAGCGCTCGCACGGCGACGCTCTGGATGCTCCAGTACGTCGCCTCGCCCCGTCGCCTCACACCCTCTCTCACGCTCTCCTTTCACCCACCTGCTCCCCTCGACGTCAGCTGCCTCCTGGACATCGCTATTGGACCGCGCAAACCCTGTAGACGACGAGCTCTTCCACGATGTCCGCCACGGGTACGCCGGACATGACGATCGCCCGAGCCACTCCGTCCACCCCCGTCCTCGCCATGACGCGCGTTAGGTCCACGGTGACATCGCCTACACAACGCACCCACTCCTTTGGCCCCGCGTCACCCCCATCGCCGTCGCCACCATGACCTGCTCCGTGATACGACGCAAACGTATCTATAATTTTTGATGTTCCATGCTTGTTTTACACCAATTACTATATGTTTTAAGGGACTAACCTATTAATACTTGAAAAAGTGCACAAGTTCTTGGTTTCAACTTTGTTGTGCAGGAAATAGGCAAATATGGAAGGAAATAGCTCATTATGGTGAAATCTGGAATTCCCGGAATCTGTCCCTGCTGAACACTTTTCAAAGATCGCTTCGAAACTGCATCAAAACGACGTCCAATGGACAAGTCATAAACTACAACGTTCTAGAGAATTTCAAGACGCACAATTTGGACATCTTATTCATCCAGAACGGACAACGGATGCATCCGGCAGAGCAGAATTACTGCGGAGGTTCGTGCAGTCTCGGGACTCCGAAAGTTGGTGACGTATTTGACAAAAACTCTTTCCATACCTGGATATTTCGGATCAGCCACGAGTTGTGAGGCTCATGAAGGATAGAGGGGAGTCCTATGAAGGTTCTAGAGGTGCCCAAGAGCCCTTGGATCAAAGGGGCATCCATCCCATTGCCTAAATTGCATCTCCAACACTATATATTGATGGGAAACCCTATTTTTGGAGGCCCACAAGCATTGTCACAAAAATCCTCCTCCTTGGCAGCAGGGGGAAACACTCATCTACACCAGCACCAACTCAAGGAATAAGAAGGCTAAGGGGCGGCACTCCCCCATGATGCCGGCGGCGGGGAAGGAGTCCCCCGCGCCGCCGCCGCCGCCCACGCCTCCGCCTCCCGGCACTCCTCGCTGAGCCCTCCAACGTCTTCACCGCCATCTCCATCACCAACTCCTCATTGTATTCAGTGGTCCATCCTCTCACAAACCTCTATACCTCCCTATGTAAACATGGTGTTTGATGCTATAAGTTATAATCCTATGATCTATGTCATGTTGCCATAGTTTATTTGTTCTTTGATTGATTGGTTGTTTCTCTTTGGTTCATTAGAGTTGTATGTTGATATGTTACTGTCCTTGGTGCCCATTATATTTGTGCGCGCATGGATCAAGCACCATAGGGTTGGTAGTACTTGTATACTAGAAGGGGGGAGTTCTGCCGGAGTGACAGAAACCTAAGGACGCGAACCGGATAGTTGCATGTATGGGAGTAAGAGGACCATTTACTTAAGGCTATGGTTGGGGAAACCTTAATGCTTGCTAGTATTTACGGATGTTTGCTAGCAAGCCAATCATATAGTACTTGTAATCCCGGAGGGAGATCATGTATATTTAGCCTCTCCTACATAGAAAGCTGCATCGAAGACATTGAACCCAATATCTTCACTAATTGATCTTGGACAAAGCCACCACTATTACCACCGCCTTTCCACACTCATGGTACTGTTAGTTTAGTTTGTTTTATTGCTGCAGCACTAACATTTATTCCGTGTATTTTATTGTTCTGCAAAGTCACCTCTCATACCCGTTATCGCTCTAGTTTTATTTCCTAGATATTGCAAACGCTTAGTGTGCATAGAGTTGTATCAGTGGTTGATAGAACTTGAGAGAATGTTTATCCTACCTTTAGCTCATCGTTGGGTTCGACACTCTTACTTATCGAAAAGGCTACACACGATCCCCTATACTTGTGGGACATCAAGACCTTTTCTGGCGCCGTTGCCGGGGAGCCATAGCGTAGGTGAATATTTTCGTGTGCACTTGTTTGCTTTATCTCTAAGTAGTTTTACTTCCTGTACCTAGTTGTTCTCTATCTCTTGTATGGATAGGGAATACGAATTACAAAAAAATTAGTTGTACTTCTTATATAAAAAATAAAAAAATATTTTCAGAAAAGAAAAGTGATTGGAAAGATGAGTAATGGTGAAGTGGAGGTCGACCTTGAACACTTGTGTTCATGCCTGCGAAACCAAAAAAATTCTTTTTATGGAAGTTTTTCATTAAAAACTTGTAAATAGTATATATATTGTATATAGTGTACATATCCCGCTGTAAATAGAATGTATAGATAACCCCTAGTTTGTTATGCAAGTTTGTCACTATTCTGCCTAGAAAACAGATTTCCTGTGCTCCACTGTAGAAAATTTTAAAAATCACCAGAACGTGATCTTGATCTGAAATTTCTTGGATGCATAGTAGTGCTTGCTATCTAACTTCCGTTAGTTCTGACTTTTCTGATTTGAGGTACGTAGACAGATCTAATAATTCAATCTTTAAGGATTGATTCTGTTGAGATAGATTTCCTGTGCTGTGCTACAAAAATTCATGAAAAATCTCAGTATGGCATTTTGATCTGAAATTTTTTGTGCATAGACCTGAGGTTATGATCTGTCTTTCATTAATCATGAGTTTTTCGATTTGAGCTACGTAACTATCTCATTGAGTGACATCTTTACAGAGTGTTCAGTTTTGACAGATTTCTATTCTCTTTGTTTAAATATTGTACTTAGGATTCAAAAGTTTCCTTCGTTTTCGATGTACGATTGAAATAGTAAGAAACCTCAGTATTACAGTGGCTAAATATTTGATAGATTTTATACAAATTAGGGATACTTGAACACTTATGGATTTTATTTAATGAGTACTAACCTACTAATGAGTTTTGTGAAGCTTTATGTGGACGCAGTTTTTAAGTTCCAATCAATATGGTGATATGAGATGAGCAAGAGGATGCAAGAGCTCAAGCTTGGGGATGTGTAGATGGATCCCAAGAGAATATTCAAGAAGATGCAAATATCTAAGCTTGGGGATTCCCAAGGCATCCCCCTATTCATCAACCAACATGAGGTTGTCTCCTTCAAACTCAATATTACCCATCCACATGTAAGCGTTGTATATAGTTACTTTTATTATCTTTGGTTTTATCCTATTTAGTTTTATTAGGTTCTTTATTTGGTTCTTGTTTATTTGTCAGTTTCACTTATAATTGGAAAACAAAAAAAAGGCGGAGTTTGAGAGCTCCATCAAATAATCATGCCCATCTTAAATGGCTATAAAGAAAGAGCTTTATGGGAGACAACCCAATATGTTTATATTTTCTATTATTTACTGCTTTGTTGAGTCTTGGAAGTCATTACTACTGTAATGAGCTCTCATTATCATGTTTGTTTTGTTTTTGTGCCAAGAATTGCCTCTAATGGTAAGAAAGTGGTATTTGAGAGATTTGCAATCTTGTTTACTGTTTCTGGTTCGTCACGGGAAAAATCGCCAAAAATCACCAGAACGTAAGTTTGAGCTGCCAATTTACGAGCATCTTTCCCAGGTATTTATATAACTTTCATTAGTTCATAGTTTTTCGAGTTACGCAGCGTAACTATTTTTCGAAAATCAATTTTTACGAACTGTTCTGTTTTGACAGATTCTTGCACTGTTTTGCATTTGCATCTTTTTGCTCACCTTTTTGAGTTCTCTTGATCAAAGAACCTTATTAAAGTTGTGCTACAGTAGCTAATTCTTATTAAAATGCTTTTCATATGTCATATTGAACTTTGTAGATTTGATTAATATTATCATTGCACTAACGCTGCTAATGAAATTTGTGATGAGTTTTGTATGAAGGAAGTTTTCAAGTGTAGGAAAGAAGAATGATGATATGAGATGAAGAATGGACAAAAGATCAAGCTTGGGGATGCCCATGTCACCCCAAGATATATTCAAGAAGTACAAGCGTCAAAGCTTGGGGATGCCCAAGGCATCCCCTTCTTCATCAATAAAAATATCAGGTCATGTTTCTGTTCACTATATTTTTATTGCTTCATATACTATGTGTTATTCTTGGAGCGTCTTTATTTTCTGTTGTGTATTTAATTTTCAATAAAGTGGGCACCATCATACCATGTTTGTTTGGGAGAGAGATACGCTCCGTTTTAATTGTATGAACGCTCTAGTTTTCACTCTTATTGTTCAACGAGCATTTTATTTTTGCTAGTACTGCGTTTAGCTCTGGTTTTTCACTCCTATTTTTTCAGAACTTGTTAGTATGCTTCAGTTATATATGATTAGCTCTCTGATCTTTAATGAATATTATAAATGAGAGTTGTTTCAAATAAGTTGATTGGTGTTGGATACGAGTAAAAAGGTTTCATATTAATAGTGATGCAAATGGAAGATCTCCTCTGATGTTTCAATTGGGTTGAATTGATCATTTAGTTTAGACTTTTAATATCACCATATGCTTTAATTAATAAGTTTTGTCGCTATGCATGATTATGACCATTATTGCTCTCTTAGTTGGTCGCTATCTTTCTTTTTGCTAGCCTTCATTCTGTACTGAGTATGATCTCTACTCGTGCATCCAACCACCAAAAACCAAAATATGCCAAAAGTGTCCACCATACCTACCTATATGTGGTATTTCACCGCCACTCCAAGTAAATTTACATGTGCTACCTTTAAAACCTTCAAAATAATTCCTTGTTTTAGCAATACATAGCTCATGGGAAAGTAGCCTAAAAAAATATTGTGGTGAGGAATATGTCACTTATGTATCTTAGTTCTTATAAGCTGCTTGTTGTGTGGCAACCATGCTGACATGGGGACACCATCATCATATTTTTGATAAATATCATGTGAGTTACTGATGACCCACAAGTATAGGGGGTGTATCGTAGTATCTTCGATAAGTAAGAATGTCGATCCCAACGAGGAGCAGAAGGTGTTGACAAGCAGTTTCGATGAAGGATTCACTGTAAATGCTCACAGACAAGTGTTCAGGGGGTTTTGATGTAACAGATGAATAAAGTACGAGTAAGTAAAGTGCGAGAGTAACAATTGCAGCGAGTGGCCCAATCCTTTTTAGCAAAAAGGACAAGCCGGTTTGTTTACTTATAATGACCAAACGTTCTCGAGGACACACGGGATTTTAGTCTAGTGCTTTCGCTACATACGGCTAATTAATCTTCATTGTTTTGATAAGTGTTGTGTGGGTGAACCTGTGCTAATGTACCGCCCTTCCTAGGACTAATACATGCTTGTGATTATACCCCTTGCAAGCATCCGCAACTACAAGAAAGTAATTAAGATAAATCTAACCACAGCCTTAAACTCTGAGATCCTGCTATCCCTCCTGCATCGATATACCAACGGGGGCTTAGGTTTCTGTCACTCCGGCAACCCCGCAATTGGCAAACGAGTACAAGATGCATTCCCCTAAGCCCATAAAGGTGAAGTGTCGTGTAGTCGACGTTCACACGACACCACTAGAAGAATAACACCACAACTTAAATATCATAACATTGAATATTACTCAACCATACTTCACTACTAACATATAGACTTCACCCATGTCCTCAAGAACTAAACGAACTACTCACGAGACATCATATGGAACATGATCAGAGGTGATATGATGATGAAGAACAATCTGAACATAAACCTTGGTCCAACGGTTTCACTTAATAGCATCAATAACAAGTAGAAATCAATACCGGGAGAGTTTCCCCTATCAAACAATCAAGATCAAACCCAAATTGCTACAGCGGTGACGATGTGCAGCGGTGGAGGCGGCGGTGATGATGATGAAGATGATGATGATGGTGATGGAGATGATGTCCAACTTGATGGCGGTGACGATGGCGTCGATTTCCCCCTCCGGGAGGGAATTTCCCCGGCGGATCTCAGTCCGCCGGAGAGCTCTTTTCTCTCTGGTGTTCTCCGCCCCGCAGAGGCGGCTGTAACTCTTCGTGAGGTACCCTCTGGAGCTTAGGTTTTCGGGACGAAGGCGTACGCAAAGAAAAGGAGGCGAGAGGGGCTGTGGGTCCCCCTCCTCACAGGGCGGCGCGGCCAGCCCTTGGGCCGCGCCGGCCTATGGGGTGGGCCCACCTCAGGTCCCCTCGGCTCCCCCTTCTGGCTCCCTTCGTCATCGGGAAAAATAGGATTTTTGGTATAATTTCCATCAACTGTTGATCTTCCGAAATATTGCATTCTGACGGTGCTTTTTCCAGCAGAATCCTGGCTCCGGTGCTCGATCCTCCAATAATCATGAAACATGCAAAATAGATGAAATAACATAAGTATTATGTCCAAATATGAAATATATCAATGAATAACAGCAAATTATGATATAAAATAGTGATGCAAATTGGACGTATCAACTCCCCCCAAGCTTAGACTTCGCTTGTCCCCAAGCGAAACTGAACTCGGTAAACAGGACCACATGTTTATGGAGTGAAGAGTCGATAAATAAAATACGGACAAGAAGCATCATATTCATTCACACAAGATATTCTAGTAAACAACTTTCTCATATGATTCAACTTGAAACAAGTATACGGTAATCACAAATAAAGGTGCATAAGAAATCATAGTTGGTGATGACAAACTTCGTTCTTGGTCAGAGAACAATTAACAAATTATACTTATCTTATTGAGCAGCGCTCTCATGTTAAAGTTTATATGGCACAGCTTGCATACTCAATCATAATAGTCTCCTCATGATCATTGATAACTTGCAAAGCTATATTCATTTAGATAAAACTTGTACTAAACCAGGAAGAGTAAAAGACATGATGACGCAAATCACAATATAATGGTTTAATCACAACAACTCAAATGCTTGCTTAAGATGGAGGGAAATAGGTTTACTGACTCAATATAAAGTAAAAGACCGGCCCTTCGCAGAGGGAAGCAGGGATTAAATCATGTGCTAGAGCTTTTTCAGTTTTGAAATCATATAAAGAGAATAAAAGTAACATTTTGAGAGGTGTTTGTTGTTGTCAACAACTGGTAGCGGGTACTCTAACCCCCTTGCCAGACAAACCTTCAAAGAGCGGCTCCCATTTTATTTTTATTTTGTATGGCACTCCTTCCAACCTTTCTTTCACAAACCATGGCTAACCGAATCCTCGGGTGCCTGCCAACAATCTCATACCATGAAGGAGTGCCTTTTTATTTTAGTTTTATTTTGTGTGACACTCCTCCCCACCTTTGCTTTCTCAAGCCATGGCTAACCGAATCCTTCGGGTGCCGTCCATCAATCACATACCATGGAGGAGTGTCTATTTAGATTAATTAATTTGGGACTGGGAATCCCATTGCCAGCTCTTTTTGCAAAATTATTGGATAAGCGGATGAAGCCACTAGTCCATTGGTGAAAGTTGCCCAACAAGATTGAAAGATAAAACACCACATACTTTCTCATGAGCTATAAAACATTGACACAAATAAGAGATAGTAAATTTTGAATTGTTTAAAGGTAGCACACGAAGTATTTACTTGGAATGGCAGAAAATACCATGTAGTAGGTAGTTATGGTGGACACAAATGGCATAGGTTTGGGTTTAGGTTTGGATGCACGAGAAGTATTCCCTCTCAGTACAGGTCTTTGGCTAGCAAGGTTAATTAGCAAGCATAAGAGTTGAAGGAAACAAACAAATATACATGTGATAGAAATAATCATGCATCTTCCTTGTAAGCACAAACAATTTTAACTTCAGAATAATAAGCTATGAGCTAACAAGAAAGAAAGACAATGAAACAACTACATGTATTCCTCTTTTCTACTTAAACCTCAAAGTGTTGTTGCTATTGACCAATGCTAAGTTTGCCAAAACCAAATAGATTTATTCAATGCTCCCAAAGTGATACCAATACTAAAATCAAGATCGATCATATAATAGAGATTGCAAACTAAAATAAGGTGTGCAATATGTAAATGATAAGACTTCTCATTAATATTCCATAACGATAACTCACACCAAGGGATACATAGACAACTAACTAAAGGAGAGATACTTCCAAACTGCAACCCATCTTATATGATAACTTCCCTACTCATGATATGACACTACTTGACAATAAAAAGTAAAAGATTGTGATGATGTGATACCGCGGCACTCCCCCAAGCTTGGAACAAACCAAGGGGATGCCAATACCGATGACGAATTACTCCTTCGGCGATGGTGGTGATGAATTCCTGACAAGCTTCTCAACAAGCTCCTGAAGCTCATCAATCTTGTACGTGAGGTTGCGAATCATCTCCGAATTGTGCTCGACGCGGTTAAGAAGTATGTCCGACGGCGAGTCCCAACTCTTGGAGTTACTTCCCCACTCTTCACCCTCAGGCTTCATCCTTCCTGCAGCGTTAGAACGATCTATATCCCAATTGCTAGGCAATGCTGCCCTGGGAACCCTTTCAATTTGACTATTGAAAATTAGATTGCGGAAGGGATGGTGAGTGCCTGAGAAAGATGTCTTCGGAGCTAGGTAATGACGTGGAACTCCTCCCCCGGTGCGAATTCTTGCGCTCTTGTTTGCACTAAACGGGTTGTCCACCACGTTGATGCTTGCAATGGCAGCACGCTGGTGTGCGCGCGAGTCTTCCTCCACCTCTTCTTCATCCTCTTCCTTGACGTTCTTGTCCTCCTCTTTCCACTCGGGATCTTGAATATCTTCATCCGAAAGCTCCTTGCCCTTGTTCTTGGAGACCATGGTGCTTCTAAACTGAAAACAGATCCTGGCAAAAATAGCTCGAAACAAAACACGTCGAGAAAACGATATACGGACCTCCAGGGGTCCGGGGGATTATATAGCAAAAATTTTCACGACAAAAGGAAAGTACCAGGTCGAACCAGAGTCGGAAAGAGGCGACGAGGCGGCCAGCTCATAGGGCGGCGCGGGCCAAGGCCAGGCCGCGCCGGCCTATGGTGGCACGCCCTCGTGCGTCTCCTCCACTCCGTTTCGATCTCGTAATTTTTCATATATTCCAAAAACAGCAAAAACATTGTTCGGAAAGTAAATTGCGAACTTTTCATTACCAGTACTGTTACCTATTCAAAGTCGAGTTCTGGCGGACTGTCAATTTGTCCTTTGATGAAGGCTTCCGGTGTTTCCACTCGAATAATATCAACATCTACATTATAAGAATCACCTGAGATATAATGCTTGAGTCTTTGTCCATTCACCACTTGTGTGGCACTGCCTTGGAGAGAGCTAATTTTAATTGCTCCTGAACGATACACCTCCTCAACAACATATGGTCCTTCCCATTTCGAGAGTAATTTCCCTGCAAAGAATCTGAGACGAGACCGATACAATAGGACTTTATCCCCAATATTAAATTCTCTTTTGATAATCCTTCTATCATGCCATTTTTTAACTTTCTCTTTAAAGAGTTTAGCATTTTCATAAGCTTCACTTCTCCATTCATCTAGAGAACTCAATTGCAACAACCTCTTATTACCGGCAAGTTTAGGATCTTTATTTAATTCTCTAACTGCCCAATAAGCTTTGTGCTCTAGTTCTAAAGGTAAATGACAAGCTTTCCCATAAACCATTTTATAAGGTGACATTCCCATGGGGTTTTTATAAGCAGTTCTATAAGCCCATAGTGCATCCTTCAATTTACTAGCCCAATTCTTTCTAGTTTTATTAACAGTCTTTTGCAAGATAGATTTAATTTCTCTATTTGATAGTTCTACTTGCCCACTAGTTTGAGGATGATAAGCGGAAGCAATTCTATGATTAATACCATATTTAGCAAGAGTTTTTCTAAAACCACCATGAATAAAATGAGAACCTCCATCAGTCATAATATATCTAGGAACTCCAAATCTAGGAAAAATAATATCTAAAAGCATTCTTAAAGAGGTCTCACCATCAGCACTTTTTGTAGGAATGGCTTCCACCCATTTAGTAACATAATCAACAGCAACAAGTATATGAGTGTTACCTTCTGAAGAGGGAAAAGGTCCCATGAAGTCAAATCCCCAACAATCGAACGGTTCAATAACAAGAGTATAATTCATAGGCATTTCATTGCGTCTGGAGATATTACCAACCCTTTGACATTCATCACAAGATAAGATAAACTTCCTTGCATCTTTGAAGAGAGTTGGCCAATAAAAACCTGATTGTAGAACCTTTTGCGCGGTTCTATCTCCGGCGTGATGTCCTCCATAAGCACTACCATGACATTTACTCAATATCTCATGTTGTTCATATTCGGGAACACATCTTCGCAGAATACCATCCACTCCTTCTTTATATAAGTGTGGGTCATCCCAGAAATAATGCCTCAAGTCATAAAAGAATTTCCTCCTTTGCTGGGCTGAAAAGGTTGGAGGCAAGTACTTGGAAACAATAAAGTTAGCATAATCAGCATACCAAGGACTGTCTCGCGAGCTCACCTTTATTACAGCCAATTGTTCATTTGGAAAACTATCATTAACAGGAACAGGATCATAAGCAATATTTTCCAATCTAGACAAATTATCAGCAACAGGATTATCAGCACCTTTCCTCTCTACAATATGTAAATCAAATTCTTGCAACAGAAGTACCCATCTAATAAGCCTTGGCTTAGCATCTTTCTTTTGCATAAGGTATCTGATTGCAGCATGATCAGCATGTATAGTAACTTTTGAATCAACAATATAAGATCTAAACTTATCACAAGCAAAGACTACAGCTAACAATTCCTTTTCAGTAGTAGCATAATTTCCTTGAGCAGCATCAAGGGTTTTACTAGCATAATGAATAACATTCAATTTTTTATTTACTCACTGTCCAAGAACAGCGCCTACAGCAAAATCACTAGCATCACACATAATTTCAAATGGTAAGTTCCAATCAGGAGGTTCAACTATAGGAGCAGTTGTTAAGGCTTTCTTTAGAGTTTCAAAAGCTTCCTTACAATCATCATCAAAAACAAAAGGTACATCTTTTTGAAGAAGATTAGTAAGAGGCTTTGAAATCTTGGAGAAGTCTTTAATAAACCTCCTATAAAACCCAGCATGACCAAGAACACTACGAATACCTTTAACATCCCTAGGATAGGGCATCTTCTCAATTGCTTCAACTTTAGCTCTATCAACTTCAATACCTCTCTCGGAAATTTTATGTCCCAATACAATTCCTTCATTAACCATAAAGTGGCATTTCTCCCAATTAAGAACAAGGTTAGTTTCTTCACATCTCTGCAAAACTTTATCAAGGTTCCACAAGCAATTATCAAAAGAATTCCCATAGACAGAAAAATCATCCATGAATACCTCTACAATACTCTCGCAAAAGCCATGAAAAATAGCAGACATGCATCTTTGAAAAGTAGCAGGAGCATTACATAAACCAAAAGGCATACGTCTATAAGCATAAGTTCCATAGGGACAAGTGAAAGTGGTTTTCTCTTGATCCTTAGTTTTAACAAAGAATTTGTGAAAACCCAGAATAACCATCAAGAAAGCAAAAGTGAGTATTTTTAGATAACCTTTCTAACATTTGATCAATAAAAGGCAAAGGGTAATGATCTTTTTTAGTAACTTTATTAACTTTTTGATAATCAATACACATTCTATACCCTACAACTACTCTTTGAGGTATGAGCTCATCATTATCATTAGGCACAACAGTCATTCCTCCTTTCTTAGGAACACAATGCACAGGACTAACCCATCTACTATCAGGAATAGGATATATAATACCAGCTTCAAGAAGTCTTAATACCTCATTTCTTACCACATCCTTCATCTTAGGAACTAGACGTCGCTGAGGTTCAACAACAGGCTTCGCATCATCTTCCATATTAATGGCGTGTTGGCAAATAGAGGGAGAAATCCCCTTCAAGTCATCAAGAGTGTAGCCAATAGCTCCTCGGTGCTTCTTCAGTATTTCCAATAGCCTTTCTTCTTCAAACTCTAAAAGCTTAGAACTAATAATAACAGGATATATTTTCTTATCATCAATATGAGCATATTTAAGATTATCAGGCAATGGTTTTAAATCAAAGACGGGATCTTCCTTTGGTGGTGGTGTTGTACCCAGATCTTCCACCGGTAAATCATGCTTAAGAATAGGTTGGCGAAGAAAAATTTCATCAAGCTCATCTCTTTCTTCCCTAAAAACTTCACTCTCACTATTCTCCAAATGTTGCTGCAAAGGGTTATTAGGATCAAGAACAATAGACGCGCACTGTTCAACTTTAAAATCATTATTAGGCAAATCAGCTTTATAAGGAGTTTTGGTAAATTTAGAGAAGTTAAACTCATAAGATTCACCAGCAAATTTAGTCAAAATTTTCTCTTTCTTGCAATCTATAATAGCTCCACAAGTATTTAGAAAAGGTCTACCAAAAATGATAGGACAATATTTACTAGCAGCAGAACCAAGTACCAAAAAGTCAGCAGGATATTTAATCTTACCGCATAGAACTTCCACATCTCGAACAATACCAATTGGAGAGATAGTTTCTCTATTAGACAGCCGAATAACCACATCAATATCTTCAAGTTCACAAGAACCAATTTCGTGCATAATCTCCGTGTAAAGCTCATAAGGAATAGCACTAATACTTGCACCAATATCGCATAAACCATAATAACAATGATCACCAATTCTAACAGATAGCATAGGAACACTAGTTTTCTTGGACTTATTAGGATGTGACACAATATTAGAAGCATCTTCACAGAAAATAATATGACCATCCTCCACATTTTCAGTCACAAGATCTTTAACTATTGCAACAACAGGTTCAACTTTTATTTGTTCTTCAGGTTCTATAGGTTTCTTTTCACTTTTATGAACCGCACTATTTATAATAGAGTACTCTTTCATTTTAGCAGGGAAAGGAGTTTTTTCAATATAAGCTTCAGGAATAACATGATCAACAGTTTCAACTACAACACATTTATTAATAGATGAATCAATTTTATCTTTATACGGTTCATGATACTTATCAAAATTCTTCTTAGGCAATTCATAATGAGAGGCAAAAGCTTTATAAAGATTTGCAGCAACTTGAGAATCAAGACCATAAGTAGCACTCATATTACGAAATTTAATAGTATCCATAAAAGCTTCAATGCATTTATAATCATAATTTATACCTGATTCTCTATCTTTGTTGATCTCCCATCCTTCAGTATTTTCCTGGATCCGATTAAGAAGGTCCCTTTTAAACTCTTCCTTGTTGCGCGTAAATGATCCAGAACAAGAAGTATCCAGCAAGGTCTTGTCTTCAAAAGAAAGTCTTGCGTAGAAATTATCAATAATAACATTACCAGGTGATGGCGTGTATTTCACACGTTCGTTGGGCAACCCCAAGAGGAAGGTATGATGCGCACAGCAGCAAGTTTTCCCTCAGAAAGAAACCAAGGTTTATCGAACCAGGAGGAGCCAAGAAGCACGTTGAAGGTTGATGGCGGCGGGATGTAGTGCGGCGCAACACCAGGGATTCCGGCGCCAACGTGGAACCTGCACAACACAACCAAAGTACTTTGCCCCAACGAAACAGTGAGGTTGTCAATCTCACCAGCTTGCTGTAACAAAGGATTAACCGTATTGTGTGGAAGATGATTGTTTGCAGAAAACAGTAGAACAAGTATTGCAGTAGATTGTATTTCAGTAAAGAGAATTGGACCGGGGTCCACAGTTCACTAGAGGTGTCTCTCCCATAAGACGAACAGCATGTTGGGTGAACAAATTACAGTTGGGCAATTGACAAATAAAGAGAGCATGACCATGCACATACATATCATGATGAGTATAGTGAGATTTAATTGGGCATTACGACAAAATACATAGACCGTCATCCAACTGCATCTATGCCTAAAAAGTCCACCTTCAGGTTATCATCCGAACCCCCTCCAGTATTAAGTTGCTAACAACAGACAATTGCATTAAGTATGGTGCGTAATGTAACTAGTGACTACATCCTTGAACATAGCACTAATGTTTTATCCCTAGTGGCAACAGCACAACACAACCTTAGAACTTTCTCACATCGTCCTGTGTGTCAATGCAGCATGAACCCACTATCGAGCATAAGTACTCCTCTCTTGGAGTTACAAGCATCTACTTGGCCAGAGCATCTACTAGTAACGGAGAGCATGCAAGATCATAAACAACACATAAGCATAACTTTGATAATCAACATAACAAGTATTCTCTATTCATCGGATCCCAACAAACGCAACATATAGAATTACAGATAGATGATCTTGATCATGTTAGGCAGCTCACAAGATCCGACAATGATAGCACAATGGGGAGAAGACAACCATCTAGCTACTGCTATGGACCCATAGTCCAGGGGTAGACTACTCACACATCACACCGGAGGCGACCATGGCGGCGTAGAGTCCTCCGGGAGATGATTCCCCTCTCCGGCAGGGTGCCGGAGGCGATCTCCTGGATCCCCCGAGATGGGATCGGCGGCGGCGGCGTCTCTGGAAGGTTTTCCGTATCGTGGCTCTCGGTACTGGGGGTTTCGTCACGGAGGCTTTAAGTAGGCGGAAGGGCAAGTCAGGAGGCGGCACGGGGGCCCCACACCACAGGGCCGCGCGGCCAAGGGGGGGCCGCGCCGCCCTATAGTGTGGCCCCTCCGTGGCCCCTCTTCGTCTCTCCTTCGGACTTCTGGAAGCTTCGTGAGAAAATAGGCCCCTGGGCTTTGATTTCGTCCACTTCCGAGACTATTTCCTGACTAGGATTTCTGAACCCAAAAACAGCAGAAAACAAAGAATCGGCACTTCGGCATCTTGTTAATAGGTTAGTTCCAGAAAATGCACGAATATGACATAAAGTGTGCATAAAACATGTAGATAACATCAATAATGTGGCATGGAACATAAGAAATTATCGATACGTCTGAGACGTATCAGCATCCCCAAGCTTAGTTCTGCTCGTCCCGAGCAGGTAAAACGATAACACAGATAATTTCTGGAGTGACATGCCATCATAATCTTGATCATACTATTTGTAAAGCATATGTAGTGAATGCAGCGATCAAAACAATGTATATGACATGAGTAAACAAGTGAATCATATAGCAAAGACTTTTCATGAATAGCACTTCAAGACAAGCATCAATTAGTCTTGCATAAGAGTTAACTCATAAAGCAATAATTCAAAGTAAAGGCATTGAAGCAACACAAAAGAAGATTAAGTTTCAGCGGTTGCTTTCAACTTGTAACATGTATATCTCATGGATATTGTCAACATAGAGTAATATAATAAGTGCAATAAGCAAGTATGTAGGAATCAATGCACAGTTCACACAAGTGTTTGCTTCTTGAGGTGGAGAGAAATAGGTGAACTGACTCAACATTGAAAGTAAAAGAATGGTCCTTCATAGAGGAAAAGCATCGATTGCTATATTTGTGCTAGAGCTTTGATTTTGAAAACATGAAACAATTTTGTCAACGGTAGTAATAAAGCATATGCATCATGTAAATTATATCTTATAAGTTGCAAGCCTCATGCATAGTGTACTAATAGTGCCCGCACCTTGTCCTAATTAGCTTGGACTACCGGATCATCACAATGCATTGTTTTTACCAAGTGTCACAAAGGGGTACCTCTATGCCGCCTGTACAAAGGTCTAAGGAGAAAGCTCGCATTGGATTTCTCGCTATTGATTATTCTTCAACTTAGACATCCATACCGGGACAACATAGACAACAGATAATGGACTCCTCTTTTATGTATAAGCATATAACAACAATTAATAATTTTCTCATTTGAGATTTGAGGATTGTTGTCCAAAACTGAAACTTCCACCATGGAGCATGGCTTTAGTTAGCGGCCCAATGTTCTTCTCTAACATATGCATGCTTAACCCTATGGTGGTAGATCTCTCTTACTTCAGACAAGACGGACATGCATAGCAACTCACATGAAATTCAACAATGAATAGTTGATGGCGTCCCCAGTAAACATGGTTATCGCACAACAAGCAACTTAATAAGAGATAAAGTGCATAATTACATATTCAATACCACAATAGTTTTTTAAACTATTTGTCCCATGAGCTATATATTGCAAAGGTGAATGATGGAATTTTAAAGGTAGCACTCAAGCAATTTACTTTGGAATGGCGGAAAATACCATGTAGTATAGGTAGGTATGGTGGACACAAATGGCATAGTGGTTGGCTCAAGTATTTTGGATGCATGAGAAGTATTCCCTCTCGATACAAGGTTTAGGCTAGCAAGGCTTATTTGAAACAAACACAAGGATGAACCGGTGCAGCAAAACTCACATAAAAGACATATTGAAAACATTATAAGACTCTACACCGTCTTCCTTGTTGTTCAAACTCAATACTAGAAATTATCTAGACCTTAGAGAAACCAAATATGCAAACCAAATTTTAGCATGCTCTATGTATTTCTTCATTAATGGGTGCAAAGCATATGATGCAAGAGCTTAAACATGAGCACAACAATTGCCAAGTATCACATTACCCAAAACATTAATAGCAATTACTACATGTATCATTTTCCAATTCCAACCATATAACAATTTAACGAAGGAGAAACTTCGCCATGAATACTATGAGTAGAAACCAAGGACGTAATTGTCCATATGCTACAGCGGAGCGTGTCTCTCTCCCATAAAGTGAATGCTAGGATCCATTTTATTCAAACAAAACAAAAACAAAAACAAACCGACGCTCCAAGAAAAAGCACATAAGATGTGATGGAATAAAAATATAGTTTCAGGGGAGGAACCTGATAATGTTGTCGATGAAGAAGGGGATGCCGTGGGCATCCCCAAGCTTAGACGCTTGAGTCTTCTTAATATATGCAGGGGTGAACCACCGGGGCATCCCCAAGCTTAGAGCTTTCACTCTCCTTGATCATGTTGCATCATACTCCTCTCTTGATCCTTGAAAACTTCCTCCACACCAAACTCGAAACAACTCATTAGAGGGTTAGTGCACAATATAAATTAACATATTCAGAGGTGACACAATCATTCTTAACACTTCTGGATATTGCATAATGCTACTGGACATTAGTGGATCAAAGAAATTCATCCAACATAGCAAAAGAGGCAACGCGAAATAAAAGGCAGAATCTGTCAAAACAGAACAGTTCGTATTGACGAATTTTAAAATGGCACCAGACTTGCTCAAATGAAAATGCTCAAATTTAATGAAAGTTGCGTACATATCTGAGGATCATGCACGTAAATTGGCATAATTTTCTGAGTTACCTACAGGGAGGTGGACCCAGATTCGTGACAGCAAAGAAATCTGGAACTGTGCAGTAATCCAAATCTAGTACTTACTTTTCTATCAACGGCTTAACTTGGCACAACAAAACACAAAACTAAGATAAGGAGAGGTTGCTACAGTAGTAAACAACTTCCAAGACACAAAATAAAAACAAAGTACTGTAGGTAAAAACATGGGTTGTCTCCCATAAGCGCTTTTCTTTAACGCCTTTCAGCTAGGCGCAGAAAGTGTGTATCAAGTATTATCGAAGGGTGGTACTTCTACAGCGGGGTGTGGGCTTTTCTCAACCAGGCATAGTATATTAGATACATAAGTTTTAGCATCCCCCTTTTCATTAGTCTTAGGCGTGCTACTTTCATCAAACAAATTTTCAGGAACAAGCCAAGCATAGTTATTTTCTAGTGCATCATTAATAGCTAAGAGTTTACAAGGTATTGGTGCTTTAATCTCCCCACCATCATCAATATTATTAGTGTATCTTATTCTATCCATATCCATCTTTTCAAGGAGACTAACAAAATTAGTAGGAGAACCAAGCATATTAAATTTAGCAAACACCTTTCTAGCTTCTCTTGCTAGACCACCAAATTCTCTAAGAAGGGTTTCTAATACAAAATCTTTCTTTTCCCCTTCTTCCATATCGCCAAGTGTGAAGAACATGTGTTGGATTATAGGATTAATATTAACAAATTTAGTTTCCAACAGGCGAACTAAATGCGCAGCAGCAATTTCATAAGTAGGCGCAAGGTCTACTAAGTGTCTATCTTCAAAATTTTCAATAGTACTAACATGATTGAAAAATTCTTCTATATTATTTCTCCCAACTATAGACCCACGTCCTACCGGTATGTCTTTTGTGGTAAAATTAAAAGGAAACATGATGAATAAAGTAAAGTAAATGCAAGTAAACTAATTTTTTTGTGTTTTTGATATAGCAAACAAGATAGCAAGTAAAGTAAAACTAGCAACTAATTTTTTTGTATTTTGATTTAGTGCAGCAAACAAAGTAGTAAATAAAACTAAGCAAGACAAAAACAAAGTAAAGAGATTGAGAAGTGGAGACTCCCCTTGCAGCGTGTCTTGATCTCCCCGGCAACGGCGCCAGAAAATGTGCTTGATGGCGTGTATTTCACACGTTCGTTGGGCAACCCCAAGAGGAAGGTATGATGCGCACAGCAGCAAGTTTTCCCTCAGAAAGAAACCAAGGTTTATCGAACCAGGAGGAGCCAAGAAGCACGTTGAAGGTTGATGGCGGCGGGATGTAGTGCGGCGCAACACCAGGGATTCCGGCGCCAACGTGGAACCTGCACAACACAACCAAAGTACTTTGCCCCAACGAAACAGTGAGGTTGTCAATCTCACCGGCTTGCTGTAACAAAGGATTAACCGTATTGTGTGGAAGATGATTGTTTGCAGAAAACAAGAGAACAAGTATTGCGTAGATTGTATTTCAGTAAAGAGAATTGGACCGGGGTCCACAGTTCACTAGAGGTGTCTCTCCCATAAGACGAACAGCATGTTGGGTGAACAAATTACAGTTGGGCAATTGACAAATAAAGAGAGCATGACCATGCACATACATATCATGATGAGTATAGTGAGATTTAATTGGGCATTACGACAAAATACATAGACCGTCATCCAACTGCATCTATGCCTAAAAAGTCCACCTTCAGGTTATCATCCGAACCCCCTCCAGTATTAAGTTGCTAACAACAGACAATTGCATTAAGTATGGTGCGTAATGTAACTAGTGACTACATCCTTGAACATAGCACTAATGTTTTATCCCTAGTGGCAACAGCACAACACAACCTTAGAACTTTACATCCGTCCCGGTGTCAATGCAGGCATGAACCCACTATCGAGCATAAGTACTCCCTCTTGGAGTTACAAGCATCTACTTGGCCAGAGCATCTACTAGTAACGGAGAGCATGCAAGATCATAAACAACACATAAGCATAACTTTGATAATCAACATAACAAGTATTCTCTATTCATCGGATCCCAACAAACGCAACATATAGAATTACAGATAGATGATCTTGATCATGTTAGGCAGCTCACAAGATCCGACAATGATAGCACAATGGGGAGAAGACAACCATCTAGCTACTGCTATGGACCCATAGTCCAGGGGTAGACTACTCACACATCACACCGGAGGTGACCATGGCGGCGTAGAGTCCTCCGGGAGATGATTCCCCTCTCCGGCAGGGTGCCGGAGGCGATCTCCTGGATCCCCCGAGATGGGATCGGCGGCGGCGGCGTCTCTGGAAGGTTTTCCGTATCGTGGCTCTCGGTACTGGGGGTTTCGTCACGGAGGCTTTAAGTAGGCGGAAGGGCAAGTCAGGAGGCGGCACGGGGGCCCCACACCACAGGGCCGCGCGGCCAAGGGGGGGGGGCCGCGCCGCCCTATAGTGTGGCCCCTCCGTGGCCCCTCTTCGTCTCTCCTTCGGACTTCTGGAAGCTTCGTGAGAAAATAGGCCCCTGGGCTTTGATTTCGTCCAATTCCGAGAATATTTCCTTACTAGGATTTCTGAAACCAAAAACAGCAGAAAACAGCAACTGGCACTTCGGCATCTTGTTAATAGGTTAGTTCCAGAAAATGCATGAATATGACATAAAGTGTGCATAAAACATGTAGATAACATCAATAATGTGGCATGGAACATAAGAAATTATCGATACGTCGGAGACGTATCACCAGGAAGCTCATGAATGGGGCATTTGAGCATTAAAGACTTCAATCTCCCCCACGCTTGGGCAATACTCTCTCCATCATGAGGCCAAAAATTATATATGCGGTTCCGATCCTTGTGAATTTCACTTGGAGGATAGAACTTAGAATAAAACCGGGGCACAATATCATTCCATTCAAGAGAATCCCCATTATCCAGTAATTTATACCAATGCGCCGCTTTACCAGCCAGCGATATAGAGAATAATTTCTTCCTCACTTCATCCATAGCAATACCTGCATACTTGAATAAACCGCATAATTCATGTAAGAACAGTAAATGATCTCCAGGGTGGACAGTTCCATCCCCTGTATAACGGTTATCCACTACACGTTCAATAATTTTCATAGATATTTTGTATGGTATCTCTTCCTCACCTGGCGCCTCATCCACTACCTTTGCAGTAGTTGCAGATTTTCCAAATAAAAACTCAAGAGAAGATCTCTCCATAATGAATTATGGCAGCAGGCAGAAACAAAATCAGCACAAACAGTAGACATTTCCCTTACCAATTCCACTTACCAATAGCGCTTCACTCCCCGGCAACGGCGCCAGAAAATAGTCTTGATGACCCACAAGTATAGGGGGTGTATCGTAGTATCTTCGATAAGTAAGAATGTCGATCCCAACGAGGAGCAGAAGGTGTTGACAAGCAGTTTCGATGAAGGATTCACTGTAAATGCTCACAGACAAGTGTTCAGGGGGTTTTGATGTAACAGATGCATAAAGTACGAGTAAGTAAAGTGCGAGAGTAACAATTGCAGTGAGTGGCCCAATCCTTTTTAGCACAAAGGACAAGCCGGTTTGTTTACTTATAATGACCAAACGTTCTCGAGGACACACGGGATTTTAGTCTAGTGCTTTCGCTACATACGGCTAATTAATCTTCATTGTTTTGATAAGTGTTGTGTGGGTGAACCTGTGGTAATGTACCGCCCTTCCTAGGAATAATACATGCTTGTGATTATACCCCTTGCAAGCATCCGCAACTACAAGAAAGTAATTAAGATAAATCTCACCACAGCCTTAAACTCTGAGATCCTGCTATCCCTCCTGCATCGATATACCAACGGGGGCTTAGGTTTCTGTCACTCCGGCAACCCCGCAATTGGCAAACGAGTACAAGATGCATTCCCCTAGGCCCATAAAGGTGAAGTGTCGTGTAGTCGACGTTCACACGACACCACTAGAAGAATAACACCACAACTTAAATATCATAACATTGAATATTACTCAACCATACTTCACTACTAACATATAGACTTCACCCATGTCCCCAAGAACTAAACGAACTACTCACGAGACATCATATGGAACATGATCAGAGGTGATATGATGATGAATAACAATCTGAACATAAACCTTGGTCCAACGGTTTCACTCAATAGCATCAATAACAAATAGAAATCAATACCGGGAGAGTTTCCCCTATCAAACAATCAAGATCAAACCCAAATTGCTACAGCGGTGACGATGTGCAGCGGTGGAGGCTGCGGTGATGATGATGAAGATGATGATGATGGTGATGGAGATGATGTCCAACTTGATGGCGGTGACGATGGCGTCGATTTCCCCCTCCGGGAGGGAATTTCCCCGGCGGATCTCAGCCCGCTTGAGAGCTCTTTTCTCTCTGGTGTTCTCCGCCCCGCAGAGGCAGCTGTAACTCTTCGTGAGGTACCCTCTGAAGCTTAGGTTTTCGGGACGAAGGCGTACGCGAAGAAAAGGAGGCGAGAGGGGCTGTGGGCCCCCCTCCTCACAGGGCGGCGCGGCCAGCCCTTGGGCCGCGCCGGCCTATGGGGTGGGCCCACCTCAGGTCCCCTCGGCTCCCCCTTCTGGCTCCCTTCGTCATCTGGAAAAATAGGATTTTTGGTATAATTTCCATCAACTGTTGATCTTCCGAAATATTGCATTCTGACGGTGCTTTTTCCAGCAGAATCCTGGCTCCGGTGCTCGATCCTCCAATAATCATGAAACATGCAAAATAGATGAAATAACATAAGTATTATGTCCAAATATGAAATATATCAATGAATAACAGCAAATTATGATATAAAATAGTGATGCAAATTGGACGTATCAGTTACTATGCATGTCTGTCTTGTCTGAAGTAAAGGAGATAACCATGATAAAAGGTTAGAGTATGCATATTGTTAGAGAAGAACATTGGGCCGCTAACCAAAGCCATGTTTACATGGTGGAAGTTTCAGCATGGACATTAAAACCTCAAAAATCTCTTATGAGAAATTTATGTTGCCAAAAGCTTTATGCTTAAAGAGAAGTCCATTTGGCTGTTGTCCATGTTGTCCCAGTATGGATGTCTAAGTTGAGAATAATAAAAAGCGAGAAATCCAATGCGAACTTTCTCCTTAGACCTTTGTACCTGTGGCATGGAGGTACCCCTTTGTGAAACTTGGTTGAAACATATGTAATGCGATGATAATCCATGGAAATCCGAGCTAATTAGGAGAAGGTGCGGGCACTATTAGTATTCGATGCATGAGGCTTGCAACTTATAGGAAGTTTTATACATAACCTATATTACTTATTGCTATCGTTGACACAATCGCCTCTCTTAAAATTTTATATCTCTATGTTTTCAAAATAAAAAGCTCTAGCACATGTTTAATCTCTGCTTCCCTCTGCGAAGGGTCATTCTTTTACTTTTATGTTGAGTCTTCATCTTCTAAGTTATATGCACCGTCTTATGAGATCATAGTAGTCATTCTTAGTTCTATGTGCATGGTCCCAAAATTATTATTGATTGAATCATGAATGTGTTATTAATTGTTCTTAAATTATTTGTATCTAGTCATCCTTTGAACTTTGAAGGTGCATGTCACCTCAAAAAATATTATTTTTTATCACTTACCTACTCGAGGACGAGCAGGAGTTAAGCTTGGGGATGTTGATACGTCGCAAACGTATCTATAATTTTTGATGTTCCATGCTTGTTTTACACCAATTACTATATGTTTTAAGGGACTAACCTATTAATACTTGCAAAATTGCACAAGTTTTTGGTTTCAACTTTGTTGTGCAGGAAATAGGCAAATATGGAAGGAAATAGCTCATCATGGTGAAATCTGGAATTTCCCGGAATCTGTCCCTGCTGAACACTTTTCAAAGATCGCTTTGAAACTGCATCAAAACGACGTCCAATGGAACAGTCGTAAACTACAAAGTTGTAGAGAATTTCAAGCCAAACAATTTGGACATCTTATTCGTCCAGAACGGACAAAGGATGCATCCGGCAGAGCAGAATTACTGCGGAGGTTCGTGCAGTTTCGGGACTCCGAAAGTTGGTGACGTATTTGACACAAACTCTTTCTATACCTGGAAATTTCGATCCAGCCACGAGTTGTGAGGCACATGAAGGACAGAGGGGAGTCCTATGAAGGTTCTAGAGGTGCCCAAGAGCTCTTGGATCTAAGGGGCATCCATCCCATGGCCTAGATTGCATCTCCAACACTTTATATTGATGGGAAACCCTATTTTTGGAGGCCCCAAGCATTGTCACGAAAATACTCCTCCTTGGCAGTAGCCAAGGAGGGGGAAACACTCATCTACACCAGCACAAACTCAAGGAAGAAGAAGGCTAAGGGGCGGCGCTCCCCCATGATGCCGGCGGCGGGGAAGGAGTCCCCCGCGTCGCCGCCGGCGCCGCCCACGCCTCCGCCTCCCGGCGCTCCTCGCTGAGCCCTCCAACGTCTTCACCGCCATCTCCATCACCAAATCCTCATTGTATTCAGTGGTCCATCCTCTCACAAACCTCTGTACCGCCCTATGTAAACATGGTGTTTGATGCTATAAGTTATAATCGTATGATCTATGTTATGTTGCCATAGTTTATTTGTTCTTTGATTGATTGGTTGTTTCTCTTTGGTTCATTAGAGTTGTATGTTGATATGTTACTGTCCTTGGTGCCCATTATATTTGTGCGCGCATGGATTAAACACCATTGGGTTGGTAGTACTTGTATACTAGAAGGGGGAAGTTCTGCCGAAGTGACAGAAACCTAAGGACGCGAACCGGATAGTTGCATGTATGGTAGTAAGAGGACCATTTACTTGAGGCTATGTTTGGGGAAACCTTAATGCTTGCTAGTATTTACGGATGTTTGCTAGCAAGCCAATCATATAGTACTTGTAATCCCGGAGGGAGAGCATGTATATTTAGCCTCTCCTACATAGAAAGCTGCATCGAAGACATTGAACCCAAGATCTTCACTAATTGATCTTGGACAAAGCCACCACTATTACCACCGCCTTTCCACACTCATGGTACTGTTAGTTTAGTTTATTTTATTGCTGCAGCACTAACATTTATTTCGTGTATTTTATTGTTCTGCAAAGTCACCTCTCATACCCGTTATCGCTCTAGTTTTATTTCCTAGATATTGCAAACGCTTAGTGTGCGTAGAGTTGTATCAGTGGTTGATAGAACTTCAGAGAATGTTTATCCTACCTTTAGCTTCTCGTTGGGTTCGACACTCTTACTTATCGAAAAGGCTACACACGATCCCCTATACTTGTGGGACATAACTCCGCACCCCCACGGCACCCTCTCGCCGCTATAAAAGGAGGACCCGCGCGCCTCAGTTCTCCACACCATCTCACTCCCCACCTTCTCCTCGATCTCCTCGACCCTCTTCCCCTCCACATTCTCGCCGGAGCAGCGCCAATTGCACGCCGGAGCCCCGCCAGTACCTGCAGCACCTCGCCGTCGATTGGCGCCACCTCAGGCGACGCCATCTGCACCAGAAGCTTCGCCACCCTCGACAACGCCACCGCGCACCCTCGCCGACGACCGCCGACCGTAGGTGAGCTCGCTGGACCCAAACCCTCGCCACGCCAGTAGTCCCCTCTCGCCGGAGACGATGACGTCTCTACGCCGCTCGATCGTCTTGTAATCGTGCGACTCATATTGATTCATACTGTTTCGCCAGTTAAGTGTGACTGACGGGCGGGACCCACTGTCAGGCGGCCTGCTACGTGCGAGACACGCTAGCTGGGCCGGCCCAGTTCTTTTTCTCCCTTCTGGCCCATTCTCTTTCCCGCGCTAGCCCGATAATTCAAATTCGAATAGTTTGATTTAATTTAATTTCCTTGCAGATGCCTTATTCAAAATCAAATAGAATCAAATCTACTCAACCAAATTTGATGAATTTTATATATTTGGAAAGCTTACGAAATGCTCTATCAAACCCCATAGGTCTCATACCAAAATGCATCTTAGATCATGTACACCGAAAATAACAAATCAGTAACTTTGCAGATTTCAAACAATTCTTAAAAATCAACCATACATGACTTTGCATTGATTCCAACTCTCATAAATCACTTTTCATATGATCTAATTTTTTATGTAAAAATATGATATGGTTACTGCATATGATCATGAGCTAGAATGAAACTAATGGCTATGTAGTCATTTCTAGCTCATTTAAACCATTTCCAATTTTTGAATTTCAAACCTATGAGGTGTAGCACCTCATTTAAATCACCTTCCCAAGTAAAGTAAAGTAATGTGATGACCCTTGTTGCATGGTCTCATACTTTCTTACTTGAGGATCTTAAATCAATGAAGTATTTAAATTTCATGAGATGAGGAATCTCATTTAAATCTTTTTCCCAAATGATAAATATGAAGTGTTGACTTTGGTTAACATGATCTCATACTTCTTATTTGAGGAAATTAAATCTTAGCCATATTCCAATAAGATGATATTACTTTCAAATGAAATAAATGAAAAACCCTAGTGGTTATTAAATCATGTGAATCTCAATTAATGAAATCTTTTTCTCCAAACCAAACAAAGAAAACCCTAGCCTAATGTTGAGGAACGATTGGGATGATGCTAGATCATCTTGTGTGAGCCATTAAGGCTAATTAGTCTACTTAAGTATTGTTTGGTGATTGTATCCTCGTAATCGTTTATAGACGCTAGTACCGGAGACTATCAGGAGGAGGAGGTCTTCTACCAAGAGGAAGAAGAAGAGAACTTTGATCACTACCCCAATCAAGGCAAGCTAATATTCTTGCAAGCTACCTTAGTGCAAAGGTTTTCATAATCCAAGATTTTACCTTACAAGCTTTATGCTTAATGATCCTAATCCAAGATTTTACCTTACAAGCTTTTGACTTTGGTCTATCAAAGTTTACTTTTGATTCATGATTCACTTGGTCTAGGTATCAAGTAGTACAAGGGCATCACACTTAGCCTAGAGAGCTACAAGTTAAATAGTACCCCTCTTGACTATTTGCTAGTGCTAAAACTAAAAGTGACTACTCTAGATGGGAACATGTGAAAACCAATGACTTTGAAAACCTTGGAATGATGAGTCATTCTGCTGAAAGATTTTGAAGGTGAATGTTACTTGTGAATGACATGGTGAACTTTACAAAAACTGATGGTTGGGTTCGGATGCGATACCATTCCAATTTCAAGTACCCCCACAATACCTGAATCTGGGTAAGGCTTAACTGGAAACTTATGTATTTTAGTATGGGTTCCCTCTGAACAAGCGTCATAGGGGTTATGCCGAGGCTGCCTCCATTGAAATGTGAAATGACGTGAAATGAGGTGACTGTCCTACCCAAGCCCTGTGCAGTTCCCGGGTTGGCGGTTTGCTATCACCGGGAGGCCAAGCTCATGGGGAGAGGTGCCTATACTAGGGTATGTAAATGAAAGGTTATGATTGGTAGTTCGCGTACTGAGTGCGATAAATCAGGGCCAGTTACCCCTGATGGACTATTGCAATTATTGTGGCACAAGTGTATGACCTCTGTAGAGTGTAAACCTATTCGAATAGCCGCATCCGCGGTCATGGACAGTTGGAAATGCCATACTGTTCCGTCATCAGAACTTTTGAAAAATGTGAATGGTGACTTGTGACTTGAAGGAGAAATGTGACTTTGACTCTTGAATCACAATTGAGTTGTGGGAATGACACTAATGTTCCAATTTGAGTTAAGTTAGGCAAATGAAGAGTCTTTGAGTATAAATGCTTATGAAATAAAACTGGCTTTATGCAAATGAACCTAGAGTTTAGCACCCCCTTACCATAGTTGATAGTGCTTACACTAGTATTAGTTTGCGAGTACTTTAAAGTACTCATGGCTGTGTCCCTGGCTATTCAAATGTCTAGACTATGAGGAGGAGCCCCAATACCAGGATGAAGGACAGCAGGACGTCTACAATAACTAGGACTACTCCTGACGTCAACAGTTGCCTGTGGACCAGATGGACCTCTACTACGTATTCCCGCTATTGTGTTATGTATTTGATCCTTAGATCAATTGTTGTAATGAGACTGGATCATGTGATCCTTTTGATGTAAGACTATTATGGTGTTGTAATGAATGATGTTCTGTGATATCAATCTATTATGTCTCGCAAAAACAATATTCCTGGGATTGCGATGAATGGCATAATAGGTATCTGGACTTAAAAATCCGGGTGTTGACACATACGCTTCTGACCGGCGTGACCGACGGTGTCATGGTGCTCTTCGTCTTCGTGGTCGGCGACGTGGTGACGATTTTGACCGACGTGATCGGCGGTGCCATGGTGGTGTCTGCCTTCGTGATCGCCGATGTGTCGAAGCTTGTGAACGACGGCGTGAGGCTTTGTGATAGGTGAGAAGGTGAGAGGTAATGTCACCATGTGTATAAATGGTGAGGCTATTACTGGGCTCGTATGAAACCAAACAGACTAAGCCCTTCGTTTCGTCTGGGCCAAAAAATTCTGCACAGGCTACCAAACAAGTGGCGCTTACTGGCCCATGGCCCGTTCTGAACGCGCAAGGGCTCCCGTCTCGCTGGCGCAGCCATGCAGGAAATCGGCCCAGGCAACCAAACGTGCCTGAGTGTATCAACATGGTGAGCTGCATGGGACATGACAGTAGTAAGTCTATTGTTTTATTGTAACATGCTTAGTTATATAAGCCACAAAATAATTCGATTGCTTGTTTATCTTGTACTATCTCAGCTGCTTAATGATTAGAAAATCACATTTTTTATGTTGGTATAAATTATACACATCAAAAGGAATCTCACAGCTTATTTTTTCCCATCTATCCACGTTAAAATATTCTGGTTGTTGCTATGTGGCATGCACTCTTTATTTGCTTATTGGTAGTCTATATTAGCCCCATACCTGTAGAATATCTGTGCGCATTACAATGATCTTGTTATAACGAGGAAATGGTGAGTTCCAAATTCTTTAGCAAACAACATTGTAGTGTATTTGTCTTTCAATTGTTGTTGTCTTAACTTGTAATGTCTTTGTTTCAGATATAGGTGGTGCCAGAACAACATAAAAGATTGCCGAATGCCTTCGTTGTATTCCTAGGTTTAATTACCATTCAATTTCTCTGGGTTCTGTAATATTTTTTAAAGCCTTGCAGCTGATGCAATATTTAGTTAGTTTATATGGTTCTTTTGCGCATTCTTTTTTTGGTGCTTGTGGTAAGTGAGGCTATCCGACTGAAATCATGTGTTGCGTAAATATTCTCAGTATCTTTCTATGTGATGCGCAATTTAAATCACAAATTCCCATCCCGTCAACAGCCCAATTAAGCGAAATCACATGTGGGCCAGCCCACAAAATCCTAAAGAGCCTAACAGGCCGGCATGTTAACATAGCAATTCGCAAATGGGTCGGCCCAACAAGTAACAACGGTCTTCACGCACGTCGGCCCAACAAGACTATTGGGCCCTACTAGGCCCACATATATTATGTAGTGGATCAAACCACCAACTAAACGGGCCGGCCCACTTACTTATTGGGCCAGCCCAATTGTTTTAAGGTGGACACCACACACTAACTGGCCTGGCCAGGTAACAGGAAAGTGGGGCCCACGTGCTTATCGGGCCATCCCACTTGCTTTAAGGTGGGCCCCACTTACTAACTGGGCCGACCCGATAACAGGATAGTGGGCCCCACTTTTTTTGGAGCCGGCCCACTAACATATTGGGCCAACCCAATTGCTTTATGGTGGACCCCACTTACTAATTGGACCGGCCCGATAACAGGAAAGTGGGCCCCACAAGCTTGTTGGGCCGGCCCACTAACTTATTGGGCCAGCCCACTTGCTTTATGGTGGACCCCACTTACTAACTGGGCCGGCCCGATAACAGGAAAGTGGGCCCCACATGTTTAGTGGGCCAGCCCGTTTGCTTGTTGACCGGTCAAACAAAAGCATTTGGCCCGACCGACATGCTTACTGGGCTGGCCCATTATCGTGTTGACCGGTGACGAGGGAGCACCTCGCCAATGCCTACGTATTGTAGACTTGGGTTTCGGGAGAGAGCAACGATGGAGATTCCGGGAGCGAGATTAGGCACACGACGTACCCAACTTAGGGTCCCCTCGATGGAGGATCCCTACGTGCTGCTAGCAATCTAGTATATGAGCATAAGTATGTTTACAGGGTGCCGTCATAGGCGGAGCTATGTTGTCTATCTATTCTCCTTCCCTATCGGGTGCCCTGGCTGGCTTTATATATGCAACCAGTCTAGGGTTTTACAAGAGTCCTAGTCGACTACTTCTTCGGGTTGCCTTGTTGGGCCTTCTCCATATTGGGCTGAGCCGAGCCAGGTATACTAATAATGGGTACCCGAAGGGTATACCCATGTCAGTAGCCCCCGAGTGTCTAGGGAAGTCGAAGACTTGCGTAGAGACTCCAAGCATAACCATCTCCGAAGTCGAAGAAATACAAGGCGAGGTCCATGTCGTAGATCATGTGTAGCGTAGATGATGTCGACGATTCTTGAAATTATATTTTCTATTGGGTGCGCGGTAGCGCTCCCGATGGGAGTAGCCCCCGAGTCTATGGGTAAGTGCTTGCACTTGGGCATAGACTCAAGTTGTACTACTCGATGAAGAACTTGACTATATTTCTGGGTGCAACCCCTCTTTTTATCGACTTCTATTGGAAGACTTAATGAAATCTAGCGCTCCCGATGGGAGTAGACTCCACTCGAGTCGCAGAATCGAGTTGAGTCTACAAACCTTTATATATTTACATGCAAGACAAAAACATGAAAACTCGGGTCGAGTAAACTATTTTGCTATCTTGTCTTATTTTGATATACATTTTTATTCATGAAGCCGAAACTTTGGGTAAACAACATTGCTATATTTATGTGAGTCGCAGAATAGGATGAAATCGGATGAAATCTCCAGACTTCATTCCTTTGTTTTTCATATATTTCGAGCGCACGGAAACACTATATTTTTCTCGACTTCTATATTGCACAGGAAATTGGTAAATAAGGCTGGTTCATCTGAAAGCTCGGGTACCAGTTAATGCACTTGTGGCAATCTGTATAAACCTACTTCAAACTCGCGTCCCCGGACACGAATTCGGAATACTGGCGTAATTCGACATGTGCCGCTTAAGGTCTTACCAAATGCCGAATTCCAGTCATGTTTTATCGGGTACCTACCGCGTCCATTAGGATTTTTCTTCGTATTTATTGATACGAAAAAAAGTAGCAAAGGGCGTCAGAGGCGGTGCCACGCCGTGCAGGATGGATCCTGGGGACTTACCTTCGCAAAGTATTGCGGCATTCAGAGATTAATTCGCGACTGAGGCGCTCTGAGAATATATTGTCGATTGCCTTTTGTTCGTTTAATGGAATGCTCTATTTCTTCGGGTTGAACCGTTTTTCCGGGTTGCTATCTTTTGTCGAATAGGATCTTGACGCTCCTTCTGTATTGACTTGCTATATTGATTTCATTTCTTCGGGTGCGTGACCAGCGCTCCCGATGGGAGTAGCCCCCGAGGCTACAGCTGAGTGTTTGCACTTGGGTGTACGCTCAACTTTCTTTATCGACTTTCTTGAAGTATGCTTTTCATCGAATATGAATTGGAATAAATGACGAGTATATGGACTCGAAGATTTTTCCCTTCTCACTTTTTTTTTGTTTGTCGGGTTCCTCCTTGAAGATATTTTCTTCGAGTTCCTCCTTGAGTAAAATTTCTTCGGGTCCTCCTTGAGGAAAATTCTTCGTCGGGTTCCTCCTTGAGAAAAATTCTTCGGGTCCTCATTGAGGATAATTTCTTCGGGTTCCTCGCTGAAGAAGATTTTGTCGGGTTCCTTCCTGAAGAAGATTTCATCGAGTTCTCTTTTGAAGACAGTTTCGTCGGGTTCCTCCTTTAAGATTTTTTTGTAGACACGGTTCTTCTTTGGTCAACCTGAGATGTATAGTGAAGAAGTATGGCACAGCCCCCGAGTGTTGGGTGCGGCGAAAGTAAATGATAATCAACTTTATGCAAATCAAAGGAACACTTAGCTTATTGGGCACGACGGAGTCAGCGCGATGATGTCTTCGACTGCAGAGAAGAAGTCGAGCCGAAGTAGAAACCACCAAATAGAGAAAATAAATGCCGCCAAATTGTTTGATGAAGAAATAGCCGAGCCCCCGAACGCTGCTGGGGTGATGTCATGATTGTTGCTTAGACGCCGTGTCACAGTTGTTACTCGGGGCGAAGTCATTGTCGAGCCCCCGAGTATTATCCATGTCGCTGAAAGAAGGCCATTAAGGATGAAATAATGAAGATGAAGTCCGAGATGAAGTACTTGAGATGAATCCATATTAAAGATTACAACATCAATCATATATTGAAGATGAATCCGCCAATATCATAGAGGATGAATCCATTGACCCGAAGAATCCAGTAATAACCATAAAAGATGAATCCGTTGATATCATAGAGGATAAATCCATTGACCCGAAGAAAATAGTTCCAGTAATAACCATAGAAGATGAATCCATTGACCCGGAAATGCATCGGGTAATATTGTATAAGTGAACCAATAATAACCCAAAGAAAACCAATCCAATAATCCGGAGAGAATAAATCCACTGAGCCGAAGAAGATAAATCTACTAAGTCGAAGAAAATAATTCCACTGATCCGAAGAAAATAATTTCAATGAACCGGAGAAAATAATTTCACTGAGCCGGAGAAGACATATCCAGAACCGAAGAAAAGAAATTCACCAAGTAACCGAATATATTTGTGGCAACGAAGTAATAGTACAACCCCCAGTGTTAGGTGAATTTGCTCTAATAATGTAATGATGCAGCCCCTGGGTATTTGGGTGTAGCGAATATAAATAATAATTAACTCCCGGAAGATCAACACTTAGCTTTTTTATCGGGTGCGGCGGAGTCGACGTGAAAGTAGGTCGTCCGGCAGACGTTGTCGAGGCGGTGGATGTAGTAGCTGTGGCAGATCCTCGATGTATGAGCCCCCATGGCGAACAGGGTTGACGCAGCGGCGGAAGTCGAAGTTTTATTCCGATCTGCAGTTATATTGTAATGCGCAAGCTCGGACGCAAATAATAGCTCGAGCCGAAAATATTTAACCAACTAAATTTTGCAAGTAGTAACTAATTGGAAATATAGCACCTGATATTTTTGCATCGGATGGTTGGATCCATGTAGTAGTAGTCAATGAAGAGATGGGTCAGCGACGAGTGAGCTCCCGAATATATCGAGTCCGCGATGCGAGAAGCGAGCCCCCGAGTGTGGCGACTGTGCGCGGCGAAGCAGTCGAAACTGATGATTTTTCCGTCGGATAGTGGGTTTGTGACTTCGGATGCGCGAAATTATCTGTTCCGCGATAGACGAGTCCCGTGAATGAGTACCCGTCGATGTTTGCCTTTCCGTTTTCTTGTTGTATCTCTTTCCTATTGAATCAGGTGAAGACTCTTTTTTTTCCTTTTTGGCACTTATCCCTCGCTGTTTTTTCTTCGCTTTCTTTCTTGGACCGATCAATGAGTAGTACTTTGCGCGAGACCTGCGCAATCCGATGATGCTGCTTTTTTTAACGGATTTGCTTCACGGGAACGCCAGTACATATGCTGCGGAAGGAAACCAATAGTGAATCTGACCATGTAACAAGAACCAGATGATGCATCGGGACTTAGCCTGATAAACGTGTACGCGCGAGAAGCCATGTACTCCTTTCCTCGTGAAATTTGGATCCGATCTGGTGCTGCCTTTTTTTTTTTGCCTGAATCTGGTACGGAACCTTGCTTTTGCTTCTGTCCTCTCTTGGAACTTGATCCATACGCTGGTCAACATGTAGATGCTATCTTTTGAATCGACGAAATTCGCTTTCGTATCGCTTTGTGGCCGCACAGCTGCGGTGATTGTGCCGACCACACCGCTGGATTCCACCTGATAACCTTGACGGTAGACTCCATGCCGTTGAACGTGCGATTGAAGTAGATGATCTGTCATCCGGACGTTTGCTGATGATGAAGGATCTCGCCCGGATGATAAAATTCAGTCGTCGCCAGTCCCCACGGTCGGCGCCAATTGACGAGGGAGCACCTCGCCAATGCCCTACGTATTGTAGACTTGGATTTCGGGAGAGAGCGACGATGGAGATTCCGGGAGCGAGATTAGGCACACGACGTACCCAGCTTAGGGTCCCCTCGGTGGAGGATCCCTACGTGCTGCTAGCAATCTAGTATATGAGCATAAGTATGTTTACAGGGTGCCGTCATAGGCGGAGCTATGTTGTCTATCTGTTCTCCTTCCCTATCGGGTGCCCTGGCTGGCTTTATATATGCAACCTGTCTAGGGTTTTACAAGAGTCCTAGTCGACTACTTCTTCGGGTTGCCTTGTTGGGCCTTCTCCATATTGGGCCGAGCCGAGCCAGGTATACTAATAATGGGTACCCGAAGGGTATACCCATGTCAACCGGTCAAATGAAGACATTCGGCCCAGCCCATCTTTTTAGTGGGCCCACCCAACTATCCTTTGACTGGTCAAACGAAGGCATTCGGTCCGGCCCACGTGCTTAGTAGGCTGGCCCATTTAAGTTTTGACCAATCAACCTTAGACGTTAAGCCCGGCCCACGTTCCTAATAGACCATACCAGTTATATAGTTGAACGGTCAAACTAAGTCAGTTGGCCCGACCCGCAAACTAAATGGGCCGGCCCGCTTGATCGTAATAGCCTTAAGCTTTGGGGTGGAGGTAGTATGTAATGGTCTAAATCATTCTGTTTATGCTAACTGCAACTCATTACACCAAAAACCGAGGTTTGCTGCAACAAGTGTTTTGTTTCTGGGTTTTGTGCAACAACTGCACCAAACATTGGTGTTACGGGGTTTTGCGTATTTTTCCTTTGACTAATTATGCTAAATATACAAAGATTGTCGGTTTATAGCATCCTTAGAAAGTTTTATCAATAGGAATCCGATATAAAATACATAAAATATAATTAAGATTTTTTGTTGCTCAATTTGTTATGTCAAAGTTCGTCTTGGAATGTGCGTGTGCCTTATTCCTTGGTCAAAGTTTGGTCAAGGTAGTAGAACATTTTCTCATATATTTTTGTTACTCTCTCTCTCTCCCTATCCCCCTCTCTCTCTATCCACAACACGCAAGGGTGGCTCCGACAACACGCAAGGGTGGCTCCGCTGATCTCGCGCCAAACATAGTGTATTGCGACGCGACATGTATTCATGTATCTGCTTAGAGTATGCTTCATTGTAAACTCTAATTATTACGGTTCACATGCCTTTTCAGAAATTCATTCCGGCCAGCTGCGAATCGAGACGAGAAGAAAAATTGTGGGTGTTCTTGGTCAAGCATTTTGCAGAGCTCCTAGGCCAGAGACTAGCTTATAGTACCGAGAAGAGCAAGGACTACAATGAATATTGAATCAATCGAGGAGCGCGGCGGCGACACCGTGCTGGTCCCCACCGCAGCCACCACAACCACGGAACCACCAGCCCCCGCCGGTCTTCGCCATTGTCAACGGACACCGAGTAGCATTGGCGGATTGTTTCCAGGTGACAGGAGAGAAAAGACAAAGTATATATTACATAAGATACCCACGCATATTGTAATCAGAAATACTGTGAGATTGGTTTATACAAATCACGCATAAGATCTGGAAATACAGTACTCTACATTCATATATATTGCGCAATACACATCGGGCTGGCCAAGAACGGTTTTATACAAACAAAACACTACAACATAATACGGAGTACTAATGATATGACTGCTACAGGGAAAAGATACACCACAGAGAGATAAACACCTACGTAACGATGCGACGCACATAGCACAACACACGTAGCACGACACAGTCGCAAGGTCGATGACAAAATAAGCTGCATGATAGGCCCAATCAGCGGCTGGTTGGGGTTGTGCATACAAGACTCATGCACCCTTACACATACTAGCAGAGTGTCACCAACAAGATAGACATCGCCATGGAGAGCTACAACATCTTCCGGGTACCTGAATTCAGCGTAGAGAGGATGCCGGCCTTGGCCGCCCCAGCGCAAGCGATACAAGCCCAGGTCCTAGAATATCGCGTTGAGGAGAGCAGTAGCAGCATCGAACAAAAGAACATGGGCGCCGTTGGGATAAATCCGGACAACGTTCCCCGTCGACACCGGCTCCGGACCCAAGAACACCACACCATGCAACGCCGCATCCGCCCGCCATAGCAACACCTAGGAGACGAGTGGAAATGAACTTACCGCTGAGGAAAAAAAGGAAAGGAAGCTAGTGCAGTTGTATTGGGCCAAACATACCCTTTATATATAGTACAAGCCAGACCCGAGATCTTGTGGAGCACACGTTTTAGTATAGGAGGAGTATTAGGGGTCACGTGTGCACCATCGAATAAATTAAATTTCTTTGGACACTACCACATCGCCGTCTCCTCCCTCCCTCCTTCTTCCCCCCCTCGTAACAAATATTTTGGAAGGTGTGACAGACGATAGAGGGGAAAGGAGTATATATGCTCCCTATTTATCAGAAGGTTGGTGCAGAGGATGTTATTTGGGGATATCAACAACAACAGGCTGCGACAAATCTAGGGCAATCACTCAGGGATCCTTTCCATAACAATGTGTATCAATGTGGGCCCCTGAATCTCCATGATATGGAATTTTTTTCTAAATTTGAAATTAATTAACGTAAATTGTTGTCGGATATTCTGTTATATTAATTGTTCTGCTTAAATATTTACATATTCAAATGATACGTGGGTCGCCCATCCCTTCCTACTCGTCTCTCCACTATAGGTAGCCACCCCCCGCACCCGCAAAACCATACATAAACCACCACACATGCATAAGAGGGAGGAACCTAGCCTTCTCCTCCCTCCCTTCATCCTTCTTCCCCCGTTGCGGATGAAAATCAATTGGGGCTTGTACAAAGCACATGCCCATTTTATGTGTTTAGCATCATCCACGTTTAGATATCGCTCAGCTGATTTCGGTTTTGTAGCGTTTGACTGCTCATTACACGTCGACAAAATACATTTCAATAAACAAGTCTCTCCAACAAAGGAAGAGAAAGAAAATGTACACTGTGAATGAAAATCAACTGAAGACTTCTCAAGCCCATTCTTAGTAAAACAAGACTCCTACAAAGGAAGAGAAAGAAAATTTACACTGTGAATGAAAATCAATTGAAGAATTCTCAAGCCCGTTCTCAGTAAAACAAGTCTCACCTGCAAAGGAAGAGAAACAAAATGTACATTATGAATAAAAATCAACTGAAGACTTGGCAAGCCCATTTTATGTCTTATGCTGACGCCATGTTTTACTGGTTTGGGGTCGGGTTTGAAACCCCATTAGCAGAAACAGCAAAACACAGTCCACAACGCATCTTCCTCATGTGCCGCTTTAAGTATGCTTCAACAACAAGAACAAAAATAGCACGTAAGATTAAGAACGAACTAAATTTAGACGGGATTGAAGTAATAATAATTATCCGTACATGATTAAGAAGCATGTTCACGCAAGAGATTTTGCTTTCGTGCAGTGTGACTGGAATTTAATTTCGTCACCGTTGTGGAACTTTGATCACACTGCACGAAACACTCTTAATAAAAGAAGTGTTTGGTGCAGTGCACCGAAGAATCACAACAGCGACGAGCTATAACTGATCCACGTCAAGGCATCGTGTTACGGTCGTGATCGTCCATGTATATATATCTCTGCATATAGTAAGAAACTTACATAAGCTTTTCAAACAATATTGATATTTGACTTTGAATCTAACCTTAATTATATGCGGAGTAATATGGTGCAGTACTGAAGTACGGACAAAACAATAAAAAGTACACACGATTCAATTGATCTAGCGAGCCCACATATATAACAAGAGATTACATGTCCCATTACCAGAGAAATACAATCGTATGAAAAGATCAACACAACTATGCTGATCGATGAGTGCCGGGACATGGTTGTATACCTTGAGTCGGCGTCATGTGGCAGATCGGCACAGCTATGGACTTAAGTGTAGGCTCAGTCCATGTGTCGGTGCCGGCGTCGATGACGCCACCGAGGCTTCTTGCACCCTCTGTTGGCTCCGGTCTTCGCAGGCTATCTGCTCTCCTCGACCCGACGGACGAAGAGGAGAGACCCCGTCGTGCACCGGCTGGCTGCTCTTCTCCTCTGTCGAGTGCTACATCATCGCGCGAACCACGCCATAGGGATGGAAGAAAGCGTAAAGCGGTATAGTGTTTTCTTCAACAGCAGCTGGTTGTGCTGAATATATACTGCCGTGGTGAAGGATATATGATTTCTCTACTACTTAAAAAAGAGGAACGAGTTCCGTCGTCAGACGGTACGTCGTCTGCTTCGTCGATGGTCTGTTCCGCTCCGGATACGTCGCCGTTTCGTCCCACTTCCCCTCATTGGGCCAAGCCCAACGAAACCCACGGAGCCGGTCGTCACTCTCGCGTAGCTTCCTTCCAGGACAAACCCCAAACCGAATCTTCCACTCTCCCCATCTCCACCGCCGCCCCCTCGATCCCCAACACCACCACCTCCACTGCTCGTGCCCCACGTGTGTGAGACCTGCTCTGCCGCGCATGAAAGGCAGAGGGAGTGGCATCTCTTCCTCTGGGATCTGCAGCCTGTAGGTCATAGGGTCCGACATGGCCGTGCCACGCGCACAAGAGGAGATTTGCCGAGTGGACCGAGCTGCGGCCGAGAGCGAGCATGGGCGGAGGACCTTGCTGCGACCGGGGCACGGGAAATCAAGCAACAACCGGAGCCCGCCGGCGATGGCGACGGGGCAGAGGAGGCAGTGACGGAATCATAGAGGCGCTCCGGAGAGTTGGTTAGATAGAAACCCGTTTTTCTTTGTAAGCTACTCAATTCTACATCTCTGTAAAGCTACTCAATGCTTAATTTAGGTTTGATCCATCTCTGACTGGTCCGATTTACCATGGAACGTAAGATTCTCGGGGAGAGGTAAGGAGAAAATACCACAAAACTGTTGTTCCTGACGTTCTGATAATAATCATTTCATATGAGATGGCCATGTATAGAGTGCCGCTAGGTTTGGTTGGATGTAGACTAGCGTTAATACATGTCCCTGTGTGATCAACAATTTTTAGGGTTCAGGGCCTATTATATTAAACGACAGTAGAATTCTAAACAACTTGCAGCCACTTAGGTTCATGAGAGCACTGTTTTAAGGAAGCATTTTGTTTAGTGCTCTATGTACAGCTGAATTCCAAGAAATATGTCGGTTGCTGGTTTTACTGGTTTGAACCGGTAGATTCTATACCATCCATTGGTATTTGTGCTGAAAGTAATACCAATATTAGTGGTACCTTGATGTTGTACTCACATCAAAGAAACAACATACTTTGGGAGCAATCCATAGCAAATAAAATTGGAAATATCAAACTGAAATATATAAGTAACCGGCTGGTTATGAGCTACTTATAAATGGAAGTATGTTCTTGTAGGTGAAATAATGGAATAGCACATGCTCTCAATTATTTTCCTAGATGTTTTCCCCCCTTCCCTATGTATTTATGTGACATCCCACTACTTCTCTTTCTAGGGGCACCAGTTAAAAATTAAGGAGTTCTAATTACTGAGGGAGGTAAGGTGCATTTCAATGGATAACAAGCCCCTTTTGACTGAAACACCTATTCAGAATAACATAGCAGAACTGCGGTCACTACTTAACTTCATTCTGCCGGATATATATTCTTATCCCATCAGAAATTGAAATCTTGGTATGATCTGTTGTGCTAACACATGCAACACTGCCTGCCCTCTACTCTATGTAATATCTGCACTTGCTATTATTGGGACTATTAGCTAATTTTAGAGCATGTCAGGAGCATTGTAGGGTCTGTTAGCTATTTCCCTGCATTATTAAAATGTTTCTTTCCATTGGTCTCAATTTTTCTAGGTTTATTTCTTTGGTATCAACACATTTGCATTATTTCCCTGCATTCTTGGAGCTGTGGTTCGTATATATTAGTTGAGGAACTCAACACCTGACATTTTGCAATATCTAATGGTGAGGATAGTTTCTTCAATGTGATATCCCATCCCTGAGTGATTTAATATCAAATTTAATCACTCTTTGTAGAGACGAGTACATTCTTCAGTGTGTCGAAATTGATCGGGAATACATTTCTAGATTCCTGGACATTCACATTAACCATGGACAGACGGATCAACGGGGGCATCTATGTCGAGCTATCAAGGTTTGCTCCATCTCGAATTGTCGATGCCTTGTATTTCTTGATTTCGTATGTATGGACATAAGGACCAGGTTGTCAGACATCAACACATTTGTTGATTTATCAGATTTCTTTTATATTTCTTGCTCCAGATCAGTGTCTTCGTTGACTTATCAGATTTTGTGTCAACAAGTGCCAAAAAATGCAGAGGGAGGCTGGAAGGGGAAGATAGCAGCGAAGAGGATAGATAATTTAATTTTCTAAAGTTTTGCAATTGTGTCCATCGACGGTGGTGAAGGAAAGCCTGTTGATCACGCCATTGGAGCCAGGACGAGGTTTGTGTAGAACTTGATTTTTTCTGTTTGCTGATGATTCATATTTTCTGGACAAGTTTGTGAGTGCAGAAATTTAGGGCTTTCCTTACCTTTATATTAATAGAGAGAAACTGAGAATGTGTTGATGGAGTATTTGTATGGAGTTAATGTAGGAGATAGAATGCCCTATTCGTAGGACTCACATACATAGTATACATGAAATGCAGGCTAAAAAGATATGTACCTGTTTACCGAGGATTTTTTTTTGTAAGTGTTGGAGCTGACAAATAGGCATTTGTTTAGAAGACTATATAAATAAATATATTCAAAGTTTCATCGATATATAAATAATATATACTCTGTAATTACTTGTGGGACAACAAGCGATTGTATGTAATGTGTTGAATACAATTACTCCAGATAAGATATAGTTTCTAAACAGCAAATAAAGTGCTTTGTCAACTCATAGAGTACTCAGTTGTATATGCTTTTATAAAAGAGTGCGCACGATTGGAGGATTCAGATATTTTTTGAAAAGAACTGCACATATGCTTATAAGTGTGTTATACATACGTAAATATTCGGTAATATTGTAGAAATGATGACAAGTCACTATCATGCTAATAGATTATTTTTAGGTGAATGTAACATACAAATTTAACAACTGTGGTGTAGAAATTTTGGATATGCATGCACTACTTAATTTTGTAGTACTAAGTAAAAAACATTCAGTAATTAGGATGATGGTCTTGGTGTAGGAAGTCAACTTATGGAATATATGCTTTTGCAAATACCATATTTTTGCTAATAGCAACATGCACCGATGGTTTTTCATCGGTGAATGCCTTTAGATAAGTAACCAATTGACCATATTTTTCATGACCAGATTCAACAAAATTAAATTAGGGAGTCTATGGTGGTCATTATCTTCCTTCCCACCAAGTAGCGCACTTGAACATGGATATCTGTTTAATTTACTTCTTACTCATTGGTGAAATAGTTTATTGTGTACATGGATGTTAATCAAGCCAAAAATACAAAGAAACCCTTTCAGCCATTGCTGATTTTTCTTATTCATGTGATTTTTTTTCCGAGGAATGCATTTTTGGTAGGGACAACTTACAAGGAGCTAGCGATGCGGACTGAATGATGGTGCTTTCTCGGGCCAAGTAGATGTGAAGGCCTTGCGAGAGGCGGAGCAGAGCCAAAACTGAAGCCGACCATCAATTCCATTGCCAGGTTTTTTTTCTTTCATCAAATGCTGTCGGGGTTTATAGTTGATAAGGGTGGTTGACTGAAAAGAGGGTAGAGAGTGATGGGTTGTTTGTTGTGAGATTATTAGAAATCCGCGCATTTTTTTTAAATAATACATTTTTTTTTGTTTATTTCAGAAATAATACTCGGTTTTGAGATATTTCAGAAATAATACACCGTCGGGTTCGTTGAACCCGAAATTTAAAACTCGGGATAGAGGAACCCGAAATTTCAAAATCGGGGTAGAGGAACCCGACTTATTCTTTTGGCGGGAGGGCGAAAAAGGAAAAAGAAAAGGAAAAGAAAGAATCGGGTTTTAGAAACCCGATATTAGTGAATCGGGTTAGGCGACCCCGAGATTCCCACATATTTCGGGTTACTCTACCCCGATTTTTGAAATTTCGGGTTCCTCTACCCTAATTCTGAAATTTCGGGTTCCTCTACCCCAATTCCTTCTTTTTCGCGCGGAAACAGGATTAGTCGGGTTCCTCTACCCCGATTTTTGAAATTTCGGGTTCCTCTACCCCGAGTTTCAAATTTCGGGTTTCCTGAACCCGACAGTGTATTATTTCTGAAATATCTCAAAACCGAGTATTATTTCTGAAATAAACAAAAAAATGTGTATTATTTAAAAAAATTTCGCTAGAAATCCTACTCAACTTGCACGTGTTTTTTTTGCAGGATGGGGGCAATCCGGCTATGGGCTCGGAAGGAGAAATGGTGCACATGGTGGCTGAGAGGAGGAAGGAAAATAAATACATTCGCGTTTATAGCTAGGTCGTGAAAACTAAGTATATTGTGCTCGATGCATTTGACAAAGTAAGTAGCTGATGCACATGTACACTGATTATTGTTCGGTGGCAGTGCAGTATGGTCTGAGTAAATCTAAAATGCGTGCTCTTTCCTTCAGCTGGATGGTGCCGTTTTGAAATATAAAAATGTCCACCTATGTTTACCGATGTGATAAAGAAAAAAGTTGATCCCGTAGCAGCGCACGGGCATTCAACTAGTCTTTAAGAAAAAATACGGGCTCATCTAGTTGCGAAGGTGCGGCCCACCTTAAAGAAAAAAAGTGCCCCCCTATGTGGCTCCCACCTCATTGTTGCAACATTTGTTGAGCTTTCGTCCAGGAAAAATCACGAGTGGAGAGAGGCAGAGCACGCCTAGCCTGTTTGGATGAAGCGGGAGACATGTATCACCTTTTATGGTGATGTTGACTATGGACCCGGTAGCAAATGTCAGTATGGGTTTCCACTGGATACGGGAGAGATTGGTCACGCACGAAGCAAAGTGGTACAAGCCCCTGCAGTAGAGTTGTCCTATCAGTACCTCAGTCAGTACTCATCTATCAATTCCTCTGTCCTTTTGTCAGTCGCGGCCATGTAGAGTGTTGAAGAAGAAAGTCCATCGGCCGTGGCCGCATGAATTTGACAAATTAACCATTTTCCTCTCAAGAATGGACTAAATGACCTCTAGGCGAAACTATTTCAATCCCCTAAGCCAGTTAGGGGACTGAAATAGTTTTGTCCGGAAGTCATTTCGTGTATTCTTTTGAGGAAAGGGGTTAATTTTATCCAATTCTACCCTATCCAATCGCCCTTGAACTGTTCTGAAGACTTGCTTGCGGCAGACTTGTACTGACACCGCCTGTGATTGCTATAAAAGCACCACTCAGCTAGTCTGAAATTAGTAATGCCAGTCATGTGAGGGAAGATTCATGGACAGAGCTGGGGCATCTGAGTCAGCTAACCCTGCGGAGAACCTTCATCGCCATCTCACTATGCTGGGTACCGGAGTAGCTGACCCCAGATAAACATGACACTGGGAATATTTTGAGATTTCAAGCTATTTTTCTACTCCCTCCGATCCATACTACTTGATGCTAAAATGGATGTATCTACAACTAAATGTGTCTAGTTACATCTGTATTAGCATCAAGTAATATGAATCGGAGGCAGTAGTTTTAATTAGGGATTTCTATTTCCGTGCCCTTGGGTACTTAGTTGTACTCAGTTTCCCCAGCTCCTTAGTTTTTCCCCAGTTTCCCCAATCCCTTGTCTGAAGCCCGCAGAAGGAGCTCGGACATAGGATTCCCGTTTAGTTGACGTTGGTTGGTGCTGGCAAGTGGGGCCGCTGTTGGTGCCCCGTAGTGGATATGTCTCCACTTATCCAGATCATCGTGGGACCCACAACTTGTCCATGTTAGCGCGCTGGACCCACAGCTTACCCAGGTGACCGTTGCAAAATGGGAGCCCGAGCCAGCCCTGCGCCCATGCCCGTGCCATTGCTTCCCCTTTCTTTCCCCACGCCCGTGCCCGTGCCATTGCTTTCCCCTTTCTTTCTCCGCGCCCCATTGTTCTTCTTCTCCGGCAGGCGGGTGATGTCTAGTTTCTCTTCGACCTCCCGTTCTTCATGGCCGCAGTATGGACCCGTGCCTTTGACAAGATGCCCTGACTGCCCACGCCAGGAGCCTCTGAAGCGGTCGATCTGTAAGACGGACGACAACGGCAACCATGGACGTGAGTTCCTTGCATGCGATAGCTTGCCATATAGAGATGGGGATAAGGTTAGATCTCGCTCCAATTTATCTGTTTTCTCTCGATTTTCTCGTTATTCCCTCGAATTTGGGATTTAGGGTTCACGTTGTTGTATTTAGATCCTGAAGAAATACATGCATTTCGAGTGGATCGATGTGTACGTTAAGAGGCTTCAATTGCAGGAATCAATTGGGGCTATTGGGGAGCGCAATTTGGGAGGGGGGGACTTGCTGTAGAGAATGCGGCGGAGAGAGGAGCCGTTCCGATTATGCCTAATGCTCCCAATGCAGGACTGGTGGAAGTGAAGGGAGAACTGAAGAAAATGAACAAGCAGTTAAGGCAGCTGATCGAGTTGAAGAAGCAAGCTAATCTGATGGCCGGTTGTTTTTTCTGTTGTATAATTGCGATCGGATTCTTATCATTGCTCACCAGGCGCTAGAAGTTGTTACAAGGGATACCTTGTTACAAATCCATTATTCAGTTACATGTACTTGTAGTTGTTTTCATAGTTAGTGTGTGCATTCACCGAAATTACCAACTATATTGGAATGCTAAAGAAAGTTGATATTTGTTAGAGGGGTGACAAATAATCCATTAACCGAAATCCCCCAAATATGCCAAAACTATATCCCCTAAAATAAAAGGAAAGCTAAAGATAGTTGATAATTGTTAGAGGGGTGACAATAATGCATTCACCGAAATCCGCAAATATGTATACATCATGTTTATACCAAAATTATACCACTTTTGGGACGTTTCAAATAACCAAAACTATATCCCAAACTATATTCCCTAAAAGAAAAGGAATGCTAAAGAAAGTTGATAATTGTTAGAGGGGTGATAAATAATCCATTCACCAAAATCCCCCAAATATGCCAAATATGTATGTCTCATGTTTCTACCAAAATTATACCACTTTTGGACGTTTCAAATAACCAAAACTATATCCCAAACTATATTCCCTAAAAGAAAAGGAATGCTAAAGATAGTTGATAATTGTTAGAGGGGTGACAATAATGCATTCACCAAAATCCGCAAAATATGTATGCCTCATGTTTATACCAAAATTATACCACTTTTGGGCCGTTTCAAATTACCAAAACTATATCCCAAACTATATTCCCTAAAAGAAAATAAAAGCTAAAGATAGTTGATAATTGTTAGAGGGGTGACAAATAATGCATTCACCGAAATCCGCAAACTATATTACGTGGCAAACTCATTATTGCACATAAATAGAGGGGTGGAACTCTCCACCGACAGAGAGAGAGAGAGGGGTGGCCACGAAGAGAGAGAGAGAGATGGGTGGCCACGAAGAGACAGAGATGGGTATACTGCCCGTTAGATCAGTTGACCAACGGTTCGTGGAGTCGATCCGTGTGACAACGGCTCAACCAATCAGGATAAGTTTGGGCTTCTAAGAGCATTTGTGACAGAACTTGAGGGAAAAACTGAGTAGTACTAAGAATCCAAGGGCACATAAATAGTAAATAGACTAAGGGATTCAAACAAAAGAATAACAAAATGAAAAATGCGTGTTTTGTACAATATAATTCATATTGGGCTACATCAAATTATTTGCAATTCAAATATACATGAGTGTGACAATTATGGCATCATTTAGACAAACTATATTTTTGGGGAAGATGTTTTGCAAAGGGGTTTGAGTGGAAAACCATGCATCTTCATAGCTACACTAGTGATTCTGAGAAGTGGCAATTTGTGGTAAAACTTGATTTATATATGTTTATTAAGGTTTTCTAGGTGGCAGGTTGCGTAGGAAGACTCCATGAGTAGGTGCCACTATATTTTTATTTTTTTGGATTTTTGTGCGCATGACATGACTCAATTAGATATGTTAATATTATTTGTTGACTCTTTGTTGACCAGCTACTTGAGGGTAAAACTGAGTATATTGCACTTGCCAGTCTAAGTACTCGAGGGTAAAAATGAGTATAGATAAAATTTCTGTATAAGGCCCGAGGTTATAACTGAGTACACCAAACGTCCCAGGGTTAGACTCATGTCACGGTGCACGCTGCAGCCGTGCATAGCGGACGCGTGTTGCGGTACACGCCACCTTTGTCTTTATACAGCCCTTTTTCTCTCCCTCGACGCACGTTCTCACTGCAACCACCTCTCCTATCCCATCATCTTCTCCACAACCGAAGAAAAAACCCCGAAGAAAACCGCCAGCGATGGAGAAGAATGAGATGCCCATTGTCGGCGCATCAGCCGCCGGTGCATCGGCTGCTGCCCCGTCCAGGCCCCTGTCGCTGCTTCCAACGTAGCAGCCGGCGCATCAGCCGCCGGTGTATCGGCCGCCGCCACCGTCCAGGCCCCCGTCGCTTGGAACCCGTACGAACCAGTGCCGTACGTCGCGCCGGGGAACCCCTACGACACCAGCATCGTCGACGACGAGCCAGAGGTAACCCTTTGCTCCCTTTTTCTTATCCCATTTTCAATCCTTTTGTGTTAGATCTAGCGTTATTAGGGTTCGTCTGTTCCTAGTTCAATCCATTTGTGTTAGATCTTGCGTTATTAGGGTTCGTATGTTCCTAGTTCAATCCATTTGTGTTAGATCTTACGTTATTAGGGTTCGTCTGTTCCTAGTTCAATCCTTTTGTGTTAGATCTTGCATTATTAGTGTTTGTGATTTGCTTTTGTTTAAGATTTGTGCCGATGATGATGAATATTTGGGCACAAATTGATTCAGGGTTTGGTCAGTAAACAATTGGTGTGTGCAAATTTGTTGTGCATGATCTTTGGTTTACTAACTCAAATCCTGGATATAAGTGTGTCCAATGTAATTGAGGCTACCTCTTTTTTTTCGAGCCCATATTAACATGCATGATCTTTGTTCACTCTTTGTTCCATCATCGTTGCAATTGACTCCGTGTTTTTTGCATGATCTTTGGTGCTACGTGACAGGTGCACAGCAGCGACGTCGACAGGGACGACGAGTCCTTCCACACCAAGACTCGTCACGTCCTCAGTAGGCTACAGTCTGGCCATTACGATGGCCCCTTTGCTCGAGGCATTTACAAGTGCCCCTTCTGCAATAGGAAGCTCCGCGCCACCGACTTCAACTGCCTGGTGAACCATGCTGAATCCATTGGCAGATGTGGCGCTAGAGTTGGACCGACCGTGAACGTGCATGCGTTAATGACCAAACACAAAGCACTTGGGATTCACCTGCGCAACCTCCAAGCGAGTCACAGGCGCTACCTGGAGGCATTGAACGTGCCTACTGCACTCTATGTATGTGACTGCTCTATCTGTAGAGCAGCTTAAATTTATGCAAAATGTAGCTTATGTTGTATCTATCGGTACTACTGTTGGATCTGTCGTGAATATATCTATGCTATGTTGGTTGCTGTATGCAGCTTATCCTATATTTTCTCTAGATTTGTGCCCTATATTTCCTACCTGATTGGGTAAAAACGAAGGCATAAAGAAATGAATAGCGTTAAAAAACAGAAGGTGAAGCTGCTCTAGATTTGCTACGAATTTGGGCTATCAAATATGAATGAGGTCGAGTGAGAGAGAGAGGAAAAAGGTACATTGAAAACTGCTAATCTGGGAGAAAGAGACAGAAACCACTCGTGCCCACGTCTCGGACCCACACGGCTCCACACGTTATGGCCCCACACGCTACGGCCACACAAACACGGTCTCGTCCTGTCCCACGCGGTCCCTTCCTACCTGCCCCACATGACGCGGCCCACAAACGACACGACCCCACTCGTCAGCACGGAACGGTCAACTTAACGGATTCCTTCCGTCCGAGCTCCTTCTGCGGGGTTCAGACAAGGACTTGGGAAAAACTGAGGAAAAACTAAGGAGCTGGGGAAAACTGAGTTCAACTAAGGACCTAAGGGCACGAAAATAGAAATCCCTTTTAATTAATCATAAATCAAAATGTACATGAAATAATTTAAACACTCGTAGATTTAAAGTCACCATTAAAAACGCTTCTATCTATCCATTTTCTTACAATAGCACTTCTTCCCGAATAGGCTGTAGAAGTAGCAGCTTTATAGCCGCATCCTAGTGCCATCTAGCTATAGCAGTGATCATTCACATATGCTCAACGAGATCATTTTGAAGTTGCTCGTGAACATTGTTGTCACGAATCTCTGGGTACATGGCGAGAAAATCAGCAAAATCTGCAGGCAACTCATGATCAACCTCTACAAGAGGGCCCTGCACTCATAGGGACCAACATGTGTCCTGACATGATTCTTGCGGTCATCCTCGATGATCATGTTGTGCATGATCACACAAACCTGCATCACCTCCCACATTTGGTCGTGAGGCCAGCTTAGAGCAGGGTACCGGACAATTGCAAATTAATCTTGAAGCACACCAAATGCCCGCTCGACATCCTTCCTGCAAGCCTCCTATCGCGAAGCAAAGTGGCAATTCTTCTGATCTGATGTAGTCGAGATTGTTTTGACAAAAGTGGCCCATTTTGGATGTATACCATCGGCTAGATAATAGTCTTTGGTATATTGGTGTCCATTGATCTCATAGTTTCATGGTGGAGCATGACCTTCCACTAGTTTGCTAAACACCGGAGACTGCTGCAACACGTTGATGTCCTTGTGTGATCCCACCATGCCAAAGAAAGAATGCCAAATCCACGGGTCATAAGCTGTCACAGCTTCAAGCACCACACTGCAATATCCATAACGCCCTATGTATATACCTTGCCAGGCAAACGGGAAGTTCTTCCATGACCAGTGCATGCAATCGACGTGGCAAGTTTGGCGCGCAGGATGGCGCAAAAGTGCGCGCGGGGCAAAACTTTTAGCGCGCACGACTTTTTTGCGTGTCCGCTGGAGGTTCGCGCGGGCTCTTGCGCGTGGCAAATCGGCGGTTAATTTATCACGCACGCCTTTTGCCACGCCTGTTGGAGATGCTCTAAGGTGCTAGTTGCTCTGATGGAGGCCCCAGGCACCCAAACCACTGGAACCTCGGCTGAAGCACCTTCATCCAGTGTTACTACTTCCGTCGACATGATGTAGATAGTCTTTGGTTTTCCTTAGTATCTTTTATTTTGTATGTAATGAACCCGCCATATGTATGTCTTATGACTAGTAACTGAATATCGCTCCCTTTTGTAATATATGATCTTGAACATTGATTGATGTTTTCTTTTGCTCCTTAAATGAACATCAACAACTTGTCCTCCTCGACATCCACCTATGGTCCTTCGGGTCAAGAATCAATGCCAAAAGAGCTAAGCGCATCCCGAATTGCCAACACCATCACTCGAACCATTGACCCTTCGTTGTACGTAGAAAAGTTTCAACGCATCAAACAACTGGATGGTGAGCTCAAGAAAGTGAAAAGCCGAGTAGATGTATCTAACTCGAAGGCAAAATGGGCTGCAAAACGTGAAGACTTCATTCTAGAAGAGATCACGCGGGTAGAAAGGGCGAGAGGGTTCGTGATTCCATCTCCACTCGCTGACAGGGCTAGCCCGCAGCGTTATTTCGGCCATCCGGCGCTCCCCGCTAGCCCCATGTGAATTGGGTTCGACCTGGAAAATATGATGACGCCAGCTGGACAAGTTTTTTTTCGCCTGCACCCCCATCCAGCTATTGGGGGCTTTTGGATACTCCTTATGGAGATGCTCTGAGCAACCATCATAGTCTAAAGGCTGATCCAAATTAAGTTTTTAAATATACGGTAGCTAGCAGACTAAGTTGCACGAAGTGTGCTACGATCTCGATCACTGCCCTCGCGTCACGCACAGGTAGCTGGATCTTAATCCGGATACAAGTTCTCACGCATATGGAGTTAGCGTGGGGAAGAAGGAGAGGAGGACAGGAGAGGAAAGCTATTACAGCTGTTCTGTTCTTGATGCCGTCGACTACTCGACTTGCTTCCCTTGTAGCTTCGGTTCGTTCGACTTGGGCTGTACCCCTTCCACGTCTCGCCTCCTGGGCCGGCCCATTGCCCGTCCAATGTCTCGACGACGCCTGTGCCTGGTGGCTGGTGTCGTAGCAGTCCCCTCCCCTTGAAGAGCTGCTTGACCCCAAGCAGCAGCACCTGGGAAATGGCGGCGGAGTTCTTCTTCCGGTTCCCATGTCGCCAATGATTCTGGGGCTCCTTCCCAAGCGATGAGAGCCCGTGAGATGTAGCCGCAGACATGTTTGATCTGGCGCCGTCGCAGAACCTTACTGGGACACACTGGGGTAGAGTCATTAGTAACTGAAATGAATGACATAGATGAGTCATGGACCTGGTCAGGAGGAACCAGTTTCTTCAGCTGGGATACATGCAGAACTGGGTGTATCTTAGATCCTGCTGGAAGCTTGAGTTTGTATGCCATCTTGCCGATGCGAGCTAGAATCTCATACGGACCAAAATACTTGAAGGAGAGTTTCTGGTTTGCTCGGTGTGCTACTGACATCTGCACATACGGTTGCAACTTCATATATACTTGATCACCCACTTGGAATCTCTCTCGCTGCGTTTCTTGTCTTCCTCGTGTTTCATGCGCTGTTGGGCACGCATCAGGTGTTGCTTTACCAGGGCAGCATCTTCCTGGCGTCTGTCCAGCCAGCTTGCCAGTTCTGTTGGTGTATCGGCCTGCAGATTGCCGATGCCCAGATGCCGTGGCTGGTATCCGTAGAGGACTTGAAATGGTGATTTCCCCAAAGCCGAATGATAGTTTGTGTTGTACTAATATTCAGCTAGCGGAAGCCAGCGAGCCCACTTGGTCGGTGTAGCATGAACGGCGCACCTGAGATATGTCTCCAGACATTGATTCATCTTCTCCGTCTGTCCGTCGGTTTGTGGATGGTTGGCTGTGCTCATGTTCATCTTCGTGTCCGAGAGCTTGAATAGCGCCTGCCAAACCTTGCTGGTGAAGACTGGATCTCGATCAGAAATGATCACTGACGGTAGGCCATGCAGTCTGTAGACTGTATCAATAAACTTTTCTGCCACTGTGGGAGCTGTATATGGGTGTGCCAATGGAATGAAGTGTCCATACTTGGTGAACTTGTCGATGACGACCAGAATGCAGTTGAATGAGCCAGATTTTGGTAATCCTTCGACAAAATCCATACTAATGACATTCCAAGCTTCTGTTGGTACTGGTAAGGGATTCAACAAGCCAGGCAATTTAACATGTTCTCCTTTGGCTTGCTGGCATGTCTGACATTGTTGCACATATGCCTTGATATGTGCCTTCATCTTGGGCCAAGCAAACAATGCTTTAATTCTCTGATATGTTCCCAAGAATCCCGAGTGACCTCCCACACCACTGGAATGTAGGGATAAAAGAATGGCCTGATGAGCTTCAGGATTGTTACCAAGCCAAATGCGATCCTTGAATCGTATGATTCCCTGGCACAAAGCATAGCCTCTCTCATTTGGGTTGTGCAAGCTTAATTCTTGTAGAAGTAGCTGTGCTTTTGGATCCTTGAGGTATCCTTCTGCAATGATCTCGAGCCATCTTGGTTTGGCTACAGAAATGTGATATAGTTCATTGGCAGCTGGGTTCCTGGAGAGAGCATCCGCTGCAGTATTATCTTTACCCTTGCGGTATACTAATTTGTATTGCAAGCCCATTAGTTTCACGAACGCTTTCTGTTGCATCTCTGTGGTGATTTTTTGGTCAGACGGATGCACTAAGCTTCTGTGGTCAGTGACAATTGTGAACGGCGCATGTTGCAGGTACTGTCGCCATTTGTCGACTGCTAGCAGTATAGCCAGGCACTCCTTTTCATATGTGGATAGTGTCTGAGCTACCGGCCCTAGTGCTTTGCTCAAATATGCCACTGGGTGCCCGGATTGCATGAGGACTGCTCCAACACCTCGTTTTGACGCATCGGTTTCAATAGTGAATGGTACAACAAAGTTGGGTAAGGCCAGGACTGGTGCTGCCAGCATTTTTTGCTTCAGGTGGTCAAAGGCCTGCTGCCCTGTTGCATTCCATCTGAACGTCGTGTCTTTTTTGAGCAGATCTGACAACGTGCAGCTGATCAAGCTGTAATGTTGTATGAACTTCCTGTAGTATCCTGTGAGGCCCAGAAAACCTCGCACTTGCTTGGCATTAGTTGGCACAGGCCATTCTTGCACTGCTTTTATCTTGCTAGGATCAGTAGCTACACTAGATTTGCTGGTAATATGCCCCAAATACTCGAGTTGTTGTTGTGCAAACATGCACTTGCTCCTTTTCACAGTCAGTTGGTTGTGCTATAGGATATCCAGTACATGTTGCAGCTGCGCCAAGTGGTCCTTCATAGAGGGGCTGTAAATGAGGATATCATCCATGAAAACGAGCACGCACTTCCTGATGAGAGGTGCAAACATGGAATTCATCGCTGCTTGGAATGTGGCTGGTGCATTTGTAAGGCCGAAGGGCATTACTTTGAATTCAAACAACCCTTGATGAGTCTTGAAGGCGGTCTTGTGCTCATCTGCTGGGGCAAGTCTGATCTGATGATAACCAGAACGGAGGTCCAGTTTGGTGAACCACTGTGCTCCTGCCAGTTCGTCCAATAGCTCATCTACCACCGGTATTGGGTACTTGTTTTTGAGTGTGATGCTATTCAGTGCACGGTAATCAATGCAGAACCGCCATGTTCCATCCTTCTTGCGAACCAAAAGTACTGGAGAGGCGAAAGGGCTAGTGCTTTCTTGGATTATCCCTCTGGCTATCATGTCGGCCACCTGCTTCTCTATTTCTGACTTCTGATGAGGAGCATAGCGATAGGGCTTGACATTCACTGGTTTTGTGCAGGGGAGCAAAGGAATTGTATGGTCATATCTGCGGTGTGGCGGTAGGGTTTTTGGATCCTCAAACAGTGCTTGATACCGTTGGAGCACTGCCTGAACTTCTGCTGGCACTGCCTGGTCAAGAGCTGTTGTTGCATCCTCAATATGATGCAACTCTAGAATTTGACATGCTTCACCACTCTGTAGTAATCCATGCATACTGGATGCAGAGATCATTGTGCAAGTGTCCATGGTGTGCTGAACTCCACGGAGTGTGATTCTCTTGCCCTGATGCTTGAACCGCATCATCTTTTTCTTCCAATTTATCCACATTTTGCCATCATTTTGGCACTCCAACCAATCCATTCCCAAAATCATATCATAAGATGTGAGAGGCAGAATTTTTAGGTCAGTAACAAACTGATGCCCTTGTGTATGCCAGGTTACTTCAGGTAACACTTTTGTACATGCTAGTTTTCCACCCCCCGCAACATGCACTTTAGCTGGTGGTATATCTGTGGCTGTGTACTGTAGCCGGTCAGCTAGCTGTTGGCTAATGAATGTGCTAGAGCTGCCAGAGTCAATCAGAATCAGGACTGTGTATTTTCCCACTTGTCCTTACAGTCTCATACTTCTCCTGCTTGTTGTTCCTGACATAGCTTGGACTGACAACTTCATCATCTTTTCAGTGTCAGTGTCGTCTCCTCCCGGCGCAGAGGTATCTGTATCTGTCTCTATTGGAGTTGGCTCCTCTATCTGAAGAGATTCCAGAATTTCCTCTAACACCTTCAACTGGATCTGAGTTGGGAACTTATGGGTGGGAGAATATTTCTCTCCACACTTAAAGCATTCTCCCTTGGCACGGCGTTGAGCCCGTAGAAAATCAAACCTTGCTAGTGTCTGCGGAGGTTTGCTGTCAGGCTTCTTATCATCAGGAGTAGGTCCAAGGAAACCAGGGAGTTGTCCATTGTGCTTATATCTGATCTGCAGAGCATCACGCTGACTGTACTTGTTGCTGACCATTTGAGTGTCTTCCACCAATAGAGTTTCCTGCGTTTGAGCCATAGAATACGCGAGATCAACTGTGCCAAGGTTGTGTAATTTAATAGCTCGACGAATGTCAGACTTAAGACCAACTATGAATCTCCTAACAAAGAAGGTTTCATCATATGCATGATTATACAGCAAAATCTTATGCATGAGTTCATCAAATTTGTGAGCATACTCATCTACACTTCCTGTTTGCCTATGTGCAAAAAACATGTCCATAATTTTGCCGTACTTATCCCTATTGAACTTAGCAAAAACACCTACACACATCTCTGGCCATGTAGCAATGCTATGTAATGCCTCATAGGTCTGCAACCATAATGCTGCATTCCCTTTGAAATGCATGGTGGAAAAATCAACCCACAAACGCTGCTGGACGCTGTATAATTTGAAATATTTCTCACAACTTTTCTTCCACCATTTCGGGTTGTCACCGTCGAAATGGGGAAAATCAGATCGAGGCAATTTTGGACCTGACTGTGGGCGGTGTGAGGTGACATGATCATACTCAGTGTGCTCCAATTCGTCATCCTCATCAGACAAAGTGAAATGATCAGCTGTAGTTAAAGCATGCTCACCCCTGACCAGGGCGTGACTGGAGGGCTGAGCCTCAGCAGTACCAACACCCTGGTGTTGATGCGATGAACGGCGCCCGCTGGGCCGAAGCGAACCCGGGTATAGTTCGGCGGTGCCCGGGGTCGAGAGCGTGGTCCGCGCCTTCTCCACTGTGGCGAGGCGTGTGGCTACCAGCTCCATCGACTGCTTCAGGTCGGAGACGGAGAGATCCAAGGCGGTGTTGGCCTGAATCACTCGGTCGAGTGTGTTGTCGACCTTGGTGGTGTGGCGCACGAGCTCCTGCTGGGAGAGCGCCAATCGGTCGAGCGTGGCGTTGAGGTCGGTGATCCGGGCGGCGTTGGCTTGCCCCGCTTCTGCCGTGGCCTTGTTGGCCTCCGCTGTGGCGGCGATCAACTGCCGAAGATCTGCAACCGAGAGCCCTGCCATCTCCACGCGCTCGGTTAGGTTCAATCTTCCGGATCTCGTCGTCTTGGCTCGATCTATGTCCGTCGTACCAATCACGGGTACACTCGAAAGTGTTTTGTGCGAATCCAAGCGGATCGCACCCGGAAATTGGATTTACCAACCGCAACAGGATGAGATTCAGATCGGAAGAAAAAGGGGATCGAAACCTTGGCTCTTGTACCACTTGCTACGATCTCGATCACTGCCCTCGCGTCACGCACAGGTAGCTGGATCTTAATCCGGGTACAAGTTCTCACGCATATGGAGTTAGCGTGGGGAAGGAGAGGAGGACAGGAGAGGAAAGCTATTACAGCCTGTTCTGTTCTTGATTCCGTCGACTACTCGACTTGCTTTTCTTGTAGCTTCGGTTCATTCGACTTGGGCTGGACCCCTTCCACGTCTTGCCTCCTGGGCCGGCCCATTGCCCGTCGAATGTCTCGACGACGCCTGTGCCTGGTGGCTGGTGTCGTAGCAAAGTGGGAAAAATCCATATACCCAATCACGTCTTAGCGGCCAAGTTTGAGTACGTAGTGAGTTTGGTTTGGAGTTATATTCCACTGTAAATGTACCACGAAGATGACAGCATATTGTTCCGTCCATCCGTGAGACCAGCTAGAATGTAAAAAAAAAAAAAAAAAAAAAAAAAAACCGTTGCAAAACACGGACATATTCTTATTATAAAAAAGGGAGAAGATATTATAAGATGTTGCACACACGAGGTTGAGCAGGAGCTCCTATCGAGGAAATGCCCACTCCAGGTAGATTTCTACAGGCCCCAAGGATGCTCATAAATTTGTAAAATCATGGGATAAACATAAGGCCAGAAATATTGGTAAGCGTCAAGACGACCAAAAAAAACTGAAATGGATAACAACCACACAGTTTGCAGTCCGAGTGTCGTTCATTCGTGTGGTCCGTCTGAGTGTCATTCATTCGTGTGGTTGTTATCCATTTCACTTTTTACATCAAATCTCTAACACCCTAGTGTATTACATCCAAATTTGAACACATCTTCAACATCCTTTTATAGACAGAGGTAGTACAAGGAAATAAGGCAGGTCACACTAAAATTGACGTGGTACCTTACAAAAGACAAAAGAAAAAAATCATACTCACACTTGCATGTAGAAAATAGCAAGCCGTGAATTCCTACCCGCTCAGAATGATGATGTGGAGCGCACGGTGGACACAACACAAATCTTCTAACAAATGTCCAATCCCAGGCAACATGCAAGCTCACGTGATAATTTGCTTTGTACCTGGATCATGGTTCCTCAAATCTGAGATAGTAACTGGCTTTGCAACAGTATCAACAACAGAGAGCTCATCTCTATCTTTCACCACTGCAGTAACCACCTCGGCAGATACTCCACTGCTAAGCTGGACAATTGTTGAGTGCTTATCGACACTACCTTCTGCAACATTTGCCAAATTGTTGGCTGCAGAACTGGATGTTTTATTTGCTTCCTGTGTATTCAGGAAGAGACAGACAACAGCGCAGTCATCAATTTTAGAAGTAGGGTACCTAGTACGCCAGGCACGATTAGCTGATTCAACTAGGAAGCGTGCTGCAGAAGCTCGAGAAGTGGCTCTCCTGATGATGCTAACAACTTCAGTGTTCGAAAGAACATCCCACACCTACAACAAGAAACAAGTTACTGTGGATGATCTTGTAGCACAAAATCCAACTAAGAAATTTCAGGAAATTAAAATTCAAGATGTGCTCACCCCATCGGTCGCCAACACAATAAATTCATCCTTTTCTGTGATACAGTGACATGAGACTTCAGGCATAGAAATTATACCATACTCCTTCAGACAGAAGTCCCCAAATGCCCTTGCCATGGCCAATCCAGGTGAGTTGTACTTAGGAAGCCAAACACGAGCAACCTCTGGCTCCTCAGGAAGTGCAAATATTCTGCCCCTGAGTTGCCTGATCCGTTGTGCTTCACCTGAAAAAACAACATGCCATTGAATTCCTAAGAGGCATGTCAGAAGCGTCTAACAATCCTTTATCTAAAGGTGGTCCATCTCAATAGAAATAACCTCACAGAATGTGTAGAATAGGAAGAAAAGGAAGGCATTATATCACAACCGACTTTCACAGCTATTCATGCATGGTATTTCACCAACAGTGCAACATTACTTGTCGCTGAAGTAACATTTAAATGCCTGCCATCATCATATACTCCCCTCTCTACAATTTACTGAACCGACATGTATATCTTGCAAAAAAAAAGACTTAAAATAATGAACTAGTTTTCCAGATGATGTACAAGCATGTCTAAACAATCCTCAGGAGTACAGGTAATTTTCTTTGTTTGGGCATATAGCTCAGTACTCAGTAAAAACAACATAATTTCTTATACGGAAATCAACATCAGCGTTTCACTGACAGGCGGGTCTCACTTGTCAGCATCAGACTGTTGCTATTTTCCAATATTTTGAAGTGTTACTGAGTTTTCATTTTAGAAACACAAATACTGATAAAAAAAATTGATGAGCACTTTGTTTTACTTTCACAGATCTCTTGGGTGCAAAACAGAAGAAATACCTCTAAAGTTGGTTTATAATTACAATGAGAACGGGAATATGTTAATTTACCGCACATATCGACAGATTTTGTCAGTAAGTTGATGAAGTTCACAATTTTTCACTTTAAGATCACATAAAATCAACAACGGAGTTATGTGGGTACCCTGATTAATGGAATAACAACTAATGGATCACATATTAAACTAATAAAATCAATGTAAATAACACCTAACAACAAGCCTGGTTGCCATGCCTTACACTAAAACCAATAAATTGATCTATGTGGGTAACCTCACAAATAAGCTAAGTTCATACATGCCAAAACGTCCAAACTTCGTATTTTATATCAGAAAGACAAATAAGGGTAAAATATTAAGACAAAAGTGCTAAGTGCTACATGGCATAAGATCTAGAAATGTCGCGTACACAAGACATACACTAGTTCTTAAGCCCCAACAGTCACAAAATACTACACTGCATATACAATACAGCTATAGCTATTACACAATTTAGGATACGAAAATAAATAATGAACACACGGAAATCCTTAAGAGAATAGAAAGCATACTTGGAATGTTAGGTTTGAGATCAACTGTCAATTGAACAGCAATAAGCTGATCCTCTTCGTTTCGAGTGCATAAGACAGCTCTTGAGTCCCCCAAGTTGCCTATTATAAGATTGTGCCCCTACACAGCAAGACATATGAGTACAAACACACTGCTTCATGAATATTTCCAACTCAAATGCAACCGCAAAACAGAGTTCTTCATCAAAAAATGGTTTATAACATTAAAGTCATACCTGTTTGAGCACTGCTACTGCTGTAGTTCCACTGAAAAAACAATCAATATTCTTGTGTAATTTCAGATCTCTGTCCATTATGTGAAAGGCCCGCAAGAATGAAGTTCTGAATGTTGTGAATATCGCTGGGTGCTCCGCATTCGGCTCAGCTCTAGCTGAAGTGGTAGTTTCTGTTGTCTCAGGTTTTAGAGGCAAGCTTACTTCATTTGTGTTGCTTTTCATGTTGCTAGTGGGTGTCTCTCTGCCCTCATCTTTCTCCAAATCTGCACCAAGTTTTACGGGCAGAAGATCTCTCACTCTCTTAGCAACCAAATGGCCATAAGGTCCATGACCATCAAACACACCGCAAAAGACGGTATCATCTCTTGAGCAGAAGTTCTGACAAAAAGTAAAATATCTCATCAAAATCAATCAACGCATCCATGGAAACAACAGCAACAGAAGATTGTATATGGAAATATGAACAACTAGTGCAAAGGCCATCATGCTGCATGCCCGAATTAGAGTACTGATTAAGTATGTCCTCATATCTATGTGAGAAATTGGACGTGGGGAACATCTTTACTAGTAAAGCAGAACATGTGAATACCTGTTGTCACACTTGTGGCTAACTACAGAAGAAATGCCAATGATCCCGTCACCCACCCCTCCTCTCTCTGCTATGCGTTGGCAGATGGGCCTTGCCCAAAACAAATTCAGCGCTTATCATGGAGACTACAAACAGATTAGCCCTATCCCGAAGTATTGTACATCCCTTTCTCTCTAGCCGCCAGACCTATCCTTTCCAATTGCGCTGCCACGAGATGAGTCTAACCGTGCCCATCTGCCAACATGTCGAGCACTTCTACACTCATCCATTCCAAGATTAGTCTTCAAAGTCAGAGACAATGAAGAGCTTGCCCCACCAGCGACCTTCAATTCCATGCTGCAGGCCACGTCTTTCGCTGAGTCGGCGGCGGCGGAGAGCTCTGGAAACCCAAATATAGCTGCACTTAATGCTCGTTGTCCTCCACCAAGGATAAGGAAGGTAGTGGCAGAGCCGATGTATTCTTTTTTCGAGAAAACGCAAAAAGCCTTTGCGTCATTTCATTGAAAAGAAGGGGGAAATCATTTGTTTTTACAATCCTCCTAAGAGGCAGATGTCTGAAAGGGAAACAAAAAGGTACAGCTCAGTGAACATCCCAGGTGTGCGGCAGTAGAACACGCAGGCCCGGTGCACCAGCCCTGGCCCAGCGGGCAGCTTCGTCTTGGATCTTCGCGATGACATTGCGGACGGATGGTTCTGCCCCGTTGAACACGCAGTCGTTGCGCTGCTTCCAGATTAGCCATGGGGTGAGAAGCGCGATCGAGGCGAGACCTTTGCGCAGCGGTTTGGGTGTAGCGTGCTTGGCCTTGCTCCACCAGCTGTCATCCTGACGGGAGAAGCAGCAGCTGTAGAGCAGGTGCTGGATGATTTCCATCTCCTGGTCGCAGAGCAAGCAGCATGGGTGGTGCTGGAGGCCTCAGCGCCGAAGGCGACAGCAGTCCAGCACCTGCCGAGGTTGGCCAGCCAATGGAAGAACTTGATGCTCGGGGGAGCCAAGGTCTTCCAGGTCAGGCACCAGGCGTCGCACAGGGTGGAGCCAAGGAAGGTGGCCTTATAGCACGAACCAGCGGTGTAGATGCCACTGTTGTTCCACTTCCAGATCATGGTGTCGTCTTGGTTGGTCAGCTATATGCGTTCAAGCCGGCGCCAGAGCAACAGGTACTCGCCGATCTCGTTAATGCCCAAGGTGCCGTGGATGTCGCGAGCCCAGCTGTGAGCCAGGAGGCTGTCGGCGACAATCCTGGTGTGACGTCGGCGCTTGGGGATGCAGGCGTACAAGTGCGGCACAAGCTCGCTCACCGAGCGTCCATCGATCCAGCGATCCTTCCAGAAGAGAGCCGTGCGTCCATCGCCAAGAGACACGGAGGTCGAGGCGAAGAACAAGGCACGTTCTTCGGGAGAGAAATGCAGGTCGAGGCCTTGCCAGGCTCAGGATGCGTCGGTCCGGCTAAACCAGAGCCACCACATGCGCAAAATGCGAGGCCTGCCTTCTCCATATTCTGAATGCCCAACCCGCCGTACTCGATTGGACGGCAAACCCGGTTCCAGCTCACGCGGCCAGCCCACAGGAACCCTCGCTGAATTTTCTCAATGAGTTATTTTCTTGGGCGGTGCATAGACGAGCAGCTGGTAAATGGGGATAGAGCTGAGGACGGATTTGATTAGCTCCTCAGCCGATGTATTCTTCTCCAAGGGCAGTCTTCCTATCTGCCCATTTCAAGGATGCACTTCTCGATCCCATTATTTTATTACTCCCCCCAATTCCTATTAATTGACTCAACTTTATATAGACATAGATGTATCTAGTTCACAAACGTGTCTGTATCTAGACAAAGTTGAGTCAATAAATTTGAATCGGAGGGAGTACTAGAGTTTGCCATCAATTATTATTTATTACTAGAGTTCAATGTAGGAAATAGCTGCAATTATGTAGACAAAAGTATTTTATGATTTATCACATGAGTGGCATAATTATGTAGACAAAACAAGGAGATAAACTGTTGTTTTTAAACTGCGATTCTGTATATGCATTGTAATGTAAATTCAAGGCCTAACTTTGCACGATGTTTTGTAATCATGAGTTTCATTTGTGTTGGTTGTTCAGGTGATGTTTCAATCCCTCATTGAGGCACTGGATAGAAGTTCCTGCTATTGGAATGTCGGGGGGATAACCCCCGGTAGGTTAAGCTTGGGTGTGATTAGCCGGCATAGGGTGATTATGCCGAGTAAGCAAGCTATGCTGGAATACGGCATGCTGGTAAACTAAGAATTGGCCAGATTAAGGGTCAACCGGCTTAAGGCTAAAGCCGGTATTGCCATGCCGGCATAACTTAACCCGGTAGGTAATCCGGCATATAGATTCAACATACGGGTCAAGGGGTACCGGCATACCCTATGTATGCCGGCACAAGGATCTGGCATAGGACCAACAGTCTGGTGCTGGTCAAAGATCCGGTCGCCTCGCTACGGGATATCAAAGAGATACGGAGGATCTCTTTATGACGAGAGTCTCGCTAGCTTCCAACTGAAGCCACAGCACGCTGATGACGAAGATGCTACAGTGCGCAGGGCCAACAAAGGTCAGCGCCACAGAAGTCAGGGAAGGACATCACGAGCCCAGAGTCAAAGCTACAGTCCAAAACCGGCTGATGTAGGCTAAGATTCCCTGTACCTGGGTTCCTTCTCATGTAAGCCACCTCTCCTCTATATAAGGAGAGGTGGCACTCCCTTGGAATACTTCTAGGGTTTCTCCCTCTTTAGAACTTCTTCTTCCTCTAGCCAAGGGCTGAGGGGGAAGCCATTGTAATTCCTTGAGAGATTATACAGACCAGACAGGCAGGAGTAGGGGTGTTACCTCCTCGCGAGGGCCCCGAACCTGGGTAAACTCGTGTGTCCTTGTGTATCTCTTCTCCATCTCCCCCTCCTCCGGATCCCTCGGAGCACATTGGCCCCAAGATAAGCCTACCTATGGCATCTGTCTGTTCACCACGACGGCATGGAATCATTTGTCAAGGGATGATTAAAGTAAACCCACCCACTAGCACATATTTGATATAGTCTAACTACTGGGCTGATCATTCATTTATTCCACTGTTGCCCTGCTAGAAGTAGATACGCATGTTGAGGAAAAGCCCCAACAATGTAATTGTGTCTTCCAGTTCAGCTTTTGTAAATCTCCAATAATGTTAGATTCGAAGAAAGGCAACTCATTAATGATTTGAAATATATTTCTCCGTACCTATAGTTCTTGATGTCCAACGTATATACAAGGGACTCCGATGACGATTCTAAAGCCAATGAATTACGATGGTATACTGATATCTGTTTTACAAGGTACTCCAAAAGGGCTTCAATCTGATTCTAATTGTTTGTTTGTTGAATTTATTTGTGAACTGAATCTACTTACTGACATGAATCAGGTAAACTATTTATACTTCACGTTCCTATCGTAAATTTTAATAAACAACTAGAGCATCATGTTTTCACTTCCTAAAAGAAGGAAACTTTGCAGTTTTCAATGTACAAAGTTCAATGAATTATCAAATGAAAATTATTTACTGACTTTTGACAAATTTGTATTTTCAGGGTTTAGCTTGGGTTGTTGGGCAGGAGCAAGTTTAGCTTCGAATTGTTAGTTTCAAGATAGACTTAAGATACATAGCATGCTGTCAATTATATTTCAGTTTTAGTTGTATCAGATTTCATCTGAATTTCATTAGTTAATTTATGAGAAGTGCGTTGCACGTGCATGCTTACTAGTATTGAATTTTCAATCTGGGTATCACCTCTAGCCTACTCCAACTTGTTTGGAAATAAAGGCTTTGTTGTTGTTGTTGTTGTATTTATGAGACATGCGTTGCACGTGCACGCTTACTAGTATTGAAAAGAAAGGAAGGAGCGTCAAGCAAATAAGACCATCTAGGTTGCTCTAAAAATAAAATCATCCAGCAAGGAAAAGAAAAACAAAGGGAACTACAAACGGATAAGAATGACAATCATGTGGAGCCCCTGCAACGTTCAAGTGGTATCCAACACAAACCCAATCATTGCACTTGAATTAAGCTAGGGAAATAAAAAATCTCTACCAGCAATATCCAATGCAATCCATTTCACAGAATATATAAGTCGAGTCACACTTCAGTTCTCGAAGCTATAGGATTGGTGTGTGCACGGGTGTTACATAACTAGCAAGAGCACACACTGAAAGTGCCCGAATTAAACAGTTGTATCGAGGTTAATATCAAGATGAACTCAATTCTGACGAAGCAAGGGTCCATAGGGCCTTGAGTTTGGTCTCAGGGGGCCAAACTGCTATCTCCATTAATGGAGATATTGGGAATTATTTCTGCAACGGGCGCGGGGTGCGTCAGGGTGATCCCCTCTCTCCCATCCTCTTCGACTACGTCGTCGAGGCTCTTGCCTCTATCTTGGACAAGGCTAGAGGGGCGGGCCACATTGCGGGATTGATTCCTCATCTGATCCCTGGGGGGGTCTCTCACTTGCAATATGCAGATGATACTATCATCATGTTCCAGCCTGACGATTTGGCGGTGGCCAATCTTAAGTATATTTTACTCTGCTTTGAGAGCATGTCAGGCCTCCGGATCAACTTCCATAAGAGCGAGGTCATGGTGATGGGTTTGGAGCCGAGGGAAGGCCAGCGGATAGCCCATATGCTTAATTGCAAGTTGGGTTCGTTTCCGTTTACCTACCTGGGGCTTCCGATTAAGGACCGCGCCCTTTCTGCGGCGGATTGGGGTCCGTTGACGGTTAAGGTGGGCAAGCGTACTGACCCCTGGATGGGGAAGCTGATGTCCTCGGCTGCGCGTTTGACGCTCACTAACGCTTGTCTTTCTAGCATTCCGCTTCATGCCATGGCTATCTGTCTTCTTAGCGACGGGACGCATGGGTTGCTAGACCGCCACCGTGCCCGCTTCTATTGGGAAGCCAACAGTGCCAAACGCAAATATCACTAGGTAAGGTGGTCGGCGATGTGCACGCCTAAGAGCCTTGGGGGGCTGGGCATTACTGACTCGCGTCTCATGAACGCCTGTCTTTTGGTCAAATGGATATGGAGGATCTACTCTGGGGAGCAAGGTCTTTGGGCGGATATCCTCAGAAGCAAGTACCTTAGGGATAAGGATCTGATGTTGGACGATCATCGCCCAGGTTCCCAGTTCTGGAACTCCATTCAAAAGCTTAAGCACTTGTTTCGCCTGGGAGCGAAGCACAGTGTTTGTGATGGCAAGACGACGAGCTTCTGGCGAGACTGGTGGCAGGGGTCGGGACCCCTTTGCGACCGCTTCCCTACGCTTTTCGCCGTTGCCATGGACCAAAACATCTCGGTTGCTGCTGCCCGCTTTGGTAGCTCTTGGCACCTCCCGCTCCGCCGTGAGCTTGGGCAGGGAGACCGGGTGGCCCTCGCCAATCTCCTTCAGGAGGTTCGGGTGCCATCTCCCTCGACCCTTCCAGATCAGGTATCTTGGGCCCTAGAACCTTCGGGGAGGTTCTCGGTGCGCTCGTTGTACCTCAGACTTTGCCAGGGAACCCCGTCGAAGTTCTTTAGCGACCTTTGGAAGCTCTCGATCCCCTTAAAGGTCCGGATTTTCCTTTGGCAACTAGCTAGGAAGCGCCTTCCTTCTAATGAGAACATCCGGCGGCGCAGGGGGCCGTCCCTGGGTCTCTGTGCCTTATGTGGGGAAGTGGAAGATAACAATCACATCTTCTTCGACTGTCCCCTTGCCCGGTTCATGTGGAGTGCAGTTCGGGAACTGCTCGGCCGCACTTGGAACCCTTCGTGTTTCGCGGATATCTTTAGGCTCCTCCACGCTCAACGGGGACAGTCCAAGCGGGTCCTTGGGATGGCGTGTGCTGCTTTGCTTTGGACGCTTTGGAATCTTAGGAACAAATTCTCGATTGACGGGGTCTTCCCCCGCCAACCTGCTGATGCCCTATACAAAATGTCTATGTACTTGCAGGTGTGGAAGCTAGTGGCTAGGAAGAAGGACCGCGAAGCTGTGGAGTGGGCGGTGACCCGGATCCGCACTCTCCATTCGACCATCAGAGATCGTGATAGTGTCTAGCGACCCTACTCTGGTGGCTCTGTACCTCCGGCGTTAGGCTTCGGTGGTGTCGGGGCACCCTACGGCCTTGTGTGTGTGTGTGTGTTTGTGCTTCAGTTTGGGGGCGGTCTTGCCCGGTTGTTGTTGGTGTGTTGTATGACTTTGGTGTTGTGGGCTTTGTACTCTGCCGTTGGGGCTTTATTAATTTAAAGCCGGGCTCTGCTCGAGCCTTCCGTCTATTCTGACGAAGCAAATCTAGATCATAGGAAGCGAGAGCAAATATAATCCCAAAAGTAGAAACACGTTCATTTCGCTTACAGAGATCTATTCAAGTAGCAGTAACACTAGTGCAGCATGAATCACAGGGACCAAGAATTGCAAGGGAGAAAGTGTGTATGCTTTTACCTCCCAGACAATCATCGCGTCCTGATTGACGCCCTTTTTGCCCTGCATCGTATATAGCGACGCGACAGCGCAGGCGCCATTGCCGGCGATCCGCCCGGGGATTTGCCTCAGCTCCGCCGCGAAGCTCCGGCCGTACGCCGCCGCCGGAGTCACACAGCGTGGTGGCAACGTACGCGGTTGCCTCAGCGGGCGATCGATCCACGGGATGCCAAGCGCTCGGAGCACGCCGAGCAGGCAGTCGAGAAGGTCCTCGATGCACCACCGCCCACGGCCGGCTCCTCCATCTCCTCCCCCATCACCGATCCCCCCTGGCGAAGCGGACGTTACCATGGCGACGCGCGCGGCGTGCGCCACCGCGACCAAGCGCTGCTGCTCCCCTCCACCGCTAGGCCGCCGACGGCTGGTGCCCGACCGGCGTCCCGCGGCGGCTTTCACCATGCACCTGCGCCTCCCCGCTCCCCTCCTCCGCTGAACGATTGATTATCTCGCGTCCCCCCTACGACCGCCAACAGGAGAAGAGATGGAGTGGGACGGGGAGGCAGGACGGGGGCGGCTGCTAAATTGCTAATCCAACATTCCAACCCACAAATAATTTGACCAAAACTGCGAATTTATCTGCGCAAGCGCGTACGCGCTAGTCTACTGATTATGTTTTACTGCTGCCTCTCCCCGGTCATAAAAAGATGTTTTAATCTATCTTTACTATTAAAGGGAGTTGGTCGTTTGACACTCAACGTATTTGATGGTCGTTATTGGAGTCATCATGTAGTTTAATCACACCATAACATCTGCAACCGTTCGATGTCTTGTTGTTGATCAATCTTTATTATTAATAAATGGGAGTTGGTCGTTTGACACTCAACGCATTTGATGGTCGTCATTGGAATCATCATGTACGTTTAATCACACCACAACATCTGCAACCGTTCAATGTCTTGATGTTGATCAATCAAATTAATAAATGATGTGTTAACTTGGATCGTGATTGTTTCTTGCCTTGTTTTCGTTCCTACGCCTTCCAATCCAACCCGGCTTTACAAAACAAAATCAAGACAAAATCTTTGCCTTGCCGCTAATGCCGATATCGAAAACGAATTTGGCCACAATCCCCTCGTTTTCATTAACTCCCTCGCAAGCAAAATAGGGATGCTATCTCGTGGTTCCCTTAATCATGCCCTCAATTGGATTTGCCTGCTCAATGAGAAATTGTGCGTTCACTCTCTTCCATGCTCCTGGCTCATCTTCCGATCGTAATAACCACTTCAGCTGACAGAGAGAAGCATGGGGCTACAATAGTTTGGAACTTATCAAGTTCGTGCAGATGCACACTGCGTAAACTCCAGCGAGAAATACGGCGATCTTTTGAGTTCTGACATCGATGTCGGAGGTGCGGGTGGCAATTACCCTCATTGGAGCTGGCCGAAGTGAAGGAGACAACGGCATGGTATCCATGGTGTTGCGGTGGACGTAGGCGTGGTGAAGGCGTCCCTTCGATCACTCGCCGCCATCCTGGTAAACAAAGACATCGTGTGCCGTGTGGCTCATGCTCGATGACCAGATTGGCCGGCGTCTGCATGCACTGCATCTTTGTGCGCTCCTTCCAGCCATTTTCAGCGGTAAGATTGATTTCTGAGATCTTGCATGTAGTTAAATGTTCTAAATTGTGATTTAGTAGTTGTGGCATCGTGTACAGTTAAAGTTGGTGGAGATTGTTAGAGCGACCCACTACAATAAAAATAGAACCGAGCTTAAAATTATAATTTAACTGATCTGAAGATATATTGTAATCAAAAGTTCATGACCTTGATTGCAACTGTTTACGCTCTCTGAGTCTGAAATAAGTTTCACTGTTTCTCCTTTTTTGATGGCTTCTCCTTGTTTGATGGCTGAAACCAAAATTTCCATGTTGTTTAATTTGTACACTTCCTTAAACTACTACTATAATATCGCATTGTGAATATCTGATCCTCTTGGATCTGCTTATGACTGTGAATGATTGTTTTATTTTTCCGTCTGGAGAAATGAAGAAACTTCTCAATTTCATGCGTACGCAGTTTTATGGTGGTGTCTGACTGCATTGGGGTGTGGTGTGCCGATTGATATAAAGTTGTCTGCACTCTGCAGTCCACCATCCGGCTTCGGGCGGCACGGGCTACTATATGCCGATTGCAGCGCCCCGCCGATCACGATGCGGCGCGAAGGCTTGTGCCTCTCCACCGGCCTCGCGAACTTCCTCCTTCACTGCCCGGATGGTGGTAGGGGGAGGCCCGCGAGGAACGAAAGAAGGATGTTGTGGAGCGCACTGCCCGTATGACGAGGTGTAGGATACCTTCGTCTCCATGGGTAGCCACCAACTCGGTGGCGACTATGGTGGAGATGTTGGCATATTCAACCGAGGGTCGCCGCGCCGGATTCCCTGCACGAGAGCCTCTAGGGTGCGGCCAGACATACCCCATAAAAGGTGGCGCCCCACCATGTTGGACTGCACCAGCGGCGCGACTAGGGCTTCGAGCCGTGCAAACTCCTCCTCCCATCGCAAGTGGAAGTAGTCCACCCATCAATCGTAGTTGACCATGAGCGCCCTCATTGGGGATGCCCGTTGTGGCTCCGTCAACGTGCAATGGTGGTCATGGATCTCCTACCACCACCGGTCCCTGCCTACCTTTGGCGCCGACGGGATGCCCACGCCATTCATCCCCATCCTGATGAGGTCTAAGACCTAGATTGTGGCCCGATCTTGCAAATTGACCCAAAATCAAAGAGGGAAAAGAGAGAGAGATGAAGAACGCGATGAACACGGAGAACAAACACACGCATACCAACCCGATACAAACGAATTTCACTCCCGTGGCTCGATGGACCGCGCCGATAGAATCAACCCGGAAGAGACACACGGTAGAATTCCGAACGGAGAGACCGGTTTGGTAGTTGAATCAAGTTGTGAGAGAGAGAGTGGGCAACACTAGAATCTCACACAACAAAACTCAAATCTCAAAAGAGTGCCTTGATACAAAGAACATAGTTCTAGGGAGACAAAGCTCATAATTTATTCTAAGCCAAATCTTGTCTAACCCTAACAAATGGGGATACGGGAGATACATATAGCCCAAATCTGGTCAAGGGTAGTTTGGGGAAAGAGATAAACAAGTTACAGCCACACAGATGAGTTTCAACGGTTCAGATTGGGCCGATTTTGGGGCGAGCGGTACCTCGGCCGGAGGTACTGGCCATGGTACTGGAAATGCAGCATTTCGAGGACAAAGTGTCCAGGGTGCCTGGACCTCTGAGCGGTACCACGGCTGGAGGTACCACTCGAGGTACGGGTGAGAGGCAGCACACATAACTGGGGCGCTGGGCTGCTGGGCGGTACCTCGGCCGGAGCCTCCAGGCAGAGGTACCGGCCTGGCCTTCTCCCGCGCGCCCAGGTGGTACCGCTGAGCATCTGGGCGGTACCTCGGGTAGAGCCTCCACCCAGAGGTACCGGTCCTTGTCGTGGTATCGTCACGGCATATGCCATAGGGTGGCTAACGAAGGTGGTTCCTAGGTGATCTCACGGCGGTATCCGGATGCGGGTATGGGGACGAGCGACACGGCGACGTACCCAGGTTCGAGGCCCTCCGATGGAGGTAACACCTCTACTCCTGCTATGAGTGTATAAGGTGATCACACAATACAATGATGCTCCTAGAGCTGTGTCCGGCTGCTCCTGGGAGGCTAAGGGAGATGATGATCTCTCTCACAGGGCAGCGCTAAGGGTGGAATGAAGTGAGAATGATCGATCCCCTGCATGAGAGGGGGTAGTGCGGCTTATATAGGCACCGGCACTTTACATAAAAGACCCTATAGTTTACTGGCCGGCTTGGCCGGCTCCGGCTTCCGCTCCTTCCCGAGGCATTGACGTCAGGAGCCGTTGAGGCCTCATGGCCTGTCCCATCCGGTTGCTGAAGTCAGCGGTATGGAGAGGAAGTGTCCCTGTCGCCATCAAGCACTGTAGCCAGTACGGATCGACGTACGCCATGATGGCCTGTCCGGCGCATGGCACTATTGCTCCACAGTGCCCCGCGCTTTACGGGAGATGAAGTCAGCGTGGACTTACGAACCCGGACCACCTACCCGGTTCCTTCTAGTGCAAGACTCGCCAGCCTCGAGTCGGTCTGAGGTACAAACCCCCAGTCGGATATGGCTTGTAGAAGCCGGCCCAGCTACAGCATTGGTGGCCGTAGCCAGGCCGACTAGGACCTAGAGCCAGCCGGCTTCCGGACCAGCCGGCCACGGCTCCAGCCGGCTGCTCCTCAGCCGGCCTTTGCCGCGAGCCGGCCAGTGGCCAGCCGGCTGCTCCGCATCCATTGCCCTACCCGGGGTCTTCCCCCCGACATTAGCCCCCGAAGCTGGCAAGGTCCTGAGTTTAGAGGGACCTAGGCAGGTTTTCCTGGCTTTTTGATCTCTTGAACATACTTGACGGCACTCGGAGGGGCCGACTGAGAATTTCCATTCAGCCGGCTGCGCCCTCATCCGGCTCGTTTCGGCCGGCTGCTCCCAGCCGGACGTTATTTTTACTTCTGCAGCTTTTGCTTTTTCACAAGTTTTGGTGATGTCTCCGCCTTGCTAGGAAAGTTTGGGGCCGGATTGAATTTAATGTCCGGCTCCGGCTTGAGTGCGCCGGAGTCTCCGCTGCCTCGGGTCCTGCGCCTGACTTGACTGGTCTGACGTCAGGCTGCTGCTGCCGGTTCGTCTGGTCACATCAATGTCTCCTCCGGATCCGGTGCAGTCGTGGGGGACGTGGTGTGGCGGTTTCTGGTAACTGCAGCGGTCGTGGGAGGCGTTATGGCGCAGTTAATCCGGGCGACGTGGCCACGATCGCCACTTGGAGGCCAACCGTCCACCGCGGGCGGCTATAAATGCCGCGGGGGAGGGTACCGAGGCGGCCACTGCCCACTTCGTCTTCCTCGCGCTCCCGCTCCTCTCGTTCTCTTCCTCGCGCTCGAGCTTCTTACTGCTCCGGCGAGCGTTTCTCACTGGCGAACTCCGGCGAGCACATCTCTGCCGATCCGCCGCTACTCCGACGAGCCGGCGCCACGGGGCCCCGCATTTCAACGGTGCGTCCTCCGCCGCCGCCGTCGCCGCCGTCGCGAGGTTCTTCTTCGCCCTTCCGTCTGTCCTGGTCTTCTTCCTCCTCCTCTTCATCGATGGCCGGCGCAAGCGGGTCTTGGAGGGGATCTTACATGAGGGAGGACGACATCGAGCATCTGGTGCGCCTCCACCGGATCCCGTCGACGGTGATCACGAGGGCCCCCGGCGCGGAGGTGGAGCCCAAGCCAGAGCCCGGCGAGCGCGTCGTCTTCGGCGCGCATTTCGACCTCGGGTTGGGCCTGCCGGCGTCCAACTTCTTCCGCCAGTTCCTCGATTACTTCGGCCTGCAGCCGCATCACCTTCCGGCCAACGCCTGCATCCTCCTCAGCTGCTATGTGGCTTTCATGGAGGCGTACGCCGGCTTGTGGCCGGAGATTGACTTCTGGAGCCGCCTCTTCTACATCAAGGCGCAAACGACCGACGGCCACCTGCGGACCTGCGGCGCCGCCTCGATCTACTCCCGGCCGGGTACGCCTTTCCCCAAGATTCCGACTGTCGACTCGGTGAAGAACTGGCAGATGTCGTTCTTCTACGTGCGCAACGAGAATCCGGGCTTCGACCGGATCAACCTGCCGGAGTACAATCCGGCCCCTCCAGTCGGCCGGATCAACTGGGGCTACAACGCCCGAACGACGGACCCGGACGCGGAGGTGAGCCAGCTCTGGGATTTCCTGGGGGCCGCCGTCGCGGGCGGGCTGACTGCCGAGGATCTCCTCTGCACCGCCGCCGAGCGCCGGGTGCTGCCGCTTTAGCTGCGCACCCACAAGATTGGGCACATGTCCAGCCGGTTCGATCCGACCCGGACGTCCAAGGTGGAGCTCTCCAAGCCCCAGGTGGCCCGCCGGGTGAACAACATCACCAAGGCCAACATGCCGGACGCCTGGAACTACGGGCTGGCGCCCCGCAACCGGGACTTGCCGCCTGAGCTGGTAAGTTTCGTTGTTTTGGCCGACTTCCGGCTTGCGGCTGCGTGGCCGACTTCGCTCTTTGCCGGCTTCCGGCTTATGGCTTACTTATATTTCTTCTGTCTTCTAGCTCTTCGACCGCCAGAACGTTGAGGACGGCGACCTGGCGACAAGGAGGTGGACGCCGGATCACGCCGATCCGGCTGACCAAGCCGGCGACCAGGCTAGCGACGACGATCTGCCGCAGGCGCCTGACCAAGGCGGCCAAGGGGAGCACAATCCGCCTCCTTCGCCAGAGCAGCAGGAGGACGACGAGCCGGCGACGTCCACCACGGGGCCGATCCCCGCAGTGCCTCTGCGCGCGAGGCCGCCAAGCACCACGGCGACTTCGGCGCCCAAGGGGAAGAAGCGGGTCGGCGACCGCTCCTCCACCGCCGCCTTGGAGGCGAAGGCGAAGAAGCAGCGCCGGCTGCAGCCGAAGAAGGTTCCGGAGCAGGCCGGGTGAGTTTTTCTTCTCTTCTTGTTTGATTCCTTTTCTTTCCTTTCTCTTTATACTCATCTTTTTTCTTATTTGGTCGGCTAGGGCTCCCATCAAGTTCACTCAGGGCGGCGGCTCCCGGCAGGCTCCCCGTGTCGTGTCGCCGCCTCCGCGACAAAGGAGGGAGCCGACGCCGCAGCCTTCGGCGCGCGCGCCCACACCTCCACCGGTCGTTGTGCCGCCTGTGGGTACTCCGCCTCCCACAGGGGCGCCTTCTTTCGCTGTGCCTCTGGCTTCAGCGCCTGGCCACGGCGCACGGGGTGAGCCGACGCGCCAGCCGACTCTGGACGATATGTTCCCGCGCCGCGCTCGTCTTCTGGACCCAGCGGCTGGAGCCGGCAGGGGCATGCCGCCTGCGACCGGAGCCGGAGCCAGCGGGGCTGCGCCGCCTGCGACCGGAGCCGGAGCCGGGCCCAGCGTGGTGGTGTTGGAGGAGAGCCCAGAGGGGGTACCTCAGGCGCCGGAGACGGCTGCCCCGACCGGGCCGACTGCTTCGCCCGGAGCGCCTCCATCTTCGGAGCCGACAAGGGAGGAGCCGGCCAGGCAGGAGCCGGCAAGGGACGAGCCGGCGTGCACGGGGGACACCGGCTCGCGCGCGTTGGTGAGGATGGAGGGCCCGTCGGCGCCGTTGGAGGGCCTTCATGTGGCTAAGGGCGCTCGGCTTCTGCATGTGGCGTCCGCCTCCGACTCCAGCCTTGGCTCGGCTGGCACTATGGAGCAGGCGTGGCTCAGCGCGGACTCCTACGAAGTGACCAGTCGGGAGGGGAACCCAGGCGTGGCGTCGGTGAAGATGTTCTTCTCCGGCTTCCAGGCCAACCTCAAGGCCAGGGCTGCTGAGACCGCGGCCAACCTCGCCAAGGTGGAGGAAGCCAGCAAGGTAAGTACTTCGTCTTTTTTTGCAATTTGGTTATTATCCTGGTAGCCCTCCGAGGCGTGGGCTGGCTGCTTGGAGCCGTTCCGGGTTTCGTCTGGTTGACTGATTCTCTTTTTCCTTAGGCGGTTACGGAGCGGCGTACTCAACCGCATCGTGACCCGCTACCACAAGGCCAAGCTTGAGCGGGCCGACTTGGCTCGCGAGCTGGAGGCCGTCAAGGGTAAGGTCTTTTTCCTTCCGACTTGATTACTTGCTTGATCTTATTTGGCTGACGCCTTTTCCGGTTGTCTTGCAGCTGAAGCCGCCAGGGTCCCGCAGCTGGAGGCGGACCTTCGGGCCGCCCGCGCTCAGTGCGCCGAGAGCGAGGAGGCGGGCCGGGCTGCTGCCGCCAAGCTCAAGGTGGCTGATGGGGAGCTGGGGCGGCTGCGCCGGCTTGAGGAGAATCACCTCAAGGAGCTTGCCCTCCTCAGGACGGCTGAGAAGGAGAAGGTGGACGACCTGAGCAAGCGGCTGCATGAGGTTGAGAAGCAGCGGCTTGCGCTTCAGGAGGAGGTGACCACCAAGTCCGCGGAGCTGTCGGCCACCGCCAAACGCTGGGTGGAGGAGATCGGCTTGCTTGATCGTGGCTTGGCAGGTAGGCCTTTTTATTTTTCTCTTTCCTTCCCCTTTGCTGGCTTTCGGTTGTCGGCTGCCGGCTTGGGCAGGCGGCCGGCAGCAGAAACTCTGATTTTTTCGCTATCTCCATCTTCGGGCTGGGGGCAGTCGGTTCGTGCCGGCTGCCGCCAGGATTTTTCTTCTTCAAAATCTCCATCTTCGGGCTGGGAGCAGTCGGTTCGTGCCGGCTGCCGCCAGGCTTTTTCTTCTTCGAAATCTCCATCTTCGGGCTGGGGGCAGTCGGCTCGTGCCGGCTGCCGCCAGGCTTACTTTAGAGCTTCAGAATCTCCATTTTCGGGCTGGGGGCAGTCGGCTCGTGCCGGCTGCCGCCAGGCCTACTTTAGGACTTTGAAAATTTGCATTTTTCAGCTTTTTTCGGCTTTGAAGGATTTCTAACGCACTTCTCCTTTATAACGGCCTTCCCGGAAGCGCAAGATGCGGCGCTAGCAGCCGTTGGTGATGCGCGCGATGCTAGGAGGCGGGCGACTGGCGAGGGCAGCGCGGAGTACTTCACCATGGAAGATTACATGGCATCCATGGCCGCCCGCGTCGAGCCTATCACCAAGCTCGGCTGGGAGCTCTGGAAGGCGGCTGAGGAGCTGATCCAGCTGCTGTGGCCAGCGGAGACGTTGCCGCAGGATCTCTCCAACCTCATCGCCTGGCTGGAGCAGGCGCCCGACCGCTTCCTCGACTGGAAGGAGTCTGCCACGCGCGCTGGAGCCGACATGGCGCTGTCCTTCGTGCTCTCCTGGTACAGCGAGGTGGACCTTGGGCAGCTCGAGTACCGGCGGGCCGGCGTGGAGGATGCTCTCCCGGTTGAGATCAAGACAGCCCGGCTCGCCCGTGCCTGCGCCATCGCCGACTTCGTCGACAAGGGCCTCTTCATCCCGGACCCGAACCCGCCGTCTGAGGACGAGGACGAGGAGATGGAAGACGAGGAGGCGGAAGACGCGCCTGAGGATGACCCGGCAGCCGGCTCCGCTGATGCTCCTCCGGCTGGTCCTAATCCAGCCGGCGCTTAGATGTACCTGTCTCTAGGTGTTGCTTTTTGAAGAACAATTCGTTAAATCCTCGGAATGCCGGGTGCATATGTATGAATATTATTGTCCTTTTATTATGTCACACTTTAATGTGTTTGTTAATCATTTGCGTGCCGACTTGCTTTCTTTCGACTTGTTCACTTTTTCCCATCCGCCCCACTCTTTGGCTTTGCTCTTGCCGATCGTACGTCAGACTTGCGATCCGTCGCCGGATCAAGAGCGGGCCGCTGGGTGAGGCCGACAGTATTTCAGTCGAACGAGCCGAGTTCGGCAATCCGGCACTTTTATGAAAAGTTATAAGTCAATTCGCTTTCACTCTTTCCCTTAGTCGTCTTTCGCGTGCCGGCTCCCTAGGCCTTACTCCCGCCAGCCGGACAGCCGGGTTGCGGTCTGTAGCTGGGTCGGAAGCCGGCTGTCGGAAACCGGATCACGTTACTTAGCAGGCCACGTGAGAGGGTGTAAGCCAACTGGCGAAACAAAGTAGAGTATGCGAAAAACTTGTCGGAAACGGCGCTCTTGGCGCGTGCTTTTTCATAGCTTACAAAAGGAGTACAAGGGATACATACATTCCTGCTCTCAAGTGTAAAATGGGCGGAGCAAGTTGACATTACAGGGACGTTTAGTCTCCTCGTCAGCCTTGTTCGGCTTGTTTTCTCTAGCCTATTGGGCATCTATGAGATAGTAGGAATCATTGCCTACTGCCTTGCTCACGATGAAGGGACCCTCCCATGGGGATGACAGTTTATGCTGTTCGGCTGTCCGCTGGATCAGCCGGAGCACTAGGTCTCCTTCTCGGAATGCTAAGGGCTAGACCTTCCGGCTGTGATAGCGTCGGAGGCTCTGCTGGTAAATAGTAGATCTGGATGCGGCCAGCAGCCGGGCCTCTTCGACCAGGTCGACTCCATATTCGCGAGCTTCTTTGGCTTCAGCTTCTGTGTAGAGCTTGATCCTTGGCGCGTTGTGCTCGATATCAGTTGGCAGGACGGCTTCGGCCCCGTATACGAGGAAAAAAGGTGTGAAGCCGACTGAGCGGTTCGTAGTTGTTCTCAGGCTCCACAGCACATTGGGCAACTCTTCAATCCAGCAGCCGGCTGCTCGCTCGAGCGGCTCCACCAGCCGGGGCCGGATGCCAGCTAAGACCAGGCCGTTAGCCTTCTCCACTTGTCCGTTAGACTCCGGGTGCGCCACAGAAGATAGGGCCATCCGGATCCCCATTTCCCCGCAATAGCGAGAGAAGATGCCTTGGGAGAAGTTGCTGCCGTTGTCGGTGATGATGCTGTGGGGGTAGCCGTATCTCACGATGATTTCCTTGAGGAATGTGACGGCTGTGGAGCCGTCCAGCTTCTTGATTGGCTTGGCTTCGATCCACTTGGTGAATTTATCAATCATCACCAAGAGATGTGTCATGCCGCCTCGCGCCGTTCTGAACGGGCCCACCATGTCCAAGCCCCATACGGTGAACGGCCATGTGATGGGGATGGTTTTCAAGGCGGAAGCCGGCAAGTGCCTCTTCTTTGCGAAGCGTTGGCAGCCGTTGCACTTCTTCACCAGTTCTTCTGCGTCTCTGAGCGCAGTCGGCCAGTAGAAACCGTGCCGGAAAGCTTTGGCCACTATGGCTCTGGATGAGGCGTGATGTCCGCACTCTCCTTGGTGGATTTTCCGTAGGAGTTCAATCCCTTTAGCCGGCTCGACGCACCGCTGGAACACCCCACTTACGCTGCGTTTGTACAGCTGGTGGTTGATGATTGTATAGGCCTTGGCCCTTCTCTCAATCTGCCTGGCCTGGACTCTATCATCAGGCAGCACACCGTCGGTGAGGTAGGAGAGGAATTCTTGTGCCCATGAAGGTACGCATCTTATCTCGAATACGCTAACCAACAAGGCCTCCTGCGTGGGAGCTTCCGGATTCGACTGCGTGGTCGCCGGGTTCGGCTTGCTAGCCGGCGGGTTTGGCTTGCTAGCCCCCGAGTTTGGCGATGAAGCCCCCGGGTTGGACTGAGAAGTCCCCGGGTTCGGCATGGTAGCCGGCGGGTTTGGCTTTGAAGCCCCCGACTTGGGCGATGAAGCCCCCGGGTTTGGCTGAGCAGCCCCCGGGTCAGCCGGCACGAATATTGAATCCGAGTCCGGTGACGGTGTGATGGACGGCTTCTTGAGAACCGCCAAGGCGACACCCGGCGGAATGGCTTGCCGGGTTGAGCCAATCTTGGACAAGGCGTCAGCCGCCTCGTTGTTTGCTCGTGGCACATGGTGAAATTCGCAGCTGTCGAAGAAGCCGGATAGCTGCTGGACGTGGAAGCGGTACGAGGCCATGTTGGCGTCCTTCGCGTCCCAGTCGCCAGATGCTTGCTGTATAACCAAGTCGGAGTCGCCGAAGCAAAGTATGCGACGCACGCCGATCTCCTTGGCCAGCTTCAGCCCATGGATGAGCGCTTCATACTCCGCCACATTGTTGGATGCGGCGAAGTGGATCTGCAGGACATAGTCCAGCCGGTCTCCCTTGGGAGAGGTGATGACGATGCCGGCTCCCAAGCCGTTGCGCATCTTCGAGCCGTCAAAGTGCAGCTTCCAATGTGTGGAATCCGGCACAGGTGGCAGGTATTGCATCTCGGCCCAGTCGACGAAGAAGTCCGCGAGGATCTACGACTTGATGGCCGTGCGTGCCTCGTAGAGGATGGTGTGGGCGGCTAGCTCCAGAGCCCACTTGGCAACCCGGCCGTTGGCGTCCTTGCTGCCGATGATTTCCGCCAAGGGTGCTGGGGCAACCACCTTGATGGGGTGCTCTTGGAAGTAGTGCTTGAGCTTCTTGGCCGCCATGTACACGCCGTAGGTGACCTTCTGGTAGTGGGGGTAGTTTTGCTTCGACTGGGAGAGTACTTCGCTGAGGTAGTAGACTGGGCGCTGAACCAGCTGCTCCCTGCCGTCTTCTTTGCGCTCCACCACCAGGACAACGCTAACCACTCGATTGGTGGCTGCGATGTATAACAGCATCGGCTCCATTGAAGCCGGTGTTGCGAGGATTGGCGCAGTTGAGGGCACGCGCTTCAAGTCACGGAAGGCTTCATCCGCCTGCGGTGACCAGATGAACTTGTCCGAATTCTTCAGCAATTGGTACAAGGGCAGTGCCTTCTCCCGGCCCGGTGACCGACGAAGCGGCTCAAGGAGGCCAGGCAGCCAGTGAACTTCTGGACGTCCTTGAGGCACTGCGGCAGTTCCATCTTCTCCAGGGCACTGATCTTCTCCGGGTTGGCTTCGATCCCTCGCTGAGAGACGAGGTAGCCAAGGAGTTGGCCAGACGGCACGCTGAATGTGCACTTGGCCGGGTTGAGCTTCATCCGGAATGTTCTCAGATTGGTGAAGGTTTCTCTCAGGTCATCAAGGAGGGTAGTCGTCTCCTTGGTCTTTACAACGACATCATCCACATATGCGTGAACGTTTCTGCCGATTTGATCCTGCAAGCATTTTTGCATGCACCTTTGGTAGGTGGCGCCTGCATTTTTCAAGCCGAACGGCATAGTCGTGTAGCAATAAGCCCCATACAGGGTAATGAACGAAGTCTTTATTTGATCATCCGGATTCAAAGGAATCTGGTGGTAGCCTGAATAGGCATCTAGAAAAGACAACAGTTCACAGCCGGCAGTCGAGTCTATGACTTGATCTATGCGCGGCAGGGGGAAGGGGTCCTTCGGGCACGCCTTGTTCAGGCTGGTGTAGTCGATACACATGCGCCAGGAGCCGTTCTTCTTCAAAACCAGGACCGGGTTCGCCAACCAGTCCGGGTGCAGCACTTCCATGATGAAGCCGGCTGCCAGCAGCCGGGCGATTTCTTCACCGATGGCCTTCCTTCTTTCTTTGGCGAAGCGCCTGAGAGGCTGCTTCACCGGCTTGGCTTCAGGCCGGACGTGGAGGTGGTGCTCAGCCAACTCCCTCGGCACACCCGGCATGTCTCTTGGAGTCCATGCGAAGATGTCCTGATTCTCACGGAGGAAGCTGGTGAGCTCGCTTTCCTATTTCTTGCTCAAGCCGGCACCGATGGTGACGTACTTGTCCGGCTGCGCCGGGTCCAGCAGGATCTTCTTGGTGTTGTCGGTCGGCTGGAAGTGAGTCGTCCCAGCCGGGTTGCCTGCAGCCGGCATGTCCGTCTGCGCGGCTTTGGCGAGGGCGATGGCGTCGTGGATGAGCTGCTTCTCGGTGGCGATGACCAGCGTCTGGGCCATCTTTGAGCTCTGCGTGGCGCAGTCCATGGAGCGGCGGTAGTCGCCGGCTATGGTGATGACCCCTTTAGGGCCACGCAGCTTCATCTTCAGGTACCCGTAGTGGGGCACCGCCATGAACTTCGTCAGGGCCGGCCTGCCCAGGAGCGCGTGGTAGGGACTGACGAGGTCCACCACCTCGAACTCAATCTTCTCGGTGCGGAAGTGATCCGGCTTCCCGAACATCGCCTCCAGCGTGATCCGGCCGATCGGCTGGCAGCAATGGCCCGGCACGATGCCATGGAAGATGGTGGGGGTGGGACGCAGCTCGGCTTCTTGGATGCCTAGCTTGCGGGCGGTGTCGCGTTAGAGGATGTTGATGTTGCTGCCGCCGTCGATGAGGACGCGCGAGAAGCGCACGCTGCGCCGGGTCGTGCCAATGGTGGGGTCGAGGACCATGGCGTAGCTGCCCGGCTTCGGCAGGACAGCCGGTGTGTCGCGGCGATCAAAGGTGATGGCCTGCTCTGACCAGTTTAGGTACTGGGGGACCGGTGGTATGACCGCGTTGACCTCGAGGGAACGGCTCTGCTGGCTCGTCCTGTCCTCGGTCTCGGAGATGAAGATGATGTAGGTAGCATCTTCGGCCAGATATCGGCCATGGTGCACTTGGTTAGCCTCGTGGTGCTCGAGGTTGGCGTTCTCTGCTCCGGCTTGGCCACCCGGCCCGCCGGCTGGAGGGGGCGGGGGTGGAGGCGGGAGAGGTTCGCCGCTTGTCAGCCGCTTCATGAAGTGGCAGTCGTGGGTGGTGTGGTTGGAGGGGTTCTTGCCGCTGTGGTAGTTGCACGGCGAGTCGAGCATCTGCTCGAAGGTATACTTCGGCTTCCATTGCCGGTCTTGCTTCTGGCGGCGGCTGCTGCCTGCCGCGTTGTCTGCCACGACTGCCACATGGGCAGAGCCGTACCGGCGGTCCGGCTGGTCGCTGTGACGCTTGCCGCGGTAGTTATCCCGCCGGCTGCCGTGAGAGGCGCCGTCAGCCGGCTTGTGCTCAGCCGACTTCTGGTGGTCCCGCCTGGAGGGAGCCGGCGTTGGTTCAGCCGTCGCCTTGCCGGCTTCTTCAGCCAGCGCGTACTTGTCGGCAATGGCCATGAGGGAGGCCATGGACTTGGGCTCGCTGCAGCGCAGCTTGTGCCACAGCATGGTGTTGGGCCGGTAGCCGCCCATGAAGAAGCTGATGGCCTGGATCTCGTGCACGCCCTCGCAGGAGTTGCGCATCTCGCACCAGCGCGTCAGGTACGCGCGATCCGTCTCGTCCGGGCCCTGCTTGCACATTTCTAGCTGCTGGGGGCGACCCGGCCGGCGGTAGGTGCCGGTGAAGTTGCTGATGAAGGCCTCCTCGAAATCAAGCCAGCCGTTGATGCTGCCGGCTGGCAGGTTGTTGAGCCAGGTGCGGGCGGAGCCGACCAGCATCAGGGGGGAGTATCGCACCGCCCAGCGCTTGTTGCCTCTGGAGATGCCGACTGCGGTGGAGTAGTCCTGCAGCCAGTCCTCCGGCTTGGCGGTGCCGTCATACTTGGGCGTGTCGCGGGGGAGCTGGAAGCCGTCGAGCATGGGCTCGTTGGCGATGCGGGGCCCGAAGCACTTGGGGCAAGCCGGCACCTCTTCTTCCGCGATGCGGGATTCGACCAGCCGATCGAGGCGGTCTCTGGCGTAGGTGGGCTCGATGCGGGGGCCCAGCCGGGAACGTGCCGGCTGGCGAGTGCCGGCTCGCTCTGGGGCCGGCCTGTGCTGGCGCCTTGGCGCCGCCTGCTCGGAGTCATGCTCCTGGTTCCGGCTTGGTGGTGGCCGGCTGCGGCCGCTGTGGCCGCTGTCCAGCCGGCTTGTCCGGCTTGAACCTGCGTGCGTGGCGCGGGAGTCCTTGCGCCGGCTTGGTGCGGGCGAGGCGGACTCGGCCGTGTCCCTGTGGGGGCCCTTGCTATTGCCTGCAGCAGCGCAGACGTGAGGAGCTTCGGGAGCACCATACCTGGGGTCCTTGGTCTGCTCAGCTGCAGCCCGGCACAGGTCAGCTACGCGCTGCGTCTGGCAGCGCAGCTCTTCTCCTTCGAGGAGGGCCAGCTCCTTCGCAGCGGCTTCGGCTGCGAGGATGTTCTTGTCGGGGGTGTTGTAGACGGGTAGCTCCATGGACGGAGCCGGCGCTTCCGCGCCGTCGCGCTCGATCTCGGCGCCTAGGCCGCCTCCTCGCCGGCGGATCATGCCGGCTCGGCTGGGGTTGTTGCCGCCTGGCGTGAAGCCATGGGCGTGGTCGTACTCGCACTGGGTGATGGCCAGCTGGCGCTTGGCGGTAGCCAGCTCGTCAGCCTGCTGGAGGAGGAGCTGGCGATGCGCCTCCAGGTCCGCCTCGACGGTGGTGGCGTCGCCGCCTGCGGTGAGCGGAGAGCTCAGCTTCGCCCGGACTTCGTCCAGCCGGGATGGAGGTGGGGGCGCCTTTGGGCCCGAGCCGGATGCGTTGGGGTCGACGTTGCGCTCCAGGTTGGGGCCGTGGATGCGCGTGGACTTGATGGGGGGCTCCTCGCCAGCCATCATGACTTGCACGACGGCGGGGCTGGCGGGAGCGCTGCTGGCGCCGGCTCGCGGAGGAGGGCTTGCGCAGCGCAGCACCTGCCGCGGGTAGCGTGGTGGTGCGACGGTGGCGACGTAGACATCGTGGCCGCCGAAGGAGATGATGCGGCCGCCGGCAGGGAAAGGCCGGTCGGCGAAGCAGCCAGCGTTGTTGCTGACGCAGTCGAGGGAGCCGAATCTCCAGATCAAGCCTGAAGCGACTCGCTCGCCGGAGGTGATGGTGAGGCCCGTCCGGATGAAGACACCGGCCGAGGACGCTGAAGGCCCCACGGTGGGCGCCAAATGTCGTGGTATCGTCACGGCATATGCCATAGGGTGGCTAACGAAGGTGGTTCCTAGGTGATCTCACGGCGGTATCCGGATGCGGGTATGGGGACGAGCGACACGGCGACGTACCCAGGTTCGAGGCCCTCCGATGGAGGTAACACCTCTACTCCTGCTATGAGTGTATAAGGTGATCACACAATACAATGATGATCCTAGAGCTGTGTCCGGCTGCTCCTGGGAGGCTAAGGGAGATGATGATCTCTCTCACAGGGCAGCGCTAAGGGTGGAATGAAGTGAGAATGATCGATCCCCTGCATGAGAGGGGGTAGTGCGGCTTATATAGGCACCGACACTTTACATAAAAGACCCTATAGTTTACTGGCCGGCTTGGCCGGCTCCGGCTTCCGCTCCTTCCCGAGGCATTGACGTCAGGAGCCGTTGAGGCCTCATGGCCTGTCCCATTTGGCTGCTGAAGTCAGCGGTATGGAGAGGAAGTGTCCCTGTCGCCATCAAGCACTGTAGCCAGTACGGATCGACGTACGCCATGATGGCCTGTCCGGCGCGTGGCACTATTGCTCCACAGTGCCCCGCGCTTTACGGGAGATGAAGTCAGCGTGGACTTACGAACGCGGACCACCTACCCGGTTCCTTCTAGTGCAAGACTCGCCAGCCTCGAGTCGGTCTGAGGTACAAACCCCCATTCGGATATGGCTTGTAGAAGCCGGCCCAGCTACAGCATTGGTGGCCGTAGCCAGGCCGACTATGTCAACACCCGGATTTTTAAGTCCGAATGCCTATTATGTCATACATCGCAATCCCAGGAATTTTGTTGTTGCGAGGCATAATAGTTAAGTATCACAGTCATCATTCATTACAAACCATAAGTCTTACAAATTGGAATCACATGATCCATATTACACGAATAGTTGATCTATTGATCAACGAACAAACACAAGTTCATAGTTCAACATAGCGGAAGCGTAAGATACAAGGACTCTCTAGTCCACAGGCCAACGCTTGACGTCGGGAAGCGCTTAGTTGTCGTAGGCGTCCTGCTGGTCATCTCCTTGTTCATCTTCATACTCTGGCCATTTGAATAGCCAGGGACAAAGCCGTGAGTACGTTGAGTACTCGCAAACTAATACTAAAGTAAGTGCTAGACATTCTAGTATGGTTTGCTAAGCTCTAGTTTATTTGCATAAAGCTAGTTTTATTTCACAAAGTTTTGAGAAAAGCTTACTCAAGTACTAACTAACTCAAGTGGGAACATTAGTGTCATTCCCACCATTCAAGTGGTGATTTCAATTCAATCCACCACAAGTCATTTCACCATCACCTTTCAACATCATTTTCAAAGATATGACATCGGAAACTGTATGGCCTTTCCAACCGTCCGTAACCGTGGACGCGGCTATTCGAATAGGTTTACACTCTGCAGAGGTTGCACACTTGTGCCACAACATTTGATTTCATCCGTCGGGATTTCCCCGAATCATCGTAACACAGTACGCGGATCATCAACCATAACCTTTCACTTACGAATCCTAGTATGAGCACCTCTCCCCATGAGCTTGGCCTCCCAGTGAAGACAGATCGGCCACAGGGAATCGCACAGGCTTGGGCCGGACATTCACCTCATTTCGCATCATATCGTATCGTTTCTGTTGTGGTAGAGGCAGCTTTCGGCATAACCCCGATGACGCTTGTTTAGAGGGAACCCATACTAAGACGCATAAACTTCCAGTTAAGCCCTACCCATAATCAGGTATTGTGGGGGTACTTGATAATTGGAAAGGTATCGCATTCAAACCAACATCATGTTTTATCAAAAATCACCATCTTCTCTTGGTCATATTCCCCTTCAAAAATCATTCAATGGAATGCATCTTCATTCCAAGGTTAAAAAAAACCTTTCAAATTCACCTGGTTCCCATCTAGAGTAGTCAAGTTTTAATTCTTTAGCACTAGCTCTAATTCATGAGGGGTGCTAACTTGCTTTGCTTTGGGAAGACTAACTCACTACTCTAGGACTCAACTTGTACTTTGACCAAAGTTAACTATAAAAGTAACTCATTTAGAAAACAAGTAAAAGCTGGTAAGGTAAAAACTTGGGATGGGTTCATATAAGAAAAGGGTAAGAAACATGGGGCTTGCACTTTGCAAGAATATTAGCTTGCAATGGTAGTAGCTTGCCTTGGTAGTTTTCAAACTGTTCCTCTTCCTCCTCCTGGTAGCAACCTTCTTCTTCGGCGTACTCTCCGGTGCTACCGTCTAAATTTGAATACGAGTATAATTACTCACTAATTCAATGGCTATTCCACACATCACAAATAAACACACAAACTACTCTATGCACACCACATAAATAAACTAGGGTGCATGGGTTGTGGGATTTAACTAGAATTTGTATTCCATATGTAAATGATAGTTTCCATAGGGTTCTTGAGAAATAATTTCCTCTCATTGAAATCTTCTTAAGATTTAATTTCTCCAACAATCATGGATGAACTCATATTGACCTGAGTCAAATGTTCATCATCATCATTTGGGAAAATGATTTAAATGAGGTGGGTCACCTCATACCATTTAAATAACACTACCTTTGATTTAAATCTCAAGTAATTCATATAAGAGAGTTTGGAACCAGGGTCCAAACATCCCATGAATCCATGTGAGACAAGTTTAAATGAAGTGTAGGACTTCACACAATTTAACCTTATTAGTTTTGGACAATATCAACTAGTTAAACTAGTCAAAATATCCATTCATTAAACCATGGCATGATCATGCAAAGTGACCACACCATTTTATTGTATAAACAATTAGTGTAAGTCAAAAGTGAGCTATTAGAGTTGGAACTAACTTAATATCTATTTTGGTTGATTTTTAAGAATTATTTGAATAGGGAAAAGTCCCTGTCTTGTTATTTTTATCATATTTATTCTACAACGAAATTGACCATGAGGCCAGTGGCATGTTGTAGAGAATTTCAGTGGCTTTCTAACAATATAAAATTCACTAAATTTGGTTTAGCCAAATTGAAATGGTTGAATTTCAAAGTGGAGGCAGTATTCAAATTCATTTGAATTAATTAAACTAAGTTTGGATTAAAAGGGCCGGCGGGAAAAGCTATTGGGCCAATTCATTTAAACAGGCCCACGGCCAGCCCACCACGCGTCTGTGCCCGCGTGGGCTGCCTGACAGGGTGGGGTCCGCCTGTCAGCCTCTTTTAAAACCCGAAACGGTATGGAGTCGTGTGGTGCGTTGGATTAGAATTAGATCGGACGGCACAGGGCCATCGTCATCTCCGGCGAGATCCCGACGGTGCGGCGGCGGCAGTAGGGGGTGGGAGAGCTCACCGCGGCTCCAGCAAGGGTTGGCAGTGTGCGCGGTGAAGGTGTAGACGACGGCGAGTCGACTGGTACCGGCGGCAACTCCTGGATCGGCTTCAATCGGCGGCGAGCTTCCGCGGCGTCCGTCGGCAGTGAGGTGGCGATTGGGTGGCTACGGCGGCGAATGTGGATGGTGGAGTGGCTCAGGCGGTCGAGTGAGAAGAGGGGAGTGTGCTGGTGTGCTCAATTCGACGAATGGAGCTCTCCTTTTATAGGCTTGAGAGAGGGTGGCGGGGCAGTGGCAAGGTCGACCATGGTGCGGCTTCTCCGGCGGCTGGTCGAGCTAGGCGAGGGCACTGTCGGGTTCTCCTCGTCCAGGCGAAGCTAGAGGTGGTGCTGGTTTGGTCGGGGGACGTCCGGTCTGGTCGCATTTCTTCCACGACGGCCGCGGCGCGTACGGGATGTGGTCGTCGTTTCCGGCGCCGGCGGTCACGGGTCTGGGCTGGGCGCGTGTCTGGCGCGGCTGAGATGTCACGGCGGCGTGCTTGGTGAAGAAAGGGGGTCCAGTGCGTGAGCAGAGGGGCTGCGCGGCGCGTGGCCAGTGGGTGCCCGTGGCGTGCTCTCGTGCGACGTCTACGGCATGCTGGCCGCCATGGGCGCGCGCTGGTCTGGCCAGTGTCGAGCTCCTCCTCGACCGTGGCCGATGCTAGGTGATCCAGTAGAGTGAGGTGGAGGGCAAGGGCATGGTGGCCAGGGTTGGCGATGAAGGAGAGAGGAGGTGGTGCGGCATGGTGGTGCCATGGCCGGCATGGCCATGCCATGCAAGCTATCCCCTCCTCCTTAGCTCCACTATGTGTCATTGATGGTTAGAGGGAACCAGGGGACCAAATGGGCTAGGTTTGATGTAGGTTAGAGGTGTAGATCACTATAGCAAATAGTGTCTAAATAGTGTTCAATTTTGGAAATTACAAAATTGTCCACATCTGAAATAATTCAAAAGGTGAAAGTTTTTGAAAAGTGAGTGTTGAGATAAGTTGTAAATGACCAGAGGTGATTGGAGGTGGTGGTGGAAAAATTTGAATTCAAAGATTGGCCAAAATGGCTAAGTGGAGATTGTTGCACTTGTTAAAATGTTGCAAATTTGGATGAGCATAGCTATTGATCAAAGATGAATTTGGCAGGGTGATCTTCATCAAAGTTGTTCACCTTGATGTTGACTTTGAAATGGTGCAAAGAGTTAGCAAGAATTGGTTTGGGAAAATTGAATTGCAGGGGCTCAAAGTGGTGATCAGACTAAATTTGGCAGATTTGGCCATTATCATATGTGAGTGGGAATTGTGTTTGAATTTCATTTGAATTGTGCACCCTTGGTTCCAAAAGTTGTAATAAGTGTTTAATAACATTATTCAACTAATGGTGAAGACCAAATAGGTCTAGGGTCAACATTTATAAAAATGCCATAGGGCATATGTGAGGGTTTTTAGGGTTTTCCAAATATTGGATTTTCTTCCTCTTTGTTTTATTTGGTTGGTGATCTTCATATGATCACCCTAGGGTTTTAGAGCATATCAAATACAAGTAATAACAAGCATCATGGCATATCACTCAAATGCACAAGTCCTATGCATGGTACTATATGCAAAAGAAAAGTTTTTGTTGGTTTGAAATTTTGTTTTCTGGAATTCTCTAACTTTCTTTTTATTGAAATTTGGGGTGTTACAGACTAGGACCTAGAGCCAGCCGGCTTCCGGACCAGCCGGCCACAGCTCCAGTCGGCTGCTCCTCAGCCGGCCTTTGCCGCGAGCCGGCCAGTGGCCAGCCGGCTGCTCCGCATCCATTGCCCTACCCGGGGTCTTCCCCCCGGCAGTCCTCCTCCTACTTCCCACGTGGTAGCATTGGGGCTGCAGTGCACCGGCCGGTAGTACCAGCCAGGGGGGCGGTACTACCGGTCCTCCCTCCATGCGCGCAACAAGGGCTGCTGCTGGCCTCCTCCCTCCTTCTCTCTTCTTTTCTTCTTATTCTTCTTTTCTCCTTTCTTCTTCTTTCTTCTTCCCTCTTTCTTCTTCTCTTCTCATTTCCTCTTCCTCTCCCTTGTGCAACATGTGTTGTGCGTCTACCATTCCTTGTCGACATCTGTACCTAATGACACATAACATATGGGCATGAGGTAGCATACCATTCAAGTGTGTGTTGAGATCGACCACGGAGAGGATAGAGTTCACCTTGTCATGTAGTCGGACTCGTGTCATCGGTCCACTTGGGGGGCCCCTTGGACATCGTGTAGGGTTGTCATTAGGCGGGGCTACATCATCTCCCCCCCTTGGAGAAGAGTCCTCCTCGACTCTTGTTCCTCCTCATTTCCATGATGGTGTGAGAGAACCGAGATGTTGAATGTCTTGCTCACCAAGTACTTGGAATTGTTGTTGTCGATGATGTAGGCGTTGATCCTTGTAGCTTGGTGAAGGACGAGTTTCTCATCTTGATACGTCTCTGACGTATCGATAATTTCTTATGTTCCATGCCACATTATTGATGTTATCTACATGTTTTATGCACACTTTATGTCATATTCGTGCATTTTCTGGAACTAACCTATTAACAAGATGCCGAAGTGCCGCTTGTCAAGTTTTCTGCTGTTTTTGGTTTCAGAAATCCTAGTAAGGAAATATTCTCGGAATTGGACGAAATCAAAGCCCAGGGGCCTATTTTCTCACGAAGCTTCCAGAAGTCCGAAGGAGAGACGAAGAGGGGCCACGGAGGGGCCACACCATAGGGCGGCGCGGCCCCCCCCTTGGCCGCGCGGCCCTGTGGTGTGGGGCCCCCGTGCTGCCTCTTGACCTGCCCTTCCGCCTATAAAAAGTCTCCGTGACGAAACCCCCAGTACCGAGAACCACGATACGGAAAACCTTCCAGAGACGCCGCCGCCGCCGATCCCATCTCGGGGGATCCAGGAGATCGCCTCCGGCACCCTGCCGGAGAGGGGAATCATCTCCCGGAGGACTCTACGCCGCCATGGTCGCCTCCGGTGTGATGTGTGAGTAGTCTACCCCTGGACTATGGGTCCATAGCAGTAGCTAGATGGTTGTCTTCTCCCCATTGTGCTATCATTGTCGGATCTTGTGAGCTGCCTAACATGATCAAGATCATCTATCTGTAATTCTATATGTTGCGTTTGTTGGGATCCGATGAATAGAGAATACTTGTTATGTTGATTATCAAAGTTATGCTTATGTGTTGTTTATGATCTTGCATGCTCTCCGTTACTAGTAGATGCTCTGGCCAAGTAGATGCTTGTAACTCCAAGAGGGAGTACTTATGCTCGATAGTGGGTTCATGCCTGCATTGACACAGGGACAAGGATGAAAAGTTCTAAGGTTGTGTTGTGCTGTTGCCACTAGGGATAAAACATTAGTGCTATGTTCAAGGATGTAGTCACTAGTTACATTACGCACCATACTTAATGCAATTGTCTGTTGTTTGCAACTTAATACTGGAGGGGGTTCGGATGATAACCTGAAGGTGGAATTTTTAGGCATAGATGCAGTTGGATGACGGTCTATGTACTTTGTCGTAATGCCCAATTAAATCTCACAATACTCATCATAATATGTATGTGCATGGTCATGCCCTCTTTATTTGTCAATTGCCCAACTGTAATTTGTTCACCCAACATGCTTGTTCGTCTTATGGGAGAGACACCTCTAGTGAACTGTGGACCCCGGTCCAATTCTCTTTCTTGAAATACACCCATCTACTGCAATACTGTTCTACTGTTTTCTGCAAACAATCATCTTCCACACAATACGGTTAACTCTTTGTTACAGCAAGCCGGTGAGATTGACAACCTCACTGTTTCGTTGGGGCAAAGTACTTTGGTTGTGTTGTGCAGGTTCCACGTTGGCGCCGGAATCCCTGGTGTTGCGCCGCACTACATCCCGCCGCCATCAACCTTCAACGTGCTTCTTGGCTCCTCCTGGTTCGATAAACCTTGGTTTCTTTCTGAGGGAAAACTTGCTGCTGTGCACATCATACCTTCCTCTTGGGGTTGCCCAACGAACGTGTGAAATACACGCCATCAAGCATAGATTTCTGGCGCCGTTGCCGGGGAGATCAAGACACGCTGCAAGGGGAGTCTCCACTTCTCAATCTCTTTACTTTGTTTTTGTCTTGCTTAGTTTTATTTACTACTTTGTTTGCTGCACTAAATCAAAATACAAAAAAATTAGTTGCTAGTTTTACTTTATTTGCTATCTTGTTTGCTATATCTAAAACACAAAAAAATTAGTTTACTTGCATTTACTTTATCTAGTTTGCTTTATTTACTGTTGCTAAAATGGCCAACCCTAAAAATACTAAGTTGTGTGACTTCACAACCACAAATAATAATGATTTCTTATGCACACCTATTGCTCCACCTGCTACTACAGCAGAATTCTTTGAAATTAAACCTGCTTTACTGAATCTTGTTATGCGAGAGCAATTTTCTGGTGTTAGTTATGATGATGCTGCTGCCCATCTTAATAATTTTGTTGAATTATGTGAAATGCAAAAATATAAAGATGTAGATGGTGATATTATTAAACTAAAATTGTTCCCTTTCTCATTAAGAGGAAGAGCTAAAGATTGGTTGCTATCTCTGCCTAAGAATAGTATTGATTCATGGACTAAATGCAAGGATGCTTTTATTGGTAGATATTATCCCCTGCTAAAATTATATCTTTGAGGAGTAGCATAATGAATTTTAAACAATTAGATACTGAACATGTTGCTCAAGCTTGGGAAAGAATGAAATCTCTGGTTAAAAATTGCCCAACCCATGGACTGACTACTTGGATGATCATCCAAACCTTCTATGCAGGACTAAATTTTTCTTCACGGAATTTATTGGATTCAGCTGCTGGAGGTACCTTTATGTCCATCACTCTTGGTGAAGCAACAAAGCTTCTTGATAATATGATGATCAACTACTCTGAATGGCACACGGAAAGGGCTCCACAAGGTAAGAAGGTAAATTGGTCGAAGAAACCTCTTCCTTGAGTGATAAGATTGATGCTATTATGTCTATGCTTGTGAATGATAGGACTAATATTGATCCTAATAATGTTCCGTTAGCTTCATTGGTTGCACAAGAAGAACATGTTGATGTAAACTTCATTAAAAATAATAATTTCAACAACAATGCTTACCTAACAATTCTAGTAACAACTATAGACCATATCCTTATAATAATGGCAACGGCTATGGTAATTCTTATGGGAATTCTTACAACAATAATAGGAATTCACCCCTGGACTTGAAGCCATGCTTAAAGAATTTATTAGTACACAAACTGCTTTTAACAAATCTGTTGAAGAAAAGCTTGGGAAAATTGATATACTTGCTTCTAAAGTCGATAGTCTTGCTGCTGATGTTGATCTTTTGAAATCAAAAGTTTTGCCTAATGAGAATCATCATAATAAAATTACTACTACAGCAAATGCCATTCAAGTTAGAATTAATGAGAATATAAGATTAATGGCTGAACTGCGTGCTAGGTGGGATAGAGAAGAAAATGAAAAACTAGCTAAAAAGAAGAATATAGCTAAAGTTTGGACTATTACCACCACTAGTAATGCTAATGCTACACATGTTGCTGCACCTCCTACTAATACTAATAAAAGAATTGGTGTTAGCAATGTTTCCACTTCTAATGCAAAGCGCGAAAAACTGCCTGAAATCGCTAAAACTGAAACTGCACGTGATAAAGCTGCTGAAATTTTTTCCAACATTGGGGATGATGATCCCATTGCTTTAGATTATAATGGTTTGAATTTTGATGATTGCCACATCTCTGAAGTTATAAAGTTCTTGCAAAAACTTGCTAAAAGTCCTAATGCTAGTGCTATAAATTTGGCTTTCACGCATCATATTACAAATGCTCTCATAAAAGCTAGAGAAGAGAAATTAGAGCGCGAAGCCTCTATTCCTAAAAAGCTAGAGGATGGTTGGGAGCCCATCATTAAGATGAAGGTTAAAGATTTTGATTGTAATGCTTTATGTGATCTTGGTGCAAGTATTTCTGTTATGCCTAAGAAAATTTATAATATGCTTGACTTGCCACCGCTAAAAAATTGTTATTTGGATGTTAATCTTGCTGATCATTCTACAAAGAAAACTTTGGGTAAAGTTGATAATGTTCGCATTACCGTTAACAATAACCTTGTTCCCGTTGATTTTGTTGTCTTGGATATTGAATGCAATGCATCTTGTCCCATTATATTGGGAAGACCTTTTCTTCGAACTGTTGGTGCTGTTATTGATATGAAGGAAGGTAATATAAAATATCAATTTCCTCTCAAGAAAGGTATGGAACACTTCCCTAGAAAGAGAATGAAGGTACCTTTTGACTCTATTATGAGAACAAATTATGATGTTGACACTTCGTCTCTTGATAATACTTGATACACACTTTCTACGCCTAGCTGAAAGGCGTTAAAGAAAAGCGCTTATGGGAGACAACCCATGTTTTTACCTACAGTACTTTGTTTTTATTTTGTGTCTTGGAAGTTGTTTACTACTGTAGCAACCTCTCCTTATCTTAGTTTTGTGTTTTGTTGTGCCAAGTTAAGCCGTTGATAGAAAAGTAAGTACTAGATTTGGATTACTGCACAGTTCCAGATTTCTTTGCTGTCACGAATCTGGGTCCACCTCCCTGTAGGTAGCTCAGAAAATTAAGCCAATTTACGTGCATGATCCTCAGATATGTACGCAACTTTCATTCAATTTGAGAATTTTCATTTGAGCAAGTCTGGTGCCATTTTAAAATTCGTCAATACGAACTGTTCTGTTTTGACAGATTCTGCCTTTTATTTCGCATTGCCTCTTTCGCTATGTTGGATGAATTTCTTTGATCCACTAATGTCCAGTAGCATTATGCAATGTCCAGAAGTGTTAAGAATGATTGTGTCACCTCTGAATATGTCAATTTATATTGTGCACTAACCCTCTAATGAGTTGTTTCGAGTTTGGTGTGGAGGAAGTTTTCAAGGATCAAGAGAGGAGTATGATGCAACATGATCAAGGAGAGTGAAAGCTCTAAGCTTGGGGATGCCCCGGTGGTTCACCCCTGCATATATCAAGAAGACTCAAGCGTCTAAGCTTGGGGATGCCCAAGGCATCCCCTTCTTCATCGACAACATTATCAGGTTCCTCCCCTGAAACTATATTTTTATTCCATCACATCTTATGTGCTTTTTCTTGGAGCGTCGGTTTGTTTTTGTTTTTTGTTTTGTTTGAATAAAATGGATCCTAGCATTCACTTTATGGGAGAGAGACACGCTCCGCTGTAGCATATGGACAAGTATGTCCTTGGTTTCTACTCATAGTATTCATGGCGAAGTTTCTCCTTCGTTAAATTGTTATATGGTTGGAATTGGAAAATGATACATGTAGTAATTGCTATAAATGTCTTGGGTAATGTGATACTTGGCAATTGTTGTGCTCATGTTTAAGCTCTTGCATCATATGCTTTGCACCCATTAATGAAGAAATACATAGAGCATGCTAAAATTTGGTTTGCATATTTGGTTTCTCTAAGGTCTAGATAATTTCTAGTATTGAGTTTGAACAACAAGGAAGACGGTGTGGAGTCTTATAATGTTTTCAATATGTCTTTTATGTGAGTTTTGCTGCACCGGTTCATCCTTGTGTTTGTTTCAAATAAGCCTTGCTAGCCTAAACCTTGTATCGAGAGGGAATACTTCTCATGCATCCAAAATACTTGAGCCAACCACTATGCCATTTGTGTCCACCATACCTACCTATACTACATGGTATTTTCCGCCATTCCAAAGTAAATTGCTTGAGTGCTACCTTTAAAATTCCATCATTCACCTTTGCAATATATAGCTCATGGGACAAATAGCTTAAAAACTATTGTGGTATTGAATATGTAATTATGCACTTTATCTCTTATTAAGTTGCTTGTTGTGCGATAACCATGTTCACTGGGGACGCCATCAACTATTCATTGTTGAATTTCATGTGAGTTGCTATGCATGTTCGTCTTGTCTGAAGTAAGAGAGATCTACCACCATATGGTTAAGCATGCATATGTTAGAGAAGAACATTGGGCCGCTAACTAAAGCCATGATCCATGGTGGAAGTTTCAGTTTTGGACAACAATCCTCAAATCTCAAATGAGAAAATTATTAATTGTTGTTATATGCTTATGCATAAAAGAGGAGTCCATTATCTGTTGTCTATGTTGTCCGGTATGGATGTCTAAGTTGAAGAATAATCAATAGCGAGAAATCCAATGCGAGCTTTCTCCTTAGACCTTTGTACAAAGCGGCATAGAGGTACCCCTTTGTGACACTTGGTAAAAACAGGTGCATTGTGATGACCCGGTAGTCCAAGCTAATTAGGACAAGGTGCGGGCACTATTAGTACGCTATGCATGAGGCTTGCAACTTATAAGATATAATTTACATGATGCATATGCTTTATTACTACCGTTGACAAAATTGTTTCATGTTTTCAAAATCAAAGCTCTAGCACAAATATAGCAATCGATGCTTTTCCTCTATGGAGGACCATTCTTTTACTTTCAATGTTGAGTCAGTTCACCTATCTCTCTCCACCTCAAGAAGCAAACACTTGTGTGAACTGTGCATTGATTCCTACATACTTGCTTATTGCACTTATTATATTACTCTATGTTGACAATATCCATGAGATATACATGTTACAAGTTGAAAGCAACCGCTGAAACTTAATCTTCTTTTGTGTTGCTTCAATATCTTTACTTTGAATTGTTGCTTTATGAGTTAACTCTTATGCAAGACTTATTGATGCTTGTCTTGAAGTGCTATTCATGAAAAGTCTTTGCTATATGATTCACTTGTTTACTCATGTCATATACATTGTTTTGATCGCTGCATTCACTACATATGCTTTACAAATAGTATGATCAAGATTATGATGGCATGTCACTCCAGAAATTATCTCGTGTTATCGTTTTACTCGCTCGGACGAGCAGAACTAAGCTTGGGGATGCTGATACGTCTCCAACGTATCGATAATTTCTTATGTTCCATGCCACATTATTGATGTTATCTACATGTTTTATGCACACTTTATGTCATATTCGTGCATTTTCTGGAACTAACCTATTAACAAGATGCCGAAGTGCCGATTCTTTGTTTCTGCTGTTTTTGGTTTCAGAAATCCTAGTAAGGAAATATTCTCGGAATTGGACGAAATCAAAGCCCAGGGGCCTATTTTCTCACGAAGCTTCGAAGTCCGAAGGAGAGACGAAGAGGGGCCACGGAGGGGCCACACCATAGGGCGGCGCGGCCCCCCCTTGGCCGCGCGGCCCTGTGGTGTGGGGCCCCCGTGCCGCCTCTTGACCTGCCCTTCCGCCTATAAAAAGTCAACGTGACGAAACCCCCAGTACCGAGAACCACGATACGGAAAACCTTCCAGAGACGCCGCCGCCGCCGATCCCATCTCGGGGGATCCAGGAGATCGCCTCCGGCACCCTGCCGGAGAGGGGAATCATCTCCCGGAGGACTCTACGCCGCCATGGTCGCCTCCGGTGTGATGTGTGAGTAGTCTACCCCTGGACTATGGGTCCATAGCAGTAGCTAGATGGTTGTCTTCTCCCCATTGTGCTATCATTGTCGGATCTTGTGAGCTGCCTAACATGATCAAGATCATCTATCTGTAATTCTATATGTTGCGTTTGTTGGGATCCGATGAATAGAGAATACTTGTTATGTTGATTATCAAAGTTATGCTTATGTGTTGTTTATGATCTTGCATGCTCTCCGTTACTAGTAGATGCTCTGGCCAAGTAGATGCTTGTAACTCCAAGAGGGAGTACTTATGCTCGATAGTGGGTTCATGCCTGCATTGACACCGGGACAAGGATGAGAAAGTTCTAAGGTTGTGTTGTCTTTGTTGCCACTAGGGATAAAACATTAGTGCTATGTTCAAGGATGTAGTCACTAGTTACATTACGCACCATACTTAATGCAATTGTCTGTTGTTTGCAACTTAATACTGGAGGGGGTTCGGATGATAACCTGAAGGTGGACTTTTTAGGCATAGATGCAGTTGGATGACGGTCTATGTACTTTGTCGTAATGCCCAATTAAATCTCACAATACTCATCATAATATGTATGTGCATGGTCATGCCCTCTTTATTTGTCAATTGCCCAACTGTAATTTGTTCACCCAACATGCTGTTCGTCTTATGGGAGAGACACCTCTAGTGAACTGTGGACCCCGGTCCAATTCTCTTTACTGAAATACAATCTCTTGCAATACTTGTTCTCTTGTTTTCTGCAAACAATCATCTTCCACACAATACGGTTAACTCTTTGTTACAGCAAGCCGGTGAGATTGACAACCTCACTGTTTCGTTGGGGCAAAGTACTTTGGTTGTGTTGTGCAGGTTCCACGTTGGCGCCGGAATCCCTGGTGATGCGCCGCACTACATCCCGCCGCCATCAACCTTCAACGTGCTTCTTGGCTCCTCCTGGTTCGATAAACCTTGGTTTCTTTCTGAGGGAAAACTTGCTGCTGTGCACATCATACCTTCCTCTTGGGGTTGCCCAACGAACGTGTGAAATACACGCCATCACATCTCCATGCGCCTCCATTGGTGAAGGGAGAATCCCATGCTCACCCTTCTCAATTCCATCGCCTCCCAAGTCATCCTCAAGCGGTGGTTCCATAGTGTCGTTGAGAGCTAGGCTCGGATCAACTTCACCCTTGAGTTGACCTTGTTGATCTTCATCTTGAAGTGTGGGCGCCATAGGCTTCTTGGTGGCTTGGGCTTGTAGCTCGTCGAAGTGGAGCATGTCGGCGCTTGGCGTTGTGCATTGCCATGACATGTGACCCTTGGCCTTGCACACATCGCATAGGAGATTGGGACATTCCCGTGGAGGGTGGCCTTGTTGCTTGCACTTGTAGCATCGGAGTCCATAGGCATATGACGAGGTAGGGGCGATTGTGGTGGTGGCACAAGAGGTGGAAGTCACCTTATGAGGAAGGTGGGCTTGATGTGCACTTGCCATCCTTGGAGTGGTAGACACCCTATGATGGTGTTTGTTGCCTTCATGTCGAGGCTCTTGTCTTCGCACATCATCACCATGGCTTGATGGGTGTCGTCGAAGATCCTTGGAGGATGTTGGTCGATGGCGATCATGAGGTGACTTGTAGTGGCGAAGGTCATGTGGGACGTATGTCGATGGGATCCATGAGGTGATGGTGGTCGACGACGATCATGAGATGGTGTGTGTCGATGACGATCCTCGGCATGCCTAGATAATGGCTCATGTGACTTGTCATATTGCTTGTGGTGCCTTGTGGAGCTTGGAGAAGTGTGTCGATGACGATCATGTTGGGGATGCTCTTGATGATCCATATGATGAAGTCGGTGTAGATGATCATGTGCATAAGCACTCTCATGGTGGCGTCATCTTGGGGGTCCTCTATCTTCATATGTAGCTCCATTGGCCAAGCGGGGGGGGGGGGGGGGGGGGGTAATTGGAAGCACCAGTGTTGTGCATGGTGGAGTCAAGGTGAGGCTCCACCTTGGTGTCGATGTCGTACTCGTGGTGTTGCTCCACCATGTCGTCCAAGCTTGTCGAGCCATTGTCGGTGTAGAGTGATACGTCTCCGACGTATCGATAATTTCTTATGTTCCATGCCACATTATTGATGTTATCTACATGTTTTATGCACACTTTATGTCATATTTGTGCATTTTCTGGAACTAACCTATTAACAAGATGCCGAAGTGCCAGTTGCTGTTTTCTGCTGTTTTTGGTTTCAGAAATCCTAGTAAGGAAATATTCTCGGAATTGGACGAAATCAACGCCCAGGGGCCTATTTTGCCACGAAGCTTCCAGAAGTCCGAAGACGAAACGAAGTGGGGCCACGGGGTGCCCAAACCCTAGGGCGGCGCGGCCCCCCCCTTGGCCGCGCCGGCCTGTGGTGTGGGGCCCCCGTGCCCCATCCTGACTTGCCCTTCCGCCTACTTAAAGCCTCCTTGACGAAACCCCCAGTACCGAGAGCCACGATACGGAAAACCTTCCAGAGACGCCGCCAACGCCGATCCCATCTCGGGGGATCCAGGAGATCGCCTCCGGCACCCTGCCGGAGAGGGGAATCATCTCCCGGAGGACTCTACGCCGCCATGGTCGCCTCCGGTGTGATGTGTGAGTAGTCTACCCCTGGACTATGGGTCCATAGCAGTAGCTAGATGGTTGTCTTCTCCCCATTGTGCTATCATTGTCGGATCTTGTGAGCTGCCTAACATGATCAAGATCATCTATCTGTAATTCTATATGTTGCGTTTTTTGGGATCCGATGAATAGAGAATACTTGTTATGTTGATTATCAAAGTTATATCTATGTGTTGTTTATGATCTTGCATGCTCTCCATTACTAGTAGATGCTCTGGCCAAGTAGATGCTTGTAACTCCAAGAGGGAGTATTTATGCTCGATAGTGGGTTC